>NC_133664.1:17670032-17973126 GCF_037893015.1 Macrotis lagotis
AAGGCCTGGTCAAGACATGGGAATACCCTAGAGTATATACCAGTCAAAGGGTTCCCCTGAAGACGGTGTGGGGGTACCTTCAGTGTCAGCACCCTGGGGTGAAGCCAGAGAATCTGACCTGGAACCCCAGCCAGGACCTCTCCTTGCTGGGACAAGTCACCCAACCTGCCTCAGTTTCCTCATCTGTAAAATAAGGAAGCTGGGTTTCATGGCTTCCATCTTGTAGATCTGAACCTCAACTTCAGCTTTATCATCCGTAAAGGACGCAGCCTTCTATCTGTGACCTCACAAGGAAACTCTCACTCTGATTCTTTGCCCAAACACAATATGCTTAGTTTAATGACCAGGTAAAATAGGTTGACAAACCAACACCAAGGCATCCCCCCAAGTCACTTTTCTTCTGTAAAGGGGATGGGGGTGGGGAGGGGTATTCTCTCTCTAATCATACCAAGATGGCAGGACGCACCATTTCCAAATAACGGTATTCACCCTCAGTGACCCCTGGAAAGATATCATGGGCCCAAGAGTCCAGAATCCTACAGCCACCTTTCTACTAACAATGGACCAGGGAAAGGAGGGAGAATGGCAGCTCATGGATGAACCGGTCTGTTAAGAGCTCTTAGGGAGAGTCAAGTGGCTACAATACTGGACCTGGAGTCAGGAAGAACTGGGTTCAAATCTGCAGACACTCACTAGCTATGTGTCTCTGGGCAAGTCACTTCAATTCTGTCTGCCTTCATTTCTGTAAAATGGAGATAGAACCTACCTTCCCATAAAATGAAATAATATTTATTTTTTCTTTTTAAAAAATGTTTGTTTTTTAAGGAACAAAACAAACATTTCCGTAACTGAAATATTTATAAAAAGAATTTTGCACACTTCAAAGCAATTTAAAAAAGAAAGGAAAAAAGTAAAGCTAGTTCCTATTATTAGAACATGAAAGGACCTATAGGTCATCATGTCTAACACCCTCCTTTTACTGATAAAGAAACTAAAGTTCAGAGTCATACAAGTCATTTGAATTTTAGCAGGATTTTAACCCAGCCTCATCATGAAACCTAATTATCCTTTGGAATACTTTTACTTGAAGCTATTAAAAATAATTATATGAGAAGGCGCCTTCCCCCTCTTTGCAGGAGACGGGGGGGGGGGGGGAGACTATGGCTCTGGAATACTATATACAAAGTCAAACTTTTTCCATATGTTCGTTAGTGTTATTGAACAGGTTTTTTACCCCTTTTTCAGTCTTCGTTTGTTATAAGAATAAACTTTGGGAGGAAGAAGGGTAAAGGGAGAGCTACATTAGGGAATATCTATGATATAAAATCATAAGACTTAATATATCCAGTGTTCAAAAGATATAAACATTTTTCAAAAGAAGGGCCAAATATCACCTACGAGATGGAATATTGCTCCAAATCAGTAATCTTAAGAGAAATGCAAATCAAAATGACTCTTGAAGTTTTACCACATACTCAGAAAATGTGGCATGGATGACAAAAGATGGAAATAATTAATTCAGAGAGGCTGAGGAAAGATGGACTCATTAATACACACCTGTCGTCCCCCACCCCTGCCCTCATCCTTCACTGAAAACAGAGGCAATGAAGGAGGTTCAAGGTTTTCCTCTCCTCATTCCCATCATGCCAGTGTCTCCCCCACATTTCCTGCTTCATTTCAGTCTCTGATGGAGAGGGGCACAAAGGTTGCCCCCTCTTTGATCCTTACGATCTCTCCTCTTCCATCTTTTCCCATGTATTGGAAGCTTCCCTGATGCCCCAGTCTCACATGTCCTTAAATAACCCCTGGCTTGTTCTGACCACTCTTCTCCCCTCTTCTCCCTAATTTCTATACAGGCCACAATCTGCCTTCCAGCTCCATGTTCAGCTGAACCTGCCCTTGCCAGGGTGACTAATGAACAAATGAAACAGTCATTTCTCAGCCCACTTCTCAACCTCTGTGACCCCCAACACTTCCAGGCAGACAGACCCAATTCAGCCCATCAGAGTCAAACCTTTCCCTCTTCCCAATGTGCCCCTTGTTGTTCAGGTCACCTCCATCCTTCGGTTACCCAGGCTCACAACTGCAGAGATCCAATTGGAGGTCAACTCTTACCATCTCTACCTTTGTGACCTCTCTCAGATAGGCCCCCTTCTCTGCCTGGATACCACCAGGTCCCCAGCACCTTACCTGGATCACTGAAATAACTGGGTGGGGGTTACCTCTTTCCAGTCTCCCACTTCAAGGCGATTTCCTAATGGACTGCAACCACATGACTGACCCCACTCATTAAACCCTAGTTGCTCCCTATTACTTCTAAGATCATATCAGGAGTTGTCTGTTGTGGCTATTAAAACCCCTTCCCACCTTTCCAGTCTTCAGATACTTGATTCCCCTCTGTGAGTTTACTCTATGACACCTCTCCTCAGTCCTGCTTGGCAGCTCTGCACATGACCCCAAATCTCCAGACCCTATACCATTGCCTTGGCTGACACCCATGCCATGCTCATTTCTTCCTGAATGATTTTCTTCCTGAATAATTTACTTCCATCACCCTGCTGCTCTGGCCTCCTTTCAAGACTCAGCTCAAGTCCCCCTTTCTTCAAAAGGCCTCCCCCCCAACCCCTGGCCCAGTTAGGACCTTCTCTCTGAAATGACCTTCCATGTACCATACACACATATCTTATATGGACATCGTTATTTGCATAGCCTCCCTCATTATAATGTCAGCTCCTCGACCGCTTTTTTGTAACCCTGGTGTCTGGAACATACATGGTCCAGTCATGTTTGATACTCTGTTTCACTGAAATAACTGGGTGGGGGTTTCCTTAGCAGAGATCCTGCCATTTCCTTCTCCAACTCATTGGACAGATGAGGAAACGGAGGCAAACAGGATGAAGTGACTTGTCCAGGGTCATCCAGCTAGGAATTGTTTGAGACTGGATTTGAACTCAGATCTTCTGAGTCCAGATCCTTCTCTCTATCCACTCCATCACCTCGCTGTCTCCAGGAAGCACGTAAATAAATGCTTGTGACTGAACACAGTTGTGAATGGATCTAATCTGGAAAGTAATTCATGCTAATGGGAACAGTATTCTCAGCGAATAGCAGTTCCCAAGAATAGTAACTCCAGCTGATTGAAACATCCTTTTTAACTTTCTTTTTCTTGGGGGTTTTTGGTGTGTTTTCTTTTGCAACTTGGCTAAAATGGAAATATGTTTTGCATGACTTCACGTGTATAATCGATTATCATATTGCTTGCCTTCTCAAGGCTTGGGGGAGGGGAGGGAAGCAGAGAATTTGGAGCTCCAAAAGGGTTTTCAATGAAGGTTCAATGTTTTTACACGTGACCGTGAAAAATCTAATGATAAAAACAAACGTTTTTTAAAAAACCTAGCAACTCAGGTGTCCATACTCTTTGGCCCAGATTGCACAATCCTGGAAACATAAACTTGAGGAAGTCAAAGACAGAAAGACTTTTTCCTCCCATGGAGCAGGCCGAGAGACCCAGAACTGGAAATCGAGGAGATGTTCATTGATTGGAGAAAGGCTAAACAAACTGTGGTCTGGGACTATAACAAAGTATCGTGGCTCCATGCGAGGCAGCCAGGGAGATGAAGGCAGATAACCACAGGGAGACCACGGAAGGGTCACAGAGTTATCTGAGGATGTGGGTAACGAAACCCACCAGTTTGGAACTGGCAAGGGAGCAAGGTTGTGCACTCTATTCTCTGATGGGAGAGGTGGAGGCCTATGGGTGTGCACTGCTGCCCAGTACCCAGCAGATGGATACTCAGAAAGGAAAATGCTATTAAAAAAACAAGTCATTCGCTACAGTGACCTGGTGTTTGTACCAGGAGGCCTGGCCTTTAATTTGGCCTAAGTGCTATAGTTCTCATCCTGGTGGCCATGCTGCCTTAATTGGGGTGGGGGATTATAATATTGTTGGCAAAGGTTTCACCACGATGGACAATTAATGCCCTTTGGGGAGGAGCCCAGGCCCCGATTTCACCAGGATGGGGAACTTCTAGTATGGAAACTGTGCAGCGGAGCGCCCCATGCGGAACTGGGACCCTGGGGCGGTCCCCCCTTCAAACCCTCCATTTCAGAGATGACGACACTGAAGAAGTACCAGGAGATTTCCAGGGCCCTGGGGCTAGCCGAGGAGGCCAGAGGCAGGATTCTGAGCCACCTCCCAACAGGGCCGGGGGCCCGGGCCTTCCAGCGAGGTCAGGAGCGCTTAGAGGTTAAGGGATTTGCCCAAGGTCACCAACCTGGTCAGTGTCCCAGGCCGGCTTTCAGCCGGGGTCTCCCTGCCAGCTGGGGCACTGAGAGGTCAAGGGTCAGTCTGAGGAAAGGCTGGCTGCTCCGGATGGGGAGGAGGTGGGCAAGGCCCGGGGGAGGGAGGGCCCGGGCCGGGCCGGCCCGCAGGGAGGGGGTGGGGCCGCAAGGCCGATCCCCCCTCTGTCCCCCCCTCCCCACGCCCCCAGCGGGTCGTTCTAGCGGCGCAGCCCCGGCCCCCCCCCCCCCCCGGGCCCCGGAGCCCGGCACGTGTCGGGCCTGGGCCCCGCGGGGTCCCGGCTCTCCCCCACGTGCGCGCACCCCCCCCCCCCGCCCCGCAGGCACACCTGTGCCGGGCCCCCGCACACCTGCGGCAGGTGACGGCCCCGGGGCGCCGACTCGGGCCCGGCCGGCCCGGGGGAGGGGGCCGGAGAGTTGGCCGTGACTTTGGCGGCGGGATGGGGGGAGGGGCGGCCGTGACTTTGGCGGCGGCGGCCGGGGGAGGGGCGGCGGCCCCCGCGCCCCGCTCCACGCAGGCGGCCGGCCTAGTCTCCCGGGCAGGCCACGGGCCGCGCCCCCGCCCGGGCCCCCTCCCCCCGGCCGCGGGCACGCGTGCCTGCCAGCTCCCCGCCGGCGGGCGTGCGGGCGCGGGGGCCGGGGCACGCGTGGCGCCCGCCCGCCCCGTCCTTCCTCCCCCTCCTCCTCCTCCCCCCCCCCCCCCGTCCCCCCGCCACGCCTAGCAACGGGCGCTGACAGGACGCAGCGGTGGGGGTGGGGTGCGGGGGGGGAGGAGGAGGAGGAGGAGGAGGAGGAGGAGGAAGCGGAATGGCCGCCGCCCCCGCCCCGCCCTCCCTCCCTCCTGCCCCGCGGCGGCGGCGGCGGCGGCCCTGACAGCTCGGGCCGGGCCGGGCCGGGCCCGGGCGGGGCGCGGCGGCCCCGGCCCCGGCCCCGGCCCCGGCCCCGGCCCCGGCCCGGCGCAGCCCCGCGGCGGCCCGGCCCGGCCCGCGCCCTCCCGCCCCTCCCCCCGCGCCGGGGCCGCGGTACCGATGTGGTTGTCCTCGATGTGCTCGATGAGGTCGGCCAGGCTCGGGAAGTGCAGCCCGCAGCCCCCGAAGCGGCAGGTATTGGAGAAGAAGGAGGCGGCCGCGATGCCGGTCATGGTGCTACATCGGGAGCCCCCCTGGCGTCAGCTCCGCCAGTGCCGGCGACGCCGAGAGCGGGCGGAGAGGGAGGAGGCAGCGGGGAGGGGGCGGAGGGAGGAGGGCGCAGCCGGGAGGGGAGGGGGAGGGCGGGCCGGGGGAGGGGACGGCCGGGCCGGGAGGCGGCGCGAGCCCGCGGCCCCGGCGCCGCCGCC
Source organism: Macrotis lagotis (assembly GCF_037893015.1). Classification (NCBI taxonomy): domain Eukaryota; kingdom Metazoa; phylum Chordata; class Mammalia; order Peramelemorphia; family Peramelidae; genus Macrotis; species Macrotis lagotis. The sequence continues at coordinate 17,675,668 of NC_133664.1, forward strand.
CCTCACCTGGCCCGGGCCCCGGCCGCGCGGGCACCTGTTGGCGCGGCCCGGGCCGGCCCCGGCCGGGGCCCGGGGGCCCGGGGGCCCGGGGGGCCGGGGGGCCGCGCCCCGCGCTGGCGCGCTGCCTGCGGACGGCCCGAGCCCCGCGGGACGCCTCCGACTCACGGGGTGGAAGGAAGGGGAGGGGGGCCCCCGCGGGCTCCCCCAAAGTCCTCGCCTTATTCAGCGGCGCCGGCAGAGAGAACTCGTGGGCTGTCGGGGGACTTGTCCCGGCGCCCGGCCGCCGAAAGGGAGCCGGGGAGCCCCGGGCCCCCCCCCCCCCAAAGTCCGGGGGGAGGGGGCTCCATCTACCGGGCTGAGCCGCGCAGAGCCTGCGAGGGGCGTGGCCAGGAGCTGCCTGGGAAATGGAGCATCTCCCTGGCACGGCCCCGGCCCGGCCCTGGCACGGCCCCGGCTGCGCCTGCATCTGTGCCGGAGCCCTCCCCGGGGCCTGGACACTCTGGAGCCCCTCGGTGGAGACGCGAGACTCCGTGGCCCTTTCTACCCGGGATCCGCTGTGCCAAGCATTCCTTGCAGCAGAGACAGTATGATTTCGTTGCATTTCACCGGAGGGTCTGACACATAGTTTCTATACAGTTGCCTGTAGTTTCTCTCTGGAGTTGAGATGTGTTCATTTTTATCTCTGTACGGTTCATTCTTTTCTTTTCCATACATGTGGTTCCACATCTACTGGCTTCTCTATATAGTTTGCTATTTAAGTCGCTTCAGCCTATGCGCTCTGAGCTATGGTGCTTCTCTAGTTTGATCCACATTCATGTCTACATGTGTCATTTCATCTATAGCAATTGCTGTATAGAGAGTTGGACATATGGATTAGTTTCAATAAATATCAATATATAAAAATAAACAAATGTGTGCGTTTGTTTTCACCGGCCTGCCAAAGCAGTGCATGGCATGAAGAAAGTCGAGGACCAGCCTTGGAGGCAGACCCCCGGGCCCCTGGCCTGCCCGCCCCACTGACTAGCCAAGGAATCCTAGGGAAGCCTCCAGTGTCACCAGGGAACTCTGCAGGACTGGCAGCTCCTGGCTTGCTTACAGTGTATCCAGGTGGCTGATGATGAGGCTTGCCTGAAGAGGACGGTGACACCAAGGAGGCGATGACATGACAAATGCCATCATCATCACCTGGGAGGAAGGCCGTGAAATCCTCTCCATCATCTCCTGTGCTCCTCACAACCTGATCATAGAGAAAGTGTCTTGGAAACATGAAGTCACTGTATAAACACAAGTGACACTGCGAACCTTCTTATCCCCATTCAACAGATTGGAACAGGGAGAGTCACAGAGGTCAAAGGTCTTTCTTGAGGTACCATAGCTAGAAAGGGATAAAACTGGCACCTATCAGCCCACATCCACCACCCTTTCCATGTATGCTTCTCCTGCTCCCATCTCTCTGGGTCCATTTATTAATCTGCTTTTCCCTCTGGGGCAGCCCTGCCTGGAGCAAGAAGGCAGGGAAGGGTTTATTCAATGTTCATAATCAGGGGGAGCAGATCTAGTGCCCCAAAGCCTGACCCTCAGCCAGGATGATGGGTTCCCTGCCTGAGGACCCCTCACCAGGGATGATGGGTTCCCTGCCTGAGGACTTCAGCCATCACCTTGACAAATGAAGCTAGCACCATGTTCTTTCTCCTGAGAAGCAAATACTGTTTTCTCTGGTTTTCCCCTCCAAGAATCGTATTTTCGTTTTTACACCTGTATAACTTATGGGTCTTACCTTGTCAGTACACTCTTAAATAACTAAGGGAAGCTTTCTAGACTATGGTCAATTGATTAGGATTTATTAAAGTCCTAGTGCTAAATCCTGGGGAAACCAAGGCAGAAATGAGAGAGGGAGGTACCACATGGCTACATGGGATTACAAAATGATTTGCCAACCTTAAAACAAACTAGAAATACTTACTATTATTCATAAAATACAAGCAGTTTGAAGATGAACCTTAAAATTTCAGAAGGGGTACAAACGACCATTTTGTATTTCCTTGTTCATTTTAATATATACTTCTAAAAAGTTAACAGAAGCCTACACTTTCATATACAATCTGCTTTTTTCTTCTTTATAAATTATATTTATCTAAGTTTATATGAAAATAGAAAAAAGTGCCCACTTGGAAGGAAGGGAAGAAAAACCATCTTTTTTTTTTTTTCCTTTTAAATTGCTTTTTAACCTGAGATGCAGATACAGAGGAGATGCTTGCTTTACATGGGTACCTAATCTCTAAGGAAATTTCCATTTGGGCCTGGACTGTGAGTTCATCTGGGATAGGGAACTTCCTGCATGGGGACCCTGAACTGGGGTAGGTAAGTTACTTAAAATTTCTATTGAGTCTGTCTTAGAGTGACTTGCCCCAGCTGAAGTTAGAATGGATCAGAGACTCCAAGGCTAACCTACCAGTGATGCCAAACTATGTCTCAAATCTCTCAGTAAATATTGTTGATTAAGGACACCCAGGGTTTTCCTCTCCCCTCACCTCCCCCAACCATCCAGAGGGAGCTGGCCCAGGGGCCTGAGGATTTAAGTGAATCCCCTTTCCTCTCTAAAGTGTTAATAATAATGCACAAAGTGATTGGGGCTGAGAAGATGCCTTTGTTGGGTGGAGCTGGAGGCAGATGCCAAATGGCCAAGTGAGGGGTGGGAGTTGGGACTGGGGCAGACCTGATGAAGAGCCAGGAGTCAGGACTGGAGGAGAGAGGGAGCCAGAGCCAGGCAAGGTTTCTAAGGAGCAGGATTCTGGATGGGGAAATTAGAATTTTGGCTCTGGGAGGGTCCATTGAACTGGCCAGGCTGGGGAATGCTTTCAGCTCAGCATATGCAAATCTAGTAGGGCCATGCCAAGGCTGAACTTTTGGCCAAAACAGGCCTCTCCTGCCAGTCCAGCTACCATCACCCTCCTTGGCCTCTCCTATCTGAGCAGATACAAGAGTACCTACTGAGAGGACTGTAGATCTAGTCTTGGGAAGGCCACATGAAGTCATCTGCCCAACCCCATCCTCTGTTTTTTTACAGGTGAGGAAACTGAGACCCAAAGAGATTAAAGTGATCTGCCCATAATTGTAAAGGCAAATCAAAGTGAAGATTCAAACTCAGGACTTGTGGCTCTAAATTCAGAACCACCCTCTCCTCTGCCCCAGTGGATCACATTGGATTGATATCAAAGGTCAGACAGGCACATTCAGCTTTTAGTTAATACCAAGGTGGTATTATCTCATCTACAAAACATGCCTCCAGAAGTCTTCACCACCTCTTCCGCCAGCACATACATGCAGAATCCATGGAGTCTAGAAAGCACAGGTGGCAAAGGGGTACCTCTCAGTCATCAGAGGCACTTTTCCCCTTTCATGGGGTAGCCCTTGAAGTTCCTTCCTAACTTTTTGTCTGGGCCTCTTTTTGTAGAGCCTCACAGCAATCTTTCCTCAATGTCTGTTTGTCCTGACTCCCAATGGAGACCCTATCACTTGTCATCATGGCTTTTATCACTCCAAAGAAAAGTCCAGATCTTCTGAACTTCAGAGTTCACAAAGTCCTCCTTCACCTAAAGTGGGGAAGAAGACTTTGCCGCCAAGGTTGGGGATCTACTCATCCCCTCTAAGGAATTCCTTCTCAGGGTTTTCCATCACTAATCTCTCAGATGATCACATGCTCAGGTTCTCAACTGGCATATTGGTTAATACCAAACCCAACTGGTATGACCAAGGCTTCTTCATCAAGGGGAATGTACCCTGGCTCTGGAACATTCCTCCATTATATCCTGTGACTTTCAAGAACTTCTCTATGAATAAACAGTCAAGGGTTTTTCCAGCTTAGTCTAAAGTGTTTGACTGATGATCAGCTAACTGAACAACTAGAGGTGTTTAGGCCTCATCCACGCCTAGCGCCATTTCTGATAGATCTAATCTAGAAGCCTGGGCTCTCATTTTTGAGGCAGGGGTAGGATATTCTTTCAAACCACTGGGGAAAAGGAGGGAATAGAGGGCCACTTCAGAGTCAGAAATACTACTGTTCAAGCCTAGTCTTTGCCACATACTGATGAAGTTACTCTCTTAGCTTGATATCATGATAAATTAGGAGCAAGTACCAATCTACTTTGGTCAAGGGAGTTCCCCACACCAATTTAATCCCAGGGTCAGCCCACCCACCCCCCAAAACAAACAAATAAAACCTGTCTCATTGGATTAGAAAGTTCTTGAGGGCAAAGACCATTTTATAGGTTCTTATTTCTCTGCCTTCCCCTCCTCAATTAGCACAGTACCTTTCAAATAGACCAACTAGGTGGCATTATGGATAGAGCACCAGCCTTGGAGTCAGGAGGACCTGAGTTCAAAAGCAGCCTCGTACACTTGACCATGGGCAAGGCACTTAAAACCCTGATGGCCTCCCATCCAGGGTCTTCTCCAGTCATACTGATTCATATCTGGCCACTGGATCTGGGTGATTCCAGAAGAGCAAGGCTGGTGACTTAACATAGTCTCCCCTCACTCAAATCACATGCTTGGTGTGGTATCACCTCCCTGATGTCATGATCCTTGAGAATGAAGGACAAATATCATCATCATCATCATCATCTTTCAAATAAATGTGCCTTAAATGGAATCAAAGATTTATAATTCAAATGATTCCATCTCTATAATCAATTGAAGATTGGTATCTTTCTCTTAGACTATGCAACTATTAGGTAAAGAATGGCTTCAAAGTACAGAATAGAAATTTTGTTACCACACTGTGAAACTATATAAAAAAAATCTCTCTATATGTATACATACATATTTCTTTAAAAACTATAGTAGCAACCTCAAAATTTCTCATATAATACTGTTTCTTGTTATTCTTTGTATCCTAATATATTTTTAGATGATTAGTAAGTTCATAATAAAACAGAAAAAAAGTTTATTTGGAAAAGAATGACTTCAGAGAGATAATCCCCCCCCCAAGTCCATGGGAGGCTATTCCCAGAAGCAATTTCCCTATGACCATCTCTTCCTCCTCTTCCTTCTCTCTCTCTCTCTCTCTCTCTCTCTCTCTCTCTCTCTCTCTCTCTCTCTCTCTCTGTCTCTCTCCCTCTCCCCTTTCCTCCCTTCTTCTCCCCACTCTTCTTCCCTCCCATCTTTCCTTCTTTTCCTTCCTCTCCTTTCTTTTCGACTCTCCCAAATAAGAGGCTCATCCCCAAATATACTGGGAACACTGGGAACACACAATTTTTCTTTTAAAAAGTTTTCACTTTGCTGTGTGCTGTTATGGAAAATGTTTGTTTCGAGGAGGGGGGTCAATGACTATATTGGGCAAAGTCAGAATCTAGTCTATTAAGAAATCTAAAGCTTTCTACATAAGCCAAATCTTTAAGCAAACATTCCCACCCATTACTTTCAATTGCTTGCCCAAAATACTCCCAGGTTAGGACACAGCAAACATTTTCAAGGGAAAGGGAGGGTCTGGTGGCAGATCCTGCAATAATCTTGTATTCATATAGGCTCTGGACTTACTCCCTTAACCATTCCTTGTATTGATACTTTGGGTCCCCTCTAGAATGTGGCTAGCTACATCTTCCTATCAGTGTCTAAGAATAAACTTGAGGATTTGAGGTTCTCTTATAGCAGCTTGCCCCAATATCAATCACCTATTAATTTCTTCCCAATATCATAGAATTGATTTCTCCTCAGTATCTAAGCAACATCAATTGCATCAGTATGATTTTGACCAATATTAATTAATCAGTTAACATCAATTTTTACTGGGAAAGAGAGTCGATGTTTTTTTTTGGGGGGGGGGTTCCTTCTGGTCCTTCATTATTGAAGAAGACCGTGACATCAGGGAGGTGATGCCATGACAAGCACATGAATTGAATTTGAGTGAAGGGGTTCTGTGCTGAGACACCAGCCTCACTTTCTACTCCAGAGACATCTGGGTCTAGTGACCAGTTAGGAATTAGGATGATTGGAGATGGCCCTGGATGGGAGCAATCAGGGTTAAGTGACTTGCCCAAGGTCACACAATTAGGGTCAAGTGTCTGAGGCCGAATTTGAACTCTCTTCCTCCTGACTCCAAGGCCACATAGCTGCCCCACTGGACAAGACCCAAAGGACAAAAATCTCTGAAACCAAGAAAATAGCTTCTACTTCTTTGGTCCTTGGGGTGAATGAACTCTGACTCAAAGAGGTTGCCACAAAGCACATTCCTCATCCCATTCCACCAATGTGTTCATTACATAGTCATTAGATATAGGGACTGGGCATACAGGTCAGCCAATCAAAAAGCAGTAAGTGCCTACCATGTGCAGGCACTGCCCTAAGCACCATGGAGATGCAAAGACCTGCAATGGCTCACACTTGGATTTGGCAACTTTGGCCACCAGTGGACTCAGTGGTAGTTGCTAAGTGATGGATGTCTGATAGCTCTAGTGACTTTTTAAAACTCATAATCTCAGGACCTGGTCCGTTCCATTTCCTATATTTAATCACCTAAGATCAGGAAAGAACAGATGCTACAGAGATAGAAAGAACATGTGTCCATGACCCCATGGCAGCCCAAGGAAGGAGACAGGCAGCTGTCAGCACAAGACTCTCCTACCATTGCTTGTTGTTTAGTTATTTCCAATTGTGTCTGACTCTTCATGGCTCTTTTGGGGTTTTCTTGGCATAGAGAATGGAGTGATTTGCTGTTTCCTTCTCCAGCTCATTTTACAGACGAGGAGACTACAGTTAACAGAGTGCATTGACTTTCCCAGGGTCACACAGCTAGGAACAGTCTGAAGTCACATTTGAACTCAGGAAGATGAGTCTTCCTCTACCCAGGTCTTCTATCTCCTGTGTCACCTAGTTGCCCCCTCAGTTGCTTCTTTGAGGTTTATAATATTTCTCCTTCTTCCTCAGAGGAAGTCCACAGGGCAGAGAAAGAATTTTCTTCTGCCTGTGACTTTTTGTATGCCTGCTTGGTTCCGGATCATTGAGGGTAGAGCTCTTTATGAAGTAACATTCCACATTTTGGGGAGGAGGATCATGATCACTCCATGTGGATTGGCAACAGGCAGAGCAGACTGTACCCACCCAAAGACTGGGCTCTCACTGGTCAGTCCTCCCTCTCCCTTCCTGCCTCCTTCCTTATATCTGTGAGCTCATCACTGAGGTTGAGCTTCCCAAGAGGCAGATGGATGCCCCTCCATGCCTGCCTGCTCATGTCCTCCCAGAAGACATCCCAGGGATCCATTCAAGATGTCCTCGGGGTCCCTCTCAAGTTCTACTCAAATTGCATGAGTAGCAATAGAAGGAACAACGTGGTCCATTAGTTATCTCTCATTTTTAGGATTATAGATTCAGAGCAATTATCTGATCCAACATCAAATAAAAATCATCTGAGTAAAATCAGATAAAATCAGTAAAATCAGAGGCACCGAATGACTTCTCTGGCATCACACAGGTAGCAAGGGACCAAACCAGGAGTCCAATCTAGGTGCCAACTCTGAAATTGTCTCTCTCTCTCTCTCTCTCTCTCTCCCTAGTACTAAGGACCATTAAAACAGTGTCTATTTGTTAGTCACACAGCTGGCCAAGAGGAGACAGTCTTGGGTCTGGACAGATCATGGAGCTTCAGATCTCCCTATGATGATTATTAGAGATACCAGCTCCTGGGGGGCGGACCTCCAAATGGATCTGGTCTCCACATCCGTTGTCATGAATTCTCAAGGAAGGAAGGAATGAATGAGGGAGTGAGTATGTATTAAGGCTTATAAGCAATACTTTGGGTAGAAGGCAGGGGGGGACTGAGGAGAAAAAAAGATACCAAGATATATAGTGGCTATTACGTACTGGTCCCTGTGACAAGTGATTTTTTTTTTAAACAAATTTGATCTTCACAATAGCCATGTGAGGTTTTGTTTTTCAGTCATTTCTGTTGGGTTTGACTCTTTGTTACCCCATTTGAGGTTTTCTTGGTAGAGATCCTAAAGTGGTTTGCCATTTCCTTCTCTAGCTTATTTGTCAATTGAGGAAACTGAGGCAAACAGGGTGAAGTGACTTGTACAGGGTCATATAACTAGAAGGTGTCTGAGGTTTGGATTTGAACTTGGGTCTTCCTGAATCAAGACAGTGTGTTAACCAATATGCCACCAACTATTTAAAGAAGAAACTGATTTCAATATTTTTAAAGGGTCAAACTGGTTCTAATAAAGAAATCTTGTTTTGTCTTTACTCCTACCCCCCACTTGCTCATGAAAAGGAATATTTTAATTTTGGAGTGATACTGATAATAGCAAACTGTCCCCAGACTGGCACTGATTCTGCAGACTTTCATGCCAATGTTCTAGCCTGAATTTCTCCCCATCCTCTGTACCCTAGCTTTTAAAATTTGCTCATCTCTGGTGATTCTCAGATTTACTGAAGAGGCTCATGTGTGACTGGGTCTCTGGGTCTCTGCCTCTCCTTGGAAGAACACCCCAGGTTGCCCTGAATCCAAGTCATCTTTAGCTACTCTATTGGAGTGAGGTCTTCTAGGGCCTTGCCCCAGATGGATTCAGCTGCCCATACTGGCTGCTTTCTTGGTCTTTGCTGCAGGCCCCAAGGACACTTTGGGGAATTGGATTTCTCCTCTTAGTTCAGCTATCACCAACCTCTCCTTTTGTGTTGTTTCTTCTCTAGCTGTGAAATGAATCTCAATATCTGTTTTCTAATGCTAGATTCTTGTATTCCCCACACCTCCAGCACTCACCCCTGCACACTTTGGTCTTCCCTCAAGAGCAGCTTCATGCTAAGAATGAGAGAATGGTACTTTCAAGTTCAGATTCCCCTCTGACCCCCTTGGCTGCTTCTAACCTCCAGATTTTACAACAGTGACATTAAATTTCCAATCAAACTGGTTGATCAACCTACATTTTAAAGCCTTCTCCAGGCCTTGGAGATACAGAGGAGAGATCCAAACTGTTTCTGTCTTCTAGGGGTTTATTTCTGCCCCCCCCCCCAAAGTTAGATGCTTCTGGGGCAAAAGTCAGACTTCTCTGTGGGGTGGTTGAAGGAAACCTCAGCACTGTCACTCCTTCATTGGCAGCCTGGGCCATTCTTTTATTTTTATTTTGCCTAGTCCACTAGAGGCATCAAGCCTTCCTTTCAGAGTTGTGTAATTCAAAGAATGATGGATTTATCCCATGTTTCTTTCTTCCTTACTGGAATGCCCCCAGAGGAGCTTTCTTCTGTCTGTGACTTTTGTCCCTATGCTGGGTCCTGGCTCATCAGTCCAATGAAAGAATTTTTGTCACCATCTGGTAAGCTCTGAGACAGGACCCCCACACTCAAGGTCCAGCTCTGTGATTTTTCAGACTTCAGGTTTTCAGGCTTCTTCTCTTTCTAAGACTCAGTTTTCTTACCTATAGAATGAAGGGGTTGTACTGGATAGCCTTTTTAGCCCTTCTAGCTCTAAATCTACAGTCCAAGGTCATAGGTCAAAGGTTGCTTATAGCTCTGAATTCTCTGACCTCCAATGAGCTGATGGTTTGCAGGAGCTATGCCCTCCCATGGATTTTGATCAAAACTTGCCAATCATAGCCTCTCATGTATATATTTAAATTCAAGAAACCAATCTAATAAACCAGGCTCTCTTAACCTTTTTTCATTCAATTGACCCCTCTGGTGATCAGTCTGGGGAAGCCTAGGAATCCCTTCTCAGAAGATCATTTTTAAAAGAATTAGATGAAGTATTGATTCCTTTCCTATATCCAGAATCTGAAAACAATAGGTAGATGTTGTGAAGAAGCAGATTTAGACTTTATACAATGAAAAACTTCTTACTATCTAGAGCTAGACCAAGGGACTGGTGGGATTCTCATCAATGGAGATCCCCCAGAAGAGCATGGATCACCCCTCATTGGGTATGAGTTTGAATTTGACCTGGATGACCTCTAAGATCCCAACTATAAATGAGATTTTGATGCTGTCTTGTTTGTGTCCCATTTGTCTTTCACTGTTTCCCCAAATTTTACAGCATTCTAGTTCTTAGACTACCAGTAATCTGCTAGTTCCTGCACATAATAAATATTTCTTCTTGTTTTCCCTAAGGTTTTGCCTAATATTTGTTGATATCTCTCAAAGGAACCCTTGTAGAGACCCATCATTATGCCTATCAGATATCTTTTTCCCTTCTTGAAAGTTAGATTTGTATAGCAATTTCCCTGGACTCATTCTCCCAACCTCCTCTTGTACTGACAAATTGGGTCCCCAGAGAGAGGATGGCTGCCTCCCCTTTCTTTTTTTAAAAGATTTTATTTATTTTGAGTTTTATAATTTTCCCCCTAATCTTACTTCCCTCCCCCCACCCTACCCCCACAGAAGGCAATTTGTCAGTCGTTACATTGTTTCCATGGTGTACATTCATCCAAACTGAGTGTGATGAGAGAGAAATTATATCCTTAAGGAAGAAACATAAAGTACAAGAGATAGCAAGATTATACAATAAGATAGAGGTTTTTTTTTTCTAAATTTAAGGTATTAGTCGTTTGTCTTTGTTCAAGCTCCACAATTCTTTCTCTGGATACAGATGGTATTCTCCACTACATAGAGCCCTAAATTGTCCCTGATTGTTGCACTGATGGAATGAGTGAGTCCATCAAGATGGAACATCACCCCCAGGTTGCTGTTAGGGTATACAGTGTTTTTCTGGTTCTGCTCATCTCACTCAGCATCAGTTCATGCAAATCTCTTCAGCTGCCTCCCCTTTCAAGACTCTCAGGGTAACCCTGAGGGTTAGGAAGTTTTCTAGTACTGTGGTTTATAAGCCCCCACTGGTGTGCTCCATGTTAACTACCCAGCTACAGTTAGTTTTTAATTAGGGTTTTATTTTTAGTTTAATTATGATGGTACAGTAAGTCTAGTTAGTACAAAACATTTTCCTCCCAAATCTGGACAGACTCCCTCACAACTCTATAGAAAGTCATCTATCTATTTATCTATCTATCTGTCTGTCTATCTAACTATAACTATATCTTATCTATGGATATCTATCTATCTACATATCTATAATTGGATAGTTGGCTGCTCTCTGCTCCTTGTTAGCTACATTGTTTGTTATGGGCCCCATCTCTTTCATGAGCCAGCCAATGGAGGTGGGGGCAGAGGGAAGGGAAGCAATGTGACACACCCTCTGGACCCGTTCTCTTTCCCCTTTTCATTCTTGGCATATGTAAGAATCTGGCTCCTCAGAGGGCTTCTAAAGAGTAACTCTAGAAGTAGTTACTGTCATATTCCTGCTGAAATGACCTTCTCTGATATCCATAGGCCCAGAGGTAGGTCTAATGTTTCAATAAATCCCAATATATTTTATCCTCTAGTGTTATCCATAATTGGAAGAATTTCACATCTTATATCCAGCTTATGCTTTTAATTGAATGATTGAGTCAGTAAAGAGTTTTTTAAAGAATATTTCATACTTCATATATTCAATTGATTATATAATTCAATCAAACTCAATAAAAGAAATGTCCTTCCATGAAACAGGCATCAGGCACCAGAGAAGCTTGCTATTTCTATTCATTGGAGGGAGTGCGTAAAACAATCTTCTTCAAATTTGTGCTTATTTCCACCAGGTCCCTGGAAGTCTGAGTTCTCCAGGGACAAGGAGGGATCTCAGGAACTCAAAGAGAACCAGAAACAAATGGAGGCAGGAGCAAGCTTGGAGGCTTAGGGAAGCCAGGCAGAAGCTAAGAGACTTCAAAGATAAGCCAGGAGTTGATATCTTAGGGAATTCATGGTTTGAATCTTTGGTATCTAGGCCAATAGTTCTTCACACAACTGCCAAAATAACCCTTGTAAGGGATGTATCTGACATGTCACTCCTCTAAAGAGAGAGTTAAGTAAAAACCTTAGCTGGTTCCCTATTTTCTCTAAACAAGATGCAAATTCCCAAGTCTGGCATTAAAGGTCCTGTAGAATTTGCTCCAGCAGAGCTGCCCACCATATTTCCTTCTCACATTTGCTTTATACATTCTATATTACAACCAGAGAGAGAATGAGTAGTTGCTCTGAGAAGTCTCCATCCTATCTCCCATCTCTGTGAATAGAATGACACTACTATGGATCCCTTTGCTTCCTTTGATGTCCAGTGCATGCTCTGTGGAGCCCTCCCTGATTTCTTTGCCTTTGGCATCTTTCCTCTCTCCTCCTAGAGCCACTGCCTCCCAAGATTAGACTTTCATGTCCTCTCATTTGAATTTGCTGCAGTGGTTTCCTAATTGGACCTCTTGCCCTGCAGTCTCTCCAGCTCCTCTGCCACAGAGCTGTTAGGTTGCTATGCCTCTCGTGCTCTATAGTCTCCCGTGGTTCCCTAGTTCATCCGGGATCAAACAAAAACTCTTTAGTTTGCCTTTTAAACTCTCCATATTCTGTTCCTCAGGATTCATTTATTTTTATTTTATTTTCTATTTATTTATTATTCCAACTACATGCAAAAAGTGTCAATATTCATTTTTCTGGGCAAGATTGAATTCTACATTTTTTCCCGTCCTTCCCCTTGGCATCTAGCAATCTCAGGACTAATTTCACTTTACACCTCACCAGATTGTTTTTATCCCTGACAAACTGGAACTAACATTTATATGGTGCCTACTGTGTACTTTGCAATTATCTCACTGGATTTTCACAACAACTCTAGGAGAGGTAGGTGCTATCAGTATCTCATTTTATAGACACAAAGACTGAGGCAAGCAGAGATTGAGTAATGTGACCAGGGTTACCCAGTTCCATGGGAGGATTCAAACTCAGGTTTGACTCCAGGTCAGGTCTCCTGGGACTGTGACTATGCTCCTGAGACTGGGACTGTGCTATTTGCATTTTTTGCATAATCTCCAGTGAATCTCTCTTCCTTTCAGGGTCAAATGTAAAGTCTCTTAGGTCCCACCATACTGGTCCCCTTGCAGGTCCTCACACAAACCATTCCATCTCTTGTGTCTGGATCTTTCCAGTGGCTGGTCTCCATGCCTATAATGTTCTCTCTCCTTACCTCTGTCCCTTAGAATACATGGCTTCCTACAATAGCCTCACTTCCTAGGCTTTTCCCCTGCCCCCCAACATTTCCTTGGGCATCACCATCACATTGTGTCTGTTTGGCCCACAAAGGCTGGGGTGCTTATCCTTCCTTGTTCTGTGACCAGACATTTCGGTTGGTGGATCTGGCTTAGTCTTGGGAGAAGCCTGCCATCTAATTAGGTCACTTAGGTTCTTCACTTAATGGCTCCTAACTAAGCCCAATCCAATATTTGGGCAATGATATTAATCATGATAAAAGTGATATCTCTTATTTGGATCCCCAAAGGGCATTCCCAAAAGGTAAGTAAAAGACATTCAATGGACAAGATGATTTGAGTATAGAAGATGTAACTTACACACACACACACACACACACACACACACACACACACACACACACACACAGAATACTGAGGAACTAGGATCCCGGTGCATATTCATAACCAATAAAGGGCTGAAGCCAGATCTGAACTTAGACCTTTCTGACTAGGGAAAGTCACACTGAATAAAGAGTTGGTCATGAAGTCAGGTAGACCCAAGTTCAAATCTAGCATTAAAACACTGACTAGCTATGTGACCTTGGGCAAGTCACTTCACCCTGCTTACCTCAATTTCCTCATCTGTAAAATGAGCTGGAGAAGGAAACAGCAAACCATCTAGTAACCCTGCCAAGAAAACCCAGACAACAAAGAGCTGGACACAACTGAAAACAAATGAATAATGACAACAAAGAATTCCAGTCTACTTTTTCTCTTGGATATAATTGGTGCTTATGAAGTATTTGATTTGAACACCATGCTCTTATCCTTTGCCTTTTATTTCACATAACTAAAATAACAGAATCTTGGAATTGGAAGGGCTTGAAGACTTCAAGTAAAAGTGATGAGGAAACTGAGGCAAGCAGGGTAAAGAGACTTGCCCAGGGTCATACAGCTAATTAGTGTCTGAAGCCAAATTTGAATCCAGAATGTTGAGCCTTCCAAGCCCAGTGCTCTTTGGCAGCACCTAGCTAATTCTCATTTCAGTTTACATTCATTCTAAACTTGTCACTTCACACCTACCTTTCACACAGTTCTACCCCCAGGGGCCAAGTCCAAAAAAAGCTTGCCCCCCAAAGCTATTAACACTTGTTGCTTTTCAGGTCCCTGAGAGTTTCTGAAGTTGTTTGATTGTTACAGACTTGTAGAATAAACAGAAACTTTCTATCTTATACCTGCATCAATTCTCCTCAATTTCTCTTCTTCCTTCAGGAGCCTGTTTCACATTTCAGATTTGCCCCTCATTGAGATCCCTCCCCCCCAATATTAAAACCAGATTCATCTTCCTCATCCCCATTGCACTGTGGTGGGTAGAGTAGAGCACTTCTTCAGGCATATTTCTGGATCAGATTCAGGGTGACCCCAGACTCTCTCTCTCCTAGAATGAGAAAATGGTCCCCTGCAAGGCTGCTTGGGAGAAACTGGTTTAATTCTGGACACTCAAATCTAAGCTTGAACTGAATTACAATAACCCCTGATGTACATCATCTGGTTCAGGGACTGACATCTAAGGTATAAATACAGAGTTCATAAGAAATTCTTACTGAATTTCACCTTCTATGACTCTCTGAGTCAGTTTCTTCATCTGAAAAATGGGAGATAATATGGGAATTACTCATCCTACAGGCTCAAGAGAAATAATGTCTGTAAAACATTTAATAAACTCCAGCACATTAGAAATCAGTTTTTTATCCTAATAATTATTATGTAAATAATTAACATATAGTAGCACTCTTACACATCCTATATTAATATTTGTAATTAATATACATGTCTATGTCTATATATTGTAACTTGTTAATCCTGTCAGATAAAGAAGTAAGGTTGGTGTGGCATGACCCATTCTTGTTTTTTCCTATTTTTTAATTTATCACTTATATTTTTCCAATTATATGTAAAGGTAGTTTTCAACATTCATTTTTGTAAAGTTTTCTCAGCCTCACCTTTTCTTTCCCCCATCCTAAGATAGCAAGTATCTGATTTGGATATCTAGGCGCTATCATGTTACACATATTTCCATACTAGTCACATTGTGAAAGAAGAATCAGAACAAAAATGAAAAACCTTGAGAAAGAAAAAAAACAAGAACAAATGAAAAATAAGTGAAAATGGTATGCTTTGATCTGCACTGGATGTGAATGACATTTCCCATCGCAAATCTCTTGGAATTGCCTTGGATCACTGAGGAGGTGGCTACCACCTGCTTATCATTTGTTTTTTGTTTTAGTTTTTGCAAGGCAATGGGGTTAAGTGGCTTGCCCAAGGCCACACAGCTAGTATCATTTCTTATAGAACAATAATATTCCATTTCACTCACATACCACAGCTTGTTCAACCATTCACCAATTGATGGGCATCCCCTTAGTTTCCGATTCTTTGCCACTACAAAAGAAATGTATTTTTGCACATGGTATGACCCATGCTTGGCAAAGTCATAATGGCCCTTTCTAGATGTGTACAAATCATCCCTTTAATGACCCATTTTATAATTTTCCTAGAAAGTGGACTCAAGAACTTTGGCTTATATTTTCTAGACTATTTTCTTTTCCTTTTCTTTTTTTAAAAAAAAATCAGGAACTTTACCTTTCTCCAATCTAATGGCATGTTTCCTGTTTTCCATTACCTTTCAAATGTCACTGGCAGTGGCTTAGCAATAAAAATTGCCAAGTTTTGCAGGACCTAAGGTCAAGTGACTAAATGACAATAAATATCATTTTTATTGTGGTGATGTTTAATAAAAACAACAATATTTTGCTTTGCAAAAATGCTCTGCAGTCATTATTTCATAAAAATCTTGAGGTAAATATGATGGGTATTATTGTCTCCATTTAAAAAATTGATAGTTAACTTGATAGCTAGCAATTATATTGTACTTTAAGTTTTCCAAAATCGCATGCACATATTCTCTCATTTTATCCTCTGGGAAGCAAGTGTTATTATCCTCATTATTATCCTCATTTTACAGATGAAGAAACTGAGGCAGGTGGAAGGTAGCTGACTTACCCAAGGTCACAAAGCTAGTAAATGTTTGAGGGAGGATTTGAAAAAAAAAGGTTCATTATTCATCCCTTGCTCCACCTAGATGCCAGAGGAGACAATCAGTTGGTAAGTCCAAGGTCGGATTTGAACCCTGATTTTACCAAGTTCACTATTCCTGATGGCCTGTTAGAGATACCTTGGCTAGTGGATGCCTCATCACATAAGGAGCAAGATCAGGAGCCAAGGAAAGATTTGTATTATATAATCACCGAGGATACCTCATTTCCTTTCCCCCCTAGTTTAAATGATTGCTATTGTAACACCTGTTTTCTCAATGAATGACTCTTGCTCTGTGGCCACCTCCTCAGGCTTCCTGATCTCACCTCCTGGCTGTATGTTGAATCCATTTTTGTCTCTTTCCTCTCAGCTGAGTTCAGGAAAAGACAGCCTCCCTGTTTCCAGGCCACTGGTGGGATGGACAGACAGACAAGGAGCTGCTCCTTGGCAGCCAGTCTTCAGAGTGCTGTCCTAGGTCCTTCCCTCGGAGTCCAGTTGGCTACTATCCTATGGTCCTCAAGAGCTCTCACCCCCACAGATATTGAAATGTGCCAGTCAAAGGTAGCTGGGCTTCTCTCCATCAGTGTTTACAGTATCAGACCTGTGGGAAGTGTGGGCTTCCTATTGTCTCTTCATCCTGTTCCACAAAGGCATTCAATGGGGGAAGTGGTTTTCTGGTCCAAGTGGTTTTCTGGTTAGAGCTTCAAAATTCCAGAAATTCTTTCATTGCAGAAGAAAAGCAGCCTGGATTGAGAATCAGGAAAGCCTAGATTCAAATCTGACATTGAAAAGCTATGCGCCTGGGCAAATCACTTAACCTTTCTGGTTTCAGACCACTAGGACTTCCTTGATATGCAGTTGTGACAGCATACTGAGGGAAGCAGTTTCTGTCATGGGAAATTACCCACACAAAGACTTTCATCTCTGAACATCTGAGAAACCTCATCACTCAAGACCTCCTTACTTTGGAATATCTATTGACTCCTGTGACCTTTTTAACCTTGAACATTCCTCAGTCAAATGGGTTCCTTTTTTGCCGTTGCTGAATTCCTCCAAGGGCTGCCATTTTAGGGAGAGGTCTAGGTCAGCCAAGCTTCCTCCCCCTCCTGGCTGCACTTCTGATTTTCCATATCTTGGCTGCAGTTTCACCCCTGGACCTCCCCACCCTGGAGCATTCATCTCTGGGGCCTTCTTACCTTGAACCATCACTTCTGTCCTGGAAGGCCTCCATTTTGGGAGAGGTCCAGGTGGACCAACCTTCATTCTGGACTTCCATATCATTTCCCCTATTCCCTGGGCACCTTCATTCTTATTCACTCCTCCCACCCCATCTTTTTACCTCTTTTGTGAGTATTGCCTTCCTCTGTTAGAATAGAGGGGTTCTTGAGGGAGGTCCTTTTTTCTGAATCCTTTGAGTCTTTTGTTATCTCATTAATAAGAATTCTTTAAGATACTAAGTTATAGAGCTGCACACATTTATCACAGGAACCTAAAAGGTCATCTAGTCCCACCCTTTTCATTTTACTCATGAGGAAATTGAAGCTTGGAAGCACTAAAATGACTTAACTGAGGTCATACAGGTAGTAAATAGCAAAGATAGGATTTGATCGCAGGTCCCTAGACTCTAGAGGCAGTTCTGTTTACCCGACTGAATCATGGAGGGAGCTTTCTCTCCCTTTCCTTTTTAAAAAAATAAGCTTTTATTGATGCCAGCTGTTTCTAACATCATTGTAGCAGTCCCAAATATTACTTCCTCAGCTCCCCTGGAAGCTCCCTTTTCTAGTGAAATCACCCATCGGGTACCACATCATCACCCAAGTCCACAACATCATTATCCATGTCCATAGCATCATCATTCACATCCAGAGCATCATCAATAATGACAACCATAATCAGGTTCCATTAAAGTGAGCTCTCTCTGAGGAACCTAGGCTTGGCCACCAAGGCAGATTATGCAGAGGAATGGTAGGAGGTTCTAATGTCTCAAGGCAGGATAAAAACTTTCCTCTCTTTGGGAAGGAGCATATCTTTGTATTTATCTGGAATTTACTCCTTCCAATTCCTAACCCTTTCTTTGTTGTTATTGTTTCAATCGTGTTACCTCATTCAGTGTTTTCTTGGCAGAGACACTGAAGTGGTTTGCCATTTCCTTCTCCAGCTTTTTTTTTCAGATGAGGAAATTGAGGCAAACAGGATGAAGTTACTTGTCCAGGGTCACCTTGAAAATGTCTGAGGGAGGACTTGAACTCAGGTTTTCCTAACTCCAGACCTGGCGCTCTACCCATGCCCTTCCTATCCTTAAGGGATCCTTTCTGAGGACTTGGCCAATAAACTAAACCTGCTCATTCTTCTCTAGGTTTCCCTTCTATTCTCTCTCAGTCTGAAATTCCAAGCTAAAGAACCCCACATTTTCTGGTCTGCTCTCATGCAACAATCTATCCTCTGCCCTCCTTACCCTTGAGCTCTCCCTTTTCTCTGTTTCTCCATGACTGAAATGGGATGATGATATTTGCTTTGCGTAATGGACACTAACCAAGGAAGATCTGCTTTCAAATGGCAGCTCAGAGCTGTGATGTCACGGACAAGTCCATTAATAGCATAGAGTCTCGATTTCCCCTTCTGTCAAGATAACCTTAGTAGTTACATTGCAGAGTTACAGGAAAACTCCAGTGAGATCATGAGGGTACATTGTATGGGTATGTTGAATGGCCCATTTTTAGACGTGTCAGTTTTCATTACTACTGCTAAAACATTATGAGGATTACCAAGGAATACAATGGCTAGTGCAGATTAATGTGAAGCAATAGCAACATGTCCTTTGAAAATGGACATTCCCTGCTTTCCTTGAAGCATGGGTGACGAGGCTCATTTGTCATTGTAGGGCCCAGGCCCGGAGCAGGCATTGTGCTGTAACATGGGGAAATAAAGCCTCCACAATCCATTTGTCCCCCAGATGAAGTATGGAACACCTGCATGGGCAAGTCGGGGCTAATATTTATCTCTGTAACTGTCTGCTTTAATCAGAAGACATGGGCTGCAAAACCAAAGGCTTCCTGGGCTTTCCCCTCTCTTCTTCCCAAAAGCAAGAGTTCAAAACTGAACTAGGAAACCAACCCAACCCAACCAATCCATCACTCAAGCATTTATTAAGAGCCTACTATGAGCCAGATGTGAGTTTCCTTGCAAGAAACTGACATTTGAAAAAAAAGGAGGCAATGAGGTAAAGGAGGTAAAAATGCAGGTAATAAGCATATATACATATATATATATATATATATATATACACACACACACACACATACACACACATATATATCATACACACATGTGTGTACATATATTTACATGCAAATATGTGTAATACATGCACACAGCATATAAAACATTTAAATAGAATTCATTTGTCAAGCAATACAACACACAGGACATTTAAAAGACATACAATAATCAATACAATAAAGAGGGATGATGAGGTCACTAAAAAGACATATACAACACATATGTAAAACTCAGTGCAATGCACACACATAAAACATACAAGAATACAAACATATTTAAAGATCTTAAACATAGGTATGTAAATTATATAGCCTATACGTAAAATGCACACATGTATATAACACACAGGTAAAATAAACACATGCCTGTAACATACATGCTCAAAACATACACTTATATAATACACATGCAAAATATACACATACAGCATATATAGGTAGACACACAATATATGCACTATATACATACTATTCACACATGTGTAAAATACACATACACATAAAATATATATTTAAAATAGGGGCAGCTAGGTGGGCAGTGGATAGAGCACCGGCCCTGGAGTCAGGAGTATCTGAGTTCAAATCTGACCTCAGACACTTAATAATTACCTAGCTGTGTGGCCTTGGGCAAGTCACTTAAACCCCATTGCCTTGCAAAAAAAGAGTATTATATTATATTAAAATATACACACACACATATAAACATAATACATACACATGCCTATATCAGCATAGACAGTACGAATAAAGAGACACAACATATATACAAAGTCACTGAATACAATGACATCTAGTAAAGGAAGGTATTAGCATTTGGGAAGGATCAGGACAGTTTTCTGGAGAAATGGGGCCTAGACTGGTACTTAAGGGAAGAGAAGCAGGCAAGTGGGACTGCTTTCTTGAGATCTGAGAACTGGTCAGTGCAAAGTCTCTAAGTCAACAAAACAGGAGAGCTGAAGGTGCAGTAGATAGCAGATTGATGTTGGAGTCAGGAAGAGGGGAGTTTAAATCCAGTCTCAGACCCTTGACATACTTGCTGTATGATAGGTAATTCACTTCACCCTGATTGCCTCGCATCCAGGGCTTCTCTAGTCTTCCATATTCATATCTGACCACTGGATCCAGATGGTTCTGGAGGAGAAAGTGAGACTGGTGACTTTGCATAGTATCCACTCACTCAAATCCAATTCACTTGATTGTTACGGCATCACCTCCCTGATGTTAGTCTTTTTTGAGAATGAAAAACAAACATCATCATCCTCCTCAATAAGCACCTACTATTTGCCAGACATTTTGCTAAGCATTGATAATACAAAACAGTTAAAATATATAGTTCCTACCCTCAAGGAGCTTACAGTTTAATAAGGGAGAGAACATGTAAATCACTTATTAAAAAAGTTATAGTTAGGTTAAATTGGAAATAATTGCAGAAGCAACTCATGGACATAAAGGGGGATCTTAGAGAAGGTGAGTTTTTTAGGTGGACCCTAGAAGGAAGTTAGGAGATGAGGAAGGGAGGTCAAAGAACTCCATACAGTCAAAGAAAATGCCCAAAGTCAAGAAATGAAGTTTCTGATGGAACCAAACCAAACAAAAACTTTCTTTAGACACTGACTGTGTGAACCTGGGCAGGACCTTGTGACTCATTTCCTCATTTATATCAAAAGGAGTTTGGACTTGATGTCCTCTAAGGTGTCCCTCTCTTCTTTGCATCTGTAGCTGGAGGGATGTAAGAAATGATCCTAGATTGTGGGCAGATTGTGGGATTGGAGAGTAAGAGAAAGCGATACATTGCTTTGTGAGTGGCGAGGTGATGATCAAGCAGACCACAACTGACCTGTGTAGAACATCTTATTGTTGGTGTGCTGCCATTGTTGCATGATAGGAACAGAGATTTAAAATGGGAGGAATCTGATGAATTTTCTATAGGAGGAAATTGAAGTTAGGTAAGCTACCCTCGGTCACATAAAGTGATCTAGGATTTGGACCATAGCACCAGATAGTGTTTTTACTAACATCTCATTCTTCTCACTATTGGCAGTGGTGTTCAAGTAGAAAGAGTCGTGGACCAAGTCACTTCTTCCTTTTACCATTTTACAGATTAATGTACATGTGGATAAGATACCTGCTTTCTATAGTTGATTAAAAACTATTAAGATGTCAACCCATCTTCTCTAGGCTCATTGAAAGCATTTTTGCTTTAATTCCAGTAGCAGCTAGAATGATACTGATGGGGGGGTACCTCATCCTATTCTCATTTCTTCTGCTAAGATCCTATATTCTGAAACTTTCAATCTGTATAGCTTGGAATTTATCAGTATTTGGCACAGAGAAACTACAAAAAATGTTTTTAAATTTTTACATATCAATGTTATATCAATGTGATTTCAAGAAATAGTTTGATATGTGATAATGTTCTATTAATTGATTGACATTTCAACAATACATTGAGGTCTATATTTATAAAATTAGGATTTGTCATCTGTTATTTTATAAATGCTAAAGAGCTTCTGGCATATGGTTCTGGCCCCTAGATCAAATCTCACTAAGTATTTGGTAGGGGCTAAATTTTTTTGATGTTTTGTTGTTCCTTCTCAAAGAAGACCATGACACCAGGGGGGTGAAACATTACAAGCACGTGAATTGGTTTTGAGTGAGTAGGTGCTTTACTAGGTCACCAGCCTCACTTCTGGGTCCTGTAGGTAGATATGAATCAAGATGACTGGAGATGACCCTGGATGTGAGGCAAGCAGGCAAAAGTGACTTGCCTGAGGTCACACAGCTAGAAGAAGCAAGTATCTGAGGTCAGATTCAAACTCCTGTCCTCCTGACTACAAGGTCACTGTGCCACTTAGCTCCTCTGAGCTAAATTTCAACAGCCTTCAGGGATGTATTGCCCATTTTCTCCCATTTCTTTGCATTCTCTGCATCAGCCATTAAGTCTGGGCTTTTTAAGGATAACTGTATGTGATTTCTGGTAGTTATAACCTGGTATTGAAGGACTATCAGAATTCTTTCCATATCTATAAATAAATCTACATGACTCAGTGATTTGCCTGATACTTCTTTGTGGACATATGAATGGTTAGGTCCATTTGGATGTGACCCATAGAGGACCTGTGGATTACACTCTTGGATCTTAACCATGACTTGATCCAAGAGGTAAGCCACATCTAATTCCATCTGACACATCCAGTGGAATTATTGTCAGACTTTATTCTTACCTAGTGAAATGACTTGCCCCAAAGTAGTCTTTAAGTAAGCAGTGTCAAACTCAAATAGAAATGGATCTAGGCAGGTTGACTGGCTAGAAAACCACAAAGTAACATTATCTATGTTTTATGGCATTTTTATTTATTTTGTTCAACACTTTTCATTTATGTTTTAAATCTGGTTAGGCATACTCAGGAGTGAATTTGACATTTCTGCTTTAAATTTTCTTACAGAAATCAACTTAATCAAAAAATTTTTCTGTAAGTTTCCATCAGTTTATCATGTTCGCTAAAACCTCTATCATTCCTCTTAAAAGATTACTACAATTATTCATCTTTCTCTAGTTGTTTTAGAGTGGTGAGCCCATGATTCATTAATGTTGTACAGGGTTTTGTTAGGATATTTTCCAAATCTGTTTAGTCCATTTTACAATTTTGACAATATGTGTTGACTGGAATTGTAGAGGTGTTAATTGCTTTAAATCTGTTCTTCCCACTGAGCCTTGGTTTCAGGCCACCAGGAAGTACCTTGTCGTCCCTATCCAAGGCCTTCTTCTTTGTTCTTGATGTGTCTTGCCTGGAGGAGACCAAAGCATTTAAAAGTATGGTCTTCACCCATTAAGCCCACACTACCTCTTTGTAATATTGTTGGAGGAAGATGGAGAAAATATCAAACATAATTTTGGGTGGAACCACATACGTTATCTATGTACCTTGAAAAATTAATATCATGTCTTGGTATGACTCTAATTTAGAAGTGGCAGTTTTATTTCAAGGAGCTGATCATGGATTTGTTTAAGAGTAGGCAGAACCATTAGTGAACTTCTGAAAAATTCCACATTTACTTTTGTGGTTATTGCAGTTACCATCATTATGACAGTGAGCAGAGTGGAAGAAAATCAGAAATTTAAAATAATTGAAATCTTTCACTGTAATTATAGAGGCAGAGAAAACCTGGAAAGACTTGCATGAATTGATGCTGAGTAAAATGAGCAGAACCAGGAGACCAGTGTACATGGCAATAGTAACATAGCATCATATGATGATCAACTATGATAGATTTGGCTCTTCTCAGCAATACAGTGATCAAAGACGATTGTAAAAGACTTGTGATGGAAAATGCCATTCACATCCAGAGAAAGAACTATAGAGGCTGAATTCAATTCAAAACATACTATTTTCACTTTTTAAATTTGTTTTTTTTCTTCTCTCTCTCTCTCATGGTTTTCCCCCTTTCTTCTGATTCTTCATTTACAATATGACTATGGAATATGGAAACATGTTTAACATGATTATACACATATGATCCATATGACCTGTCTTGGGGAGGGAGGAAGGTAGAAAATTTTGGAATTCAAAATTTTATTAAAATGAATGTTGAGGGGTGGCTAGGTGGTGCAGTGGATAGAGCATCAGCCCTGGAGTCAGGAGTACCTGAGTTCAAATCCAGCCTCGGACACATAATAATTATCTAATTGTGTGGCCTTGGGCAAGCCACTTAAGACCATTGCCTTGCAAAAAACTAAAAAAAAAACCCCTAAAAAATGAATGTTGAAATCTATCTTTATATGTAATTGGAAAAAATCAAATATTATTAAAATAAAAAAAAGAAAACTTTAAAACATTAAAAAATAAGAAAGATCAGAGATTGGGAAGGACAGATGATAGTTAAAATTTATATTTATATTTATATTTAATATGTATATATATCTATTCAGGAATTATGCATTTTACAATTATTATCTCATTTGATTCTCACAAACACCTGGAGAGGTAGGTGCTATTACTATAGCTATTTTACAGATGAAGAAACTGAGGCAAAATGGTACCTTTTCCAGGATCACCCAGCTAATAAGTATCTGAGGCTGAATTTGAATTCATCTTTCTAACTTTGAGACTGTGTTACCCAGCTACCCCAAATAGAGGTAAGATCCCAATGTGGGAACTCCCTTCACCAGTAGGTCCAGCCTGAAGAGATAGTGTGATTTAGTAGCTAGATCACTGGACTTGGGGTCAGAAAATTCTGAGTTCGAATCCCACCAGAACCAGGTGTGTGAACCTGAGCAAGTCATTCAAACTGTGGATCTCACTATAAAATGGGGGTCCCTTCCTCCTTGTTGCCTGAGACCCTTCCCACAGGCAACAAGGAGGAAGGGACCCCCACAAGTAGCCAAACAGATTTCAATTCAGAATCTGATTCCAAATCCGAGTTACTTTTCTACCATCCAACAGGCATGAAAGCTGAGGAATAGATGTTTAGTTTGATCATAATTTTTTATCAGATAAGCCTTCCAACAGCTCTGTGAAGTAGGTATTTTTTTTTAGGTTTTTGCAAGGCAAATGGGGTTAAGTGGCTTGCCCAAGGCCACGCAGCTAGGTAATTACGAAGTGTCTGAGACCAGATTTGAACCCAGGTACTACTGACTCCAAGGCTGGTGCTTTATCCACTATGCCACCTAGCTGCTCAAAGTAGGTATTTTTATCTTCATTTTACAGTTGAAGAAGGTATAGCTTAAAGAAATTAAGTTCTTTGTTTATAGCTAGGAAGACTGGAAATGGGATTTGAATGCAGATCCCTTGGAGCTTCTCAAAGTCATCCAGAAAGGAATGTGGATTAAGGTTTATTCCTAATGTCAAGTGATCTGAGGAGAGGTTACAGGACATAGAAAAACCTTGGTCCTTCTCTGAAAAGAGGCTGCTCTTTTGGGTTGACCTGATCCTCCCGGTTTTTGCAGCATCTTTTTGAGGAATGGGTAGCAGCTCTCAGGACATGCTACCCTCAAAGTCACCATGTTGCCCTAGAAGTTAACTCCTACCTAGCTGACCCCTTGAACCTGACCTGCTGTCTCCCACTGGGTGCAGGCTTCCCCCATGTCTGAGGTATACTTCCTTCTTATCTCCACCTTTTAGAATCTTCCTCTTCTTTCTAAGCTAAGTTGAAGTGCTGAATCCTTCTCTGATGTTCTCCCTCCTTCTTCAGGTTCTCAGAGGACTTTGGTCTTTGCTCCCATTATATTCAATTTTATTTGTATCTATACATGGTCCATGTAGATGGGAAGCTCTTTGAAGGCTAAGACTGTCCTTTTTTTCTCTTTATCCTTAGCATGCAAGATGGTGCTTTGTATAGACTAAATGTAGCACCTACTCTGAGAATAATGGTAGAGACACCCAAGTAGCCACTATCAAATATTACCATCTGGTGATATTTGAACTTGAATTTCTGGGATGGTGTTTCTGGCAGCTTTTGGGAGAGAAGAACCTTGTCTCCTTGCCTGAGGAAGGTAAGAGCAAGAATAGCTATACCTTGTGGTTTATCTTCCTCCCAAGACATCTGAGTTCAATGAACAGATATGGAAGAGGATGACTGGAAATGGCCCCTGATGTGAGGCAATCAGGGTTAAGTGACTTGCCCAAGGTTGCACAGCTAATAAGTGGTAAGTAACTGAGGCCAAATTGGAACTCAGGTCCTCCTGACTATAGGGTGGACAGTAGATAAGGAAAGAATGAAAATTAAAGGAGAGGACTGGAGACAGGTGTCCTACGGAGATGGGAAGGGATGGGTTCAAGAGCACAAGTAGAGGGTTGGCATCTTCAAGGAGAAGTACCAACTCTCTCAGAGACTATTGAAACTAAGAAAATAATAATAAGGGAGGATGTCAAAATGATCTTAATTGTCGAGTGAAGGAGAGCAGAGCTCTGTATGTCATTTTTTTCAGTGGAATGTTTTTGGTGGGGGATCCTTTGTTGAGGTGGGACAGAGAGAGGTGGTTTAGGTGATTTGAGGGAAGAATAGAAGATCTAAAGTGATGTTGAGGGGAGTGGAAATTAGGGAGTTAACAAAGAAGTAAAGAGCTAGTGTGTAGCAGAGGACTCCTTTAGCCTGGTGGTGAGACTCCCTCCATCTGTATCCAGAAACATGTAAATGTGGAAAAGACACGAGTGATCTGCAACAGAATGAACCTTCTAGGACAAGTGACCTAGGAACAGAAAGGGAGAGGACAATGTGCAGCTGAGCTTACTCTATGTGTACCACACCACCAAGGGGTGATTAGTGAAGGAGGGAAGAAAAGTGAGATCAGAGCAGGCATGTGGCCTGGGAAAGCAGGGAAGGGGAAGCTGGAGGGAAGAAGGTGCAGAGTTCACTAGAGGGAGTCTCAGGGAGAATAGGAAGGACAGAATCTTAAAGATTTTATTTATTTTGAGTTTTACAATTTTTCCCCTAATCTTACTTCCCTCCCCCCCCAGCCCCCACAGAAGGCAGTTTGCCAGTCTTTACATTGTTTCCATGGTATACATCGTTCCAAATTGAATGTGTGAAGGAAGAACAGAATCTCAAAGCAGGATGGGCTAGACCCTTGGTCTAATACCTTGCTCAGTCTGTTGAGCAATCAAAGACATAAGTTACTCAAGTAATGTTTTTTTATTTTGTAAGGCAATAGGGTGAAGTGACTTATTCAAGGTCAACCAGCTAGGTAATTATTAAGTGTCTAAGGTTGGATTTGAACTCAGGTCCTCCTGACTTTAGGGCCAGTGCTCTAACCACTGTACCACCTAGCTGCCCCTGCTCAGTTACTTTTTTAAAAATGAAGATATTAAGAAGTCTTTGGAAAAGATTTGAAGCAGGACGCTTAGTAATAGTCAGGTAAATAGGGAAGGGATCACCCACTCTCCCTGTTTTGAGGCTGATAATATGACCACCAGGCAAATGTTCTCCAGGCCCAAGGGTGCACCTCAGCCTCATGATGTTTAGAAAATGTGGCCGGTGGAAACTGATTTGCCTGACTCCGTCCTATTCTATTTTTAACATTATTCTATTTATAAGGAGATTCCACAGTCTCTCTGTAACCTGCTCTGTGGCCTATTGGACATAGAATGGAAATGGAAATGGGGTGTGAAATCATCAGAGCTGTGCTGGGTCCTGGCCAATGGGTTCAAGACTCTTCCTAAAGAGGGACGGAGACAGAGATGGATAGAAAGAGCTATCCAAAGAGACAAAGGCAGATAGAATGATACAGGGAGACAGACAGAGGTAGACTGATAAGGGAGAGACACAGAAAGAGACAGAGGCAGATGGATGGATGTATCCTAAGTTAAATTAAAATCGATAAAAACAGGATGGCATAGTGGATAGGGACATTGGACTTAGAAACTAAAACTTGCCTCAGTCACTTACTAATTGTGTGATCTTGAGCAAGTCACTTATCCTGCCTTGCCTCAGGTAAGTCTTTTTTAAGATGAGGGGATTCGACTCAATGGACTTTTAGGAAGGAAATAGGAATTTTATAAGCACCTGCTTTATTCTAGGCTGGGGCAACCAGATAGCAAAGTGGATAGAATGACAGGCTGGGAATCAGGAAGTCTCATGTTCATGAATTCAAATCTGACTTCAAACACTTAGTAGTAGCTGTGTGACTCTGAGCAGGTCATTTAACCCTATTTGCCTCAGTTTCCTCATCTAGAAATGAGCTGGAGAAAGAAATGGTAAGGCACTTTAGTACCTCTGCCAAGAAAATTCCCAATGTGATCTTGAAGAGTCAGACACGACTGAAACAATTGAATAATTTCAAATATATCAGGAAGCGTGCTACATGTTTGGCAGATTCTCCCAACCACCTTGGCAGGGGGTAGATATTGCTGTTAATCCCCATTTTACAGTGAGAAAACTGAGGAAAACAGGGGTTAAATGACTCATCCAGGCTCACACAGCTTATAAGCGTTTGAGGGCAGATTTGAACACAGGTCTTCCTAACTCTTTTGTACTCCATGGAACCACCCAGTTCTAAATCTAAGATCCTGTGGAAAAAGAGCTGACCTCAAACGTAGGCAGAACTGAATCCAAGCCCTCCCTCATTCCCGTACTGATTATATGTCTCTCTGAACAACTCCCAGACTTCTGGCTTTCAGAGAAACTGAGAACTCACAATGGTACAGACATGTTCCTCACCTGAGAATTCTCTCTACTAAAGAAACCCCAATTCTGATTCATACCCTTAACAATACTGTAGATGGGAATAGCACAACCTTTAAGGTTTAAGGTTTGCTCTTTGCTCATAATAACCCTGTAAGGTATTTCTATTTCACATATTAAGAAACTGAGGATCAGAGAAACTGAAACTGAGGCAGGAGACTTTTTTCTTGTTACCTCCCAGCTTCCTGGTCAACCCTAGCCCTTTGCCTCTTCTGTATTGTCCTTTGGAACTCTCCTCCACATTCCTCCTGCACTTCCCTAACAGTCTGCTCTTCCATGTATATGGCACCTGGAACCAAGGGCAACTAGGTGGCAGAGTGAATAAAGCTCTGGCCTTGGAGTTAGGGGAATGGGAGTTTGAATCCAGCCTCAGACACTTGATTCTTACTGTCTGTGTGTCCTTGGGCAAGTCACTTAACCCTGATTGCCTGGCATTCAGGGCCATCTCCAGTTGTTCTGATTCCTATCTGGTCACTGGACCCAGATGGTTCTGGAGGAGAAAGTGAGGCTGGGGACTTAGCACAGCTCCCCTCACTCCGATTCAATTCATGTTCTTGTCCTGACACGACCTCCCTGATGTCTTGGTTTTCTTCAAGAGTAAAGGACAAACATCATCATCATCTGGAACTGAGCTATCCACCTAGGGTGGAGCTGGGAGAATCTTCAATTTAGATAAACCATAGCCCTAAGTGAAGCTTAAGCAGTTGCACTACCAGTATCTCAGGTTGGAATCACAGAAAATCACTGGACCCTTTAATTCTACTTAATAAGGCAACAAGTATTTATTAAGCACCTACTATTTCTTTTTTTTTTTTTAAAGTTTTTGCAAGGCAAATGGGGTTAAGTGACTTGTCCAAGGCCACACGGCTAAGTAATTATTAAGTGTCTGAGACTGAATTTGAACTCGGGTCCTCCTGACTCCAGGGCCAGTGCTCTATCCACTGCGCCACCTAGCCACCCCTTAAGCACCTACTATATATACAAGGCTCTGTATTATTAAAGAATTCCCTGTTGATAGGAAGGCTCATATTTGTGCCATGCCATTTACACCAAGCCCCACTCACACTGTAGACTTCCCACTGAGACGCTCAAGAGTTCAAATCCAACCAGGTAGCCGGGGAAACCCAAGTGAATCAGGAATGGAGCTGGATGAACAATTTGTGCTTCTGCAGATTGTCCTTGGGTGGATTCTGTGGGAGAAGCCCGAGACAGACACAGAACCAAATGGGACTTAGAGTATCACCTCGCCTCGGTTCCACTTTGGAAATTGTGCAGAACCCCAAAACTCTTCCTGGAACCAAAAGCTACCTTTCTGAAACCTTTATTCATGAAGCATATAACATCAAGCACCTATGGGTGCCAGTCACATATTTTAGGCCCTGGAGACTCAAAGACAAAAACAAGCCCTTCTGTCCTCATGGGATTTCCATTCACAGATAACTAAATACAACTTTTTTTTTAAGGCTATCCTTTTTTCCAGGTTTTAAAT
Source organism: Macrotis lagotis (assembly GCF_037893015.1). Classification (NCBI taxonomy): domain Eukaryota; kingdom Metazoa; phylum Chordata; class Mammalia; order Peramelemorphia; family Peramelidae; genus Macrotis; species Macrotis lagotis. Next base: position 17,705,745 of record NC_133664.1, read on the forward strand.
ATACTTTAAAATTCAATTTAAACAATTTTGAGTTTCATTATTCTCTCCTTCCCTTCAGCCTCTTCCCACCCATTGAAAATGCAACATTTCCAATAGCCATTTTAATTGTGAAGTCATGCAAAAAACTTTTCCATATTAGCCACAATGCAAAAGTAAATAAAAAAGAACAGCAAGTAACATAAATTGAAGAGATTTGCTTCAGTCTCTACCGAGCACATGGGTTCTTTCTGGAGCTAGGGAGCATTTTTCATTGTGAGGTCTTCAGAATTGTCTGGGATCATTAGATCGATTAGACAAGTTTCACTGTTGATCATCATTAACAATGTTTTTGTTACTATGCATAATGTTGAGCCGGTGATTTTGAAGGTGAAGGAACTTCCTGTGGGGAGAGGCCCTCCATCATTGTTGACTGTTGTTGTTCTTAGGTGAGGGTAGTCTGGGGCACTGATGGGACTTGAACCCAGGCCCTCCTAACTCCCAGACCAGTTTTCTTTTTACTATGTCATATATGGACAGAGGCATTTTGGTGAGAAGGGGAAAAAAGGATCAAAAGAGGCACAGGGTAGGGAATAGCCTGTGAGCTTGGCCATAATAACATTTGTATAGACCTTCAAGGTTTCCAAAGGGCTTGATGTCTTTTATTTCATTTGATCTAGGCGGGGTGAGGGGAGAGGGCATTCAAGGCAAGGAACTGGGGGTGGAACAGCCAGCTTGGCCAGAGTACATGGAGAAGAATGTTCAACAGGCCTTGGGACAGATGGTTCAGGACTTCACTTGCCAAAAGGAAGAGTTTTGCTTTTGATCCCAGAGGAAAGGAAGCCATTGGAGTCTCTTGATTGAAACTAGGCTTTAGAAATATCAATGAGAGAAGCAGGTAGATGAATGAGATCGGGGGGAGAGTCTAGAGGCAGGGGGACCAAATAGGAGAGCTCTGCAATTGTCCATATAAGTGGTAGTTGGGATGTGAATTAGAGTGACAGCTATGGGAATGAAAAGAAGGGGACAAATGGGAGTGAAGTTAAGAGGGAGAATGGCAGGGCATGGTGATCCAACAGCAATGAGGGATGAGAGAAGAAATGCCAAGGAGGACTCCAAGCTTTTACACCTGGGTGATGTGAAGAGTGGTGATCTCCCTAACAGGTATGTTAAGCAGAAAACTTATTGAGCCCTTTATGAAGATTAAAAGTTCCATGCTAGAGCAGTCAAATTTGAGCTGCCTATGGGACATCTGGAAGAAAATGTCCCATTTGCATTTGGAGATATGGGAGCCCAGAAGAGAGGCTGGGATAGTATTTGTGGAGCTGGCAGACCTCTGTAGAAAGCTGAGCACTGAGCCCAAAAGATTGGGGCCAAGACCTCACTCACTTGGTGACCAGACTCTCAGAATTTTATTACTTCTAGGGGACCCCCAACCATACCCATAGTAGAAGACATCCTGCAACACACCCAACAAATGTTTGCTTAGGTTTTCCTTGTAAACTGCTTCCACCTTGAAATAGGGCTGAGAATTAGGCTGGGTTCAGGATTTTCTAGGATTGAGATTCTGGGTTCAGAGCTTTTAAATCCCTTTATTTCTCAGGATATAGGTTTCCTCCTCTGTAAAATGGACATAATGTTACTTGTCCTCTATATATTATAAAGTTATTTTGAGAAAGAAAAATACCACACACACACAGACACACAAGAGAATTCTCTCCATAGTTTGCAAATCAAATCCAAATAATATAAAGGTTTCTATATGCCTCATCAGAAAAATGACTTTTTATGGGTTGACAGTGACTCTACCTTCATATGAATCCAGGAAGGATAAAAAGCACTCACTGGCCCCCAAGGAAATTCCCACTTCCACCTATCTGGTCTGTTGGCATGTTTTCTTCTTTTAATAGAGGGCTGCTTGATCACTGGGGAATATCCAGCTGTCACCTGGACCAGATGAATCTGTACTCCTTGATCACAGCTATTGCCTTGTCAAGGTCTGGATAAAGGTGAGCTATGATGCTTGTAAGCTCTAGGGTCTAATTCTGATTGTCCTAATGTTCACCCACCATGACCTTGACGTTCCGGGGACACTCAAGGGCCTCTACTTACCTGGGGAACCGTCAGAAGTTGATTTTTCAGGTATATGAATGCTAGAATGGAAAGAGTCAGCATTGGACAAAATCACTCATCCCTGGGGTTAGAGTTGGGTGCTGATGTCATTAATCAACTGACTTTCTGTCTCACAGCTCTACTGCACCCACCTCCAGTTATCCTTCCCATCAAAAGGGGACCAAAGGAAAGGATCCTGTTGAGTTGCTTCCTGTTATACCGTATTTGGAGAACTGCTCCCAGCAGATGATGCCCAAGTGATGATGGTTCAGGGCTGCCACTGCTGACTCAAGGGAGGGAGATTTGACCTTATTCAAGTCGGTTCTTATAAGACTGAACTAGGAACCTTTAATAGTTGATGGTCAGATTTCAACTTCAACTCAAAAAAAAAAAAACTTAGGCAAGGTCAAAGTAGAAAAGAGACCATTTGACTTTCTGATTGTGGGAGTGTAGACAAGGTTTTGTCCAGTGGGTCCTTGATGGCTGGTAAGGATTCCACCAGTCATATAATTTGATGCTAAGAAGATGATGGGAAGATGGGAAGTCTTCCTCTTCAACACCTACTGGAAGTTAGCCTCTGGTTAAGGTGGAGTGCTGATAGGGAGGCCAGGACTAAGGCTTGGGGCTCCGTTGCTCTCCCCCATTCACTTTCTTCTCAGATTCAGAGCCAAAATGCTCTTTCTCTGTTGGCTTGAATCTCTTGGGTTCTGAATTGGTGAATTAATTGTAGAGCACCACAATTTTTATACCAGCCCCCCAGTCTGTTGTGGAGTTTCCTCAAACAGGACATTCTTCTCCTGAAACAATCAACTGGTCGACCAAAATTGCTTGAGAAGGGTTTCCACCTGGTTAAGATAACAGGGAGCAGCAGCATTTATCGCTTGTTCAAGTGGAAGGATTTCGTTTACTCAATCAGCCTCCGCTCTTGCATAAATCATTTCAGAGGGGAAAAGAGTGTTAACTGGGAGACTGAGAGGAGGTCTCTTCTAGGAGCTGACCTCAGAGGGCACTGGGATTCCAACAGGAAGAGGGAGAACATTCTATGCATGAGAGATAGCCCATGCAGAGGGTCATAGGACCAAAGGACTACAGCTAGAAGGGACTGCATTGAGCACCCAGTCCAACCCCCACATTTTACAGGATGAAAAAACAAGAATTCAGAAAGGATAAGAACCTGTCCAAGATCCCACAAGCATTAAATGTTGGGAGTCAGGATCCCAGGTCCCTCGAATCCAAATCTGAAGCTCTAGTCTTTGGGGAAAGGCTGAAACAGAGTGACTGAAACAGAATGTGAGGGGAGAGAGAATAATGTGTCATCAATCTTGATATAGCAATAATTGGAGGTGTCCTGAAGAGGTATGAACCACATAGTGAGGTAGTGAGTTTCCCTACACTAGAGGTCTTCAAGTAAAACCTGGATGACTTATTGGTCCAATATGTTTCATAGAGTATCCTTGGTATGACTTTGACCAGATAGGGGAAGAGATCCCTCTCAATTCCATGGCTCTGATCCTTACCTGCCAAGGCCATGAGCTTAGGAATGGTCAGAGGAAAGACAGGGATAATTATGTATACAACCAGAAAGATCATTCTGCTCTTACTAGCCTTCAACTTGAATGAAACTAGAGGCCAAGAAATCTCACCTCAAACTACTAGGGAACCCATGTGTCTTTGACTTCATTACAATTAGCATCTTCTCAAACTTAGGGTGACTTAGATACCCCATGTAACTGAAAATGATGCCAGCTGGAGGCACAGAGAGAGAACTCTTGATGAAAAACCTGCCTGCTACTTCCAAGTTTATTCTATTTGAAGCTTTGGTGTACTCTCCATTGAAGAGAAGGTTTGCTAAGAGGATTCATGGAACATATAAGACAATCAAAACCTCCCCTCATCTGTAAAATGGGGATATTCATGCTGCTAATATAACCTACCTCATACAGTGGTAGTGTTAGATGAGAGGACATTTTGGGAAGCTCTATGTAAAGCATGAATACATGTGAAATATTAATTTCAAATTATTTGTAATCATTTTCTCACCTGGAGGCTCTGTGATATATTGGAAAGAGATCTTTCTATCAAGTTGGAAGATATGGCAACTCAAGCTCTGGTGCAGTCAATTATGGACTATGTGATTTTGACTCAATTCTGCCCCCATTTATTCATTTTAATTTTTATTGATTTTTTGGTTTTAATATCCCATTAGTTTCTAATGCATTGTTCCCTTACCCACAGGCCCATCCCTGGTAATTAAGAGAAAATTAAGAGAAAAGGGGGTGGTGGTGGAAGGCTCAAACAAAACCAGATAATAAAACTGAGTGCTCTAAGAAGGAAGGAAGATACATTTTCTCATTTCTTCAGTGGGGTCGAACTTTTCTTTGGAATTGCACAGCATTCGGGTTTTGACTTTGTTGTTACTGTTCTTCCCAGTTCCATTGTTATTGTCCTTATGGATGCCATCTCCTTGGTTCCTTCTTCTTTAGTTCATATAAACCTTCCCATGCTTCTTTGAAGTCTTCCAATTCAATAGTATCCTATCATAGTACTATTTCCCCATTTAGGGGCACCAAAGTACAAAGAGCTTTGGATTTGGAGTCAGGAAGACATCTTCATGAGTTCAAATTTGACCCTCAGACACTTCTTAGTTGAGTGACCTGGGCAAGTCTGTTTGAAGGAAATGGCAAACCTCTCAAGTATCTTTGCCAAGAAAACCCATTCATTTTATTTATTCATTCATACTTTGAGCATTCATAAAGTACCTATGGGTGCCTGCATACAGAGGTGCCTTTGAGGTCATAACCTGCCTGTACTTTACTACCAGTTATCAAGTCACTTCGAGATGAGGCATCTTTGGGAAAGGCATCTCTCAACTATAAAATGAGGGGGTTAGCTGACCTCTCAGGTACCTCCTAGCTTTAGATTTCTGATTATTTATGGTGGGGCTATAGAAAGAGTGATTTGAAGCCAGAGGACCCGAGTTCTTGCTCAGTCACTCACTCACTGTGACCTTGGCCATGTTTGTCTAATCTCTCTGGGCCCTACGTTCTACATCTATCTCTAAAGTAAAAGGGATGGAAGTGATGACACCTAAAGGCCCTCCCAGGTCTTTAATCACTGTATTAACCTCATGTGCAATGAATGACCTTACAAATAATGAGACATGAATTGAAATAATATGCTCCAAAGAGAGGGAAAGAAACAGGAACATTAGCATAGGGAACTTTGGCGGGAGGAAAGTCCTTCTGTCAATGTAAGCCAGCTCTTTCTCCATAACTTGTAGCCTTAGAGATTAAGCAGGACCCTGCTACACCCTGAGGAAGATTATATTCCACTGAGGAATTGGGATCCTACATAGATGAGAACAGTTCAAAGAAGAGATTAAGGACAATTTGGGGAGGGAGAGAGACCAAACAGTTGGGGATAGGAGAAGGATCAGGGTTGCTTCTAGGAGCTGAGCCTCGAAGGCAGAGAAAGTTTTAAAATGAGTCTGGAATTAAGAGAAAAAGGCTACATTTGATCTCTGCCCAGGAGACATGGAGGTGTCCTGGGTTTTCTAAAGTAATGCCAGTGAAACCCAAGCTCTGATGGGTTCTGCCAGGCTGGAAATGTTTTTAGTTCAATCTTAGCTTCTGCTTTTCAAGGATCAACTCATCTAATTACAGACAGGCTCATCATCATTTGGTGATGGATTCTTTGGCCGTGGCAATCCCGGAAGCAAAAGAAAAATGCAAAATGGCCCTATGTTCTGTGAGCACACATAGTATCTTATAATCACAGACTGAGAAGGAATCAGGGAGGTCATCTGATCTAACCTTCTCATTTTACAGTAGAGGAAACTAAGGCCCAGAGAATCTAAGTTACTTGACAAAGAGGGATAATAAAGACACTTAAGAAGGATATGGCCTCAAAGTTACCTCTGAGCACCGGCTTTATAAATGCTCAATGAATGAATGAAATGGAATGTATTTAATCCATCCTTTTTTCATATATTTCAGCTGTTGGAGCCAGGGAACCTTACAAGGAAGGAGGAGGAACCAATTGAATCCTCACCTCCTGTAAGTGATTTTTTTTAAATGCCTTGCCCTTTTAAAACATGTTGACTGCCAATTACCTTTGTTCTTTCTCTAAGAAAGAAAAGAAAAAGAAGTCTTCTGCTCTTGTAATGCTGGGGACGTTGCCAGATCTCCGTGGTGAGTTATGGGGCCAGAATAATTATTCGTGGGCCCCTCTTTCCTATATGCTAACAGCTGTTCCCTCCAGCAGACCTCTCGCCTAGAGGCAGTTTCTTGGAATGGAAATCTTTGGACGAATGTCTTAAGCCTGCCTCCTCTCCTTGAGCTTTCTTCTTTCCCTCCTCATTGAGAGACCTGACTGATGGTTTCATTATTCATCAGTTGTCTCTGCCTCTTGTTTATTCCTCTCCTCAAATCCTAATCCTCTCTTTGAGCCCCACCTCCCCCTGATTGCCATGGAAATGATTATTTTGTGGCAAACAGAAGACTATGACCTTAGGTGAGGAATCAAGGAGGGGAGTGATGGGTTCTGGGAAAGGCATCCCTCATCTTCCCCTTTCTGCCCTTCCAGTATATTTCTTATGAATGAGGAGATGCTCAAGAAATCTGCCCATAGGAACTTGGATCTAAATTCAAAATTCTAATTGTGTTTTTAAAAGTTTTGCATGGAGCAATGATATTTATTATTTGAAGGTCTGGAGTCATTCCCATTATTATTCTTAAGTAAGAAACTTTGGACAAGTTACTTCATCTCCCTCAACCTCAGTTTCTTCATTTATAAAATGGGGGGGCTGGACTCAATGGACTCTTGAGGTCCTTTCCAGTTTCAATTCTCTGAGCCTATAATCTTTTGAAATCTGGATTAAAGATGAGAAGATGATTTCCTGACTCCCAGTGCCCTCTTTGTTTTTTGTATTTTTATTTATATCTTTTATATTCACCTTAGGTTCCTCCTTGCATCCATTCTCCCAAACAGACATCCCTTATAAATAAAGAGGAAAAGAAATCATTAAAACCAATTATCACATAAAAAAAAATCTTAGATACATGCAATGTTTCATCTCCATGGACCCTGACCTCTACAAAAGAAGCATCTTCTTTTATGTGTCCTTTGGGGCCAAGCTTATTCTCCATAATTTGGCAATTCATTTTGTGGTTGTTGATCTGTTTACATTGTTATAGTCAGTGTGTATCCTGTTTCCTTGACTTTGCTTCCTTCATGCTGCCTCCACTCAAGTATGGGAATACTCCATCCCATTCATCTGCCATTTGTTTAGCCATTCCTCAATTTGTTTCCAGGTCTTTGCTAAAATGAAAAGTGATGTTTTAAATATTATAGTAGCTAGAATACCCCTTTTCCCTTGTAGTGACCTCTTTAGTCACTTTTCTTACAAGATCCCAAGTTTCTTACTAGAGTGGACTATCCTAGAGTCTGTTAGATGATTCTAAGCTACATTACTTGGTGAGTCTTCTACTCTGGGCTGTGAGCATTTTCAAACATTTATTCCTAGACAACTCAATGTGCCATCCTGGAATGACCTGGCTTGTGAGGCCTGTACTAGGTCATTTCCTCCAGGGTCTCTATACCTGCAATTCTGGTATCTGTCACCAGATGGAGGGGGGCTACCCAATATATTGTATAGTGTGGGCAGATCAAAAGTGTAGCACTCTCCTGGGTGTGGATGATTAATGATGATGATATTTGTCCTTCATTCTAGAAGACCATGACTTCAGGGAGGTGATGCCATATTATGCATTTGAATTGGAGTAGAGTAAGGGGGGCTATGCTGAGTCACCAGCCTCACTTTCTCCTCCTTAGCCATTTGAGTGCAGAGGTCAGATATGAATCTGGATGACTGGAGATGGCCCTGGATGATGAGGCAAGACCTCTTGACTTCAGGGCTGGTGCCATATCCACTGAGCCATCTAGCTGTCTGGGTGTGAACAGCCATTATCATTGTTTTATGTGGCTCATGTCTCCTGTTGACATTTAGATATGACTAATTAATTATATTTAATTAACTTATATTTAATAATTAACTTTTAGCAGTCCTCTATTAGCAAGAAAGGAATGGTAACATCATTATAAGAATGTTTTCCATTTCCTAGTACTTCAAGGTTGACCTAGAGGTTACCTCCAGTCAACCTCATTAATTAGGTAGCGTAATGTGTTTTTTCTACTATCCCCATTTTATAGGTGTGGAGACTGAGTCTCAGAGAAGGTAGATGATTGCTCCTTCCATACCTTCACTCATTTTTTTTCCTAGGAAGCCTGTCCTTTCCTCTTTTTTTTGGTCTCATCTTTAAGTCCCTCTCCCTTCAGCTAAGCTTTGCTATGTCCTACCACAGCAAAGGTGTGGCAAAGATGGCCAAGAGAGGGATGCCGGGTGTGGCGGATAGGACTGGGAGGATCCTGGATCACCCAAGGTTTTTCCCAATCTATGCAGCATGGAGGCCTGGCGCAAGTTTGAACCCAACTATGTATAAACATGGTATATTTATGTACGGGAATCATCATTTTATTGAACTTGTCCAACAAATCACAACTTTTTCTTCTTCTGAGTTGTCTGAATTGTGGTTTAAGATACAAAAAGACTAGTTATTAGAGCTGATAATGTATCATTATGGAATCATGAGAAGGGAGTGGCTAGAGAGCCGACCTTGGCATCAGCAAGGTCTAGGGTCAAGTCGTGTGATCTAGAACAAATAAATCCCCAGATCCTCTGCCATTGTTTGAGACAGAAAACACGCTAATGCACACTGATAGATGGGGATCCTCCCTGGGAAGTCTCTGGGCTGATGAAATCATAGATCTGGTTTTAAAAGCAACAACAAACCCATTTAATCTCAGAGGCAGTTTGGTGGTCCACTGGGCAAAGATGTTAGCGTTAGAGTAACCCTGCCTCAGTTACTTTCTAGCAGGGGAACCTGGGCAAACCATTTAAGCTCCCTTGTCTCAGTGTCCACCTCTGTGAAATGAGGATAATCATAGTGCCTGCTTTGTGACGAGGATTAAATGAGATAATGTTTGCTGTACTTCCCAAGCCTTAGAGGGCTAAAGAAATATTAGCTATTGCTAGCACATGCTACATGTGCATTATATGTAATAATACTAGCTATTAGATGCATTTAATAACAATAGTTAACAATTACACAACAATCTTGAAGAGGGCAGCTAGGTGGCAGAGTAGATAACTGGCCCTGGAGTTAGGAGGACCTGAGTTCAAATTTGTTTTCAGACACTTAATAATTAACATAGCTGTATGACCTTGGTCAAGTCATTTAATTCCATTGCCTGGCAAAAACCAAACCAAACAAAATAATTTTGAGGGATCTTGAAAATTTCCATTTTACAGATGGAGAAACCAAGACAAACAGGTGAAATGATTTACCCAGAATCACTCAGCTACCTGAAGTAGGATTTGAACTCAGATCTTCCAGATTTCTGGTTCAGCACTCTATCCTGACCCACCTAGCTGCTATAATGTGTATAATGAAGGTGGGAATAAGTCATCTTAGGTGGTTTAGGTATGCACCAAAGTCCCTTGACATATGGACATATAAAATATACCATCATTATTGTTTTTATATTATTTATTGCTTTCGAGTTTGTAAAAGACTTAACTCCTCTGAATCTCTGTAAAATGAGGGAGTTGGACTAAATGACATTTCAGACCACTTATGACTTTAAATCTATGATCCATGGGGGTACCACCTGTATTTCTGCCTTTCTTTGTATTCCTGGTACTTAGCACAGTGTCTGGCAAACAGTATAATAAATGTGTTTTGGCTAACTGATCCTTTGATTTCATTGAGGCCTCATAAGGTCTCATTGAGGCAGGTACAACAGGCAATATAATCCTCATTTTTACAGAGGAGGATCCCTCATTCCCTTCCTCCCTCCTTCCCTCCCTCCCTCCTTCCCTCCCTTTCTCCCTCCCATTCCTCCAGGGAACCTGGAGGAGATAACTCCACAAAAACCTTTCCATCTTAGTTATAAAAAAAATTCTCAATTTTTAATGAAGACATGACTGTAGTGGAATTTGCAGAGACAAGTGACATCTTCTTCAGGATACTTCTACCTTGGGGCAGCTAGGTGGCTCAGTGGATAGAACACTGGCCCTGGAGTCAGGAGCACCTGAGTTCAAATCTTCCTCAGATATTTAATAATTACCTAGATGTGTGGCCTTGGGCAAGTCACTTAACCCCATTGCCTAGAAAAAACAAAACAAAAAAAAGATACTTCTACCTTATTAGGCCATGTTCTGATCCATCAATCCTCTTGCTCATCTTTTTCAATTCTTTAAAATCTCAAGTCTTCCTCTAATTCTCTTACTAGCTTCTCAAACAACTAGGAATTCACATGGAGGCTCTATTTTTATTTCTGCAGTCCTATTTGGTGTAATTATAGACTCCTTTCTTCCAGAGATATGACCTCACTTTTTTTTAATCCTAAAGAATTTATTCATTGCTTTAGACTCTCTATTTATTTCATTAATCTCTGTGTTTATCTGGGAGGCTTTTCCTGTGTAGATTTTTTCCCTTCTTTTTATTTTTTGTTGTCACTTTAGTTAGTGCATATCTTGCCATTTTGAGATGATGAAAGGGAATCTTAGATATGATTCCCCCCATCTTTCTGGAAGTCTTCTGCATAATTAATTTCTGCACAGAATATTCTTCTTGAATCACTCCTAAGTTTCAACAGATGTAAAGCTCTCATTTTCCTGATTTAATAAATTTTAATTCACAATTCGCAGCAGTTCTGATAAGAAGGTAAATGGTTACTTGGTACCATAGTTAAAAGGAAGGACAGTTTAACTGGGTGAGCTTCAAAGTACCAGGTACTGCTAATCCCTGTGGGTGCAAGCAAAGACAGCAGAAGCTAGCCTGCTGTTCTCTACATTGACCCCTTTACCATTGCCATAATTATAATTATATTAGAAAGAAGATAAGCAAGGCCTGTATGAAGGAACAGAATGAGCTTCGGACCAGTTGGCAGGGTTCCCTTCTTCAAGAAATAGGTAAGGTCTCATGAGTATTCTGTAATAATGCTAGATGATTGCTAGGAAGACCACAAGAAGAGATGAACTTGGAACTGAGAGGAGATGGATAATCAGGAAATCCGAGAGTCCATATAACTGGAAATGGGAGCCTTCCTAGGTTTATTGAGGCCAAGCATATCATGACCTGGGCTTTAGGAACTGAGCTCTTGATTATTGGGCCTGGTGATATATAGGTTTCCGGTGTCAAGGATGCTGATAAGATGGAAGACCAGAATCATAAGTCACAAGATGTGGGCATTGGCTGAAGGACTTAGTGGGGCTTAGCTTTTATGGAGAAAAGAAGCATATTAAGTAGATTATAGGTACCAGATCCAGTTTTTCAAGGAGGACAGCATGATAGTTAACTGTATGTGAAGATACTTACATCCCGTGGAGATGAAGCCCTTGTTTTCTACCTAGGAACAGTGATTTGAGGATAAGAGTCCAAATTCCACCACTGATACTATCTGTGTGACCTTGGGTAATTCTTATAATCTCCCTGTGCCTCAATTTCCTCACCTGAAAAACCAGAGAATTTGGTTTAGATGATCTGAGGTCCTTTTAGCTTTAAAAGTATCTATGATCTCCAGTTAAAAAGAAGCCAAGTGAGGCTTGATGTGAGGGGAGAACTCTTCCTACCAGTTATGCCTGCCAAAGTGGGATGATCTGCTTTGGAAGGTGATAGCTTCCCATTTACTAGATCTTCAAGTCGAGGCTGGAGAGCCACTGATTGGTTATGTGGCCTCCAGACAAGTCTTGTTCTTGTAGTCTCCTGACTTGTTCAATTGCAGATTGGACTGGGCAACCTCTGGGCAGTTCTGTGATCCTTTGGTTGGGTGAAAGGAGGAGGGCATTGGAAATAGGCCAGGAAAGGTGAGCTGAGGATTTCAGCCCAGTCACATGACTCCAGTGTGGGGACTGTGGCCATCCTAATCCACAGGCCAAACTCTTCCATCTTTGGTGGCGGCTGGGAAAGGGACCTCTCATCACCCCAGGAGGCTGGCCTCTGTCACTTGGGTAGAGGGCCAGTAGACAACAGTGCTGGCAATAAGTCCTGCCCTCAAGGAGATTACATTTTAACAGGAGAGAATGTGCCAGCTATTGAGATGAAAGAATTTACATCCAGCTGCCCAATTTCATTTCCATACCAGCATCCTGTATCATTGCCCTCCTTCAATTACTGAAAATCTCTGATCCATCTACTTCTGTGAACTTTAGCTCTCTCTGGGCCTCAGTTTCCTCATTTGTAAAGTGAAGGGGCTGGTCTAAACGATCTTTGAGGTTCCTTCTACCTCTAGAGATAGGAACCCACAAGAACACATGAAATGAATACAAGGTCATGGCGGGGGGCAGGTACCTGGGGTGAAGGTACTGAGCACAGATGGTTTCATATGAAGACCAAGACCCAAGATATGAAAGGGTTCAATAGCAGCCTCCCATGAGTGAGCAGGTTGAGCCAGGAGGTCTGGACTAGGGGGACAGCGGTAGGTGCTAAATAAGTGACAAAAGTCTAGTGATCATTCTGGTAAACCCTTTAAATTCTGACCTGCCTCTTGGGAGAGAAGCAATAGGAGAGGAAGGCAATTGGCATGCTCCTCTTGGCTAGATCTTGAATGCACAAGGGAGGGGTGGGAACGATTGCTGTAACAGACTCTCTAAGTCAAGGGTAAGAATTTCTGGAAATGAGAGGAGAGCTGAGCATGGGCTGACAGCATTCTGGGGGAGTAGATGGCCAGGTGTCCATGGATTTGCCCTGCACCAATGCCAGTGAACAGAGGAAGGCTGCCACCACCCCTTCATGATGGGGAGGTGGGATCCAGGGCTCTGAAAGGTGAATTCCATTGACCCTATCAGGGAGACCAATGAGAGGAGGGAGACATCACCTGATGCCAATTGTTTTAATAAGGGCCCAACCCGTAGGAAGCATTGAAAAGCAGAGAGAACACCATCATCCTGTTCTGGGGTTCCAAAGGGCTTCCTTTGGGCGACCAAGCTCATGGTCTTCTGTGTTCCCGGGAAACTGAGCTGGGTGACCTTATACCAGGTATAACTCTTTGTGACCCCACAAACCATAACACACCAGGCTCCTTTCCTCCTCTCCTTCTCAAAGTCTGACCAAGCTCATGTACATTACTTCCATTACTCTCCATCTCATCCTCTGCCATCCCATTGACGTTTTGCCTTCAGTCTTTCCTAAAGTCAGGGAAATAAGTCAATCAATAAACATTTGTTAAGTGCCTTCAAAGGGTCAGGCACTGAGATCTTGTGGAAGCTGTAAGATCTTGTAAGCTGCCTGAAGTCTCAGGGGCAAAGTGGGCCAAATGAGTTGAATAGGGATATTGGGTCAGTGGCAGTCATATCCTTGATATTGTCTTCTGTGGACTGGAATATCTCTAGGACTTGGAGAGGTCAAGAAATTGCTAACATCATCACTGATAGACAGAGATGTTGAGATAATTTTTTGATTTCAGAAGTTAGGATATGTCAACAAGTCAATAGCTTATTTATTAAGAGCCTACTATGTACCAGTCACTAATCCAAAGCAAAAAACTGACCTCAAAAGCTTCATCCTCTAATGGAGGAAGCAACCTATATAAACAACCATATACTAATATATTGAGAGAATAAATTGGGAATAATCTCAGAGGGATTATGGACCCTAAATATGCTTCATCTTTTTTTATGTGCTAGGGTTGAGGACTGCAGCTTTTATGATATGGGGGAGTCTCCCTCACCCAATTCAGGTGGGCGTCTTTTCATCTTAGGGTTGCTGAGAACACTGAAAGGGGATGACTGGTTCAGGGCTACCCAGCATGTGTAAAAGGGTGGGACTTGAATCCAGGCTTCTGGCATTCAGATCAGCTCTCTGAGCATAGCTGCATGACCAGCTCTACTCCGTGTCTTTGTTGCTTTCGTGCCATATCGTCACAAGATGTTGACAATGCTATTGGTTGTAACATTGAATATTTCCAGGACTAAAACCAGGTTCACATTCTTCCTTTGAAGAGGTATAAATTCCAAACAAATACAGATGGTCAGGCCATAAACTTAATTAAAAATTCTACTTTAGTCGATGTTACATTAAATACGACTATTATGCCAAGAGAAATACACAAGAAATCCACTCAGCAGCCACTTCCTGGTGTTCCGACATAGTGGGGAGGAACAGACTGGAGAGAAGTGTGTGTTTGTGTTTGAGGAAGCATGTGGGTGTGCATCTATTTCTCTCTTTTCTTGGCTTGGCTGCCATCTTCCTAATGTTTTGACCAAAAAAAGATGGGTTTTAATTAAAATCTGGGGCCAGCCAGCCAGCTGTACATCTGCTCACTTTCTTTTCTATTCTAGTCGAGTCCTTCTTTAGGCTCTCTGAAATGTAGCTTACTGTGTGATGGATTCTCCCCTTGTCTGAAATGGAGGTCAATTGTTCTTGCCTCTGTTTGGATATGTATTGCTTAGAAGTAGAAAGAAGTGATAACATTGCCAAGAAGGTCCCAGCATTGTTTCTTCTGTGGTGAAAACCAGTTTTCTTGATGGAATCAAAGAATTGTAAAGACTTGTAGGGCTCACCCAGTCCAATCCCCTCATCTTAGAGATGAGGACGTTGCGGCTCAGAAAGGGGCAATAACTCCCCCAAGATCTCACAATACTTGTTAATGAAAAATCTGAAATATGACTTTGTTTTCTAATTCATTGCCTAGGACTTTCTTTTTTCTATTTTTGACACCTAACCCTGCCCTTCCAATCCATGACAATTTCTTAATGGGCATGTCTCTGACATTCCAGAGAACTATTTCTTGAAGTAAAGAAAAAATAGTCAAAGATGGTTGACACAGTATGTAGAACATTCTGTACCCATAGACTCCCACTTGTTTACGGACTATCTGGTTCTTCATCTTCGTTGATGAAGCAAAAAAATGTGATAAGAACACAGTGAACCTCAGGGGGGGAATGAAGATCTATTTTAATAGCTATTTAACAAAATTCTGCTCCTGAATTTATTGGCCATGCCACCTCAGCCAAATCACTTCTACTTTCTGGGTCTGTTTCTTCATTTACAAGATGAGAGACTTGGACCAAAACATCTTGGTGACTATTATTGTGATGGATTAGCTATTGTTCTTACTTGATCTCAGAGGCCAGAACTGGCATCAGGAAGATGACATTGTAGAGACAAATTCCTCTTTATGATATGAGGGAAGTAAAAACTTCCCAGAAAATAGAACCAAGGGCAGCGAGGTGACATCATAATGCTTAGAGTGTAGGGCCTGGAGTGAGGAAGACTCATCTTCCTAGTTGAACTATAGGCTCAAATACCTAATAGTTAGGTGACCCTAGGCAAGTCACTTACCCTTGTTTGCCTCAGTTTCCTCATCTGCATGATGAGCTGGAGAAGGAAATGGAAAATCATCCACTTCAGTATCTTTGCCAGGAACACTCTAAAGAATTGGATGCAAGTGAAATGATGGAAGAAAGCTAGAACCATCCCGCAGTGGAGGGGGCTAACTGGAGAGGTAATAGGTTCTTCTTCACTGGAGGCCTTCAGGCTTATCCTCACAGTTCACTTGTTTTTGCTTTTGCTTATAGTAATTTTGTAATATAGTGTATATAAATATATAGTAAATATAGTATGATAGTAATTATCATAGTAAATAGTATTCACGAAATTTGAGGTGTCCTAGACTTGTCTGTCAATAGCAGAATTTTTCTCACATGGCAGTTGTGAGGAATAAATGATATAAACCACAGGTCTTGGTAAACTCTGAGGGGCCGTATGAATGTCATCCAGAATTAGGGGATCATTATTATTGGTGAGTGTGCAGCAGTTAGCAAAGAGCTGACTTCAGGATCAGAAAACTCTGGATTCATGTGTTGCCCCTGACCCAAACTGACTGTGACCCTGGGAGAGTCACCTGGTTTCTTGGTGCCAACTGCCTCAGTAGAGAGTGGTTCCTCACCTGAACGTGCCATCTAAAAACAAAATCCCAACTACAACCCCATCATGTTGATAAATTAATACCTCATTTGTGATACTATCTGTAGGCAATGTGTCATACAATGTTCTAAGTCCCGTACAAATAACAATTCAATGTTTTTGTTCTTGGGTTGGCTGAAAAAATCCACCTAGAAACTTTGCCTTGATCTTTTCCGTGTGGTTAGGCTCTCAACTTTCCTTTTGTGTAGCCTTTTAACATTTTTTACTAAATTTTCAAAACTCATATTGTTCAGGGAGAATAAATCAGAAATGGGCATCTAATTCATGAGAAACTTTGGTTTAAATGATATTGTTCATTCTTCTTTTTTAAGAGAACCAATGACTTCACTGGATGATGTCTTGATTTGTCATGAGTTCAGGGGATGCAGAGCTGCACAAAGTCATTAACCCTACTATGGCTAGTTTATTTATACACATATTTATGTATGTATAAGTGTATTTGTAACATGTATGTTTTGTGTATTTGTATGCATCCACACCTCTCTCTCTCTCTCTCTCTCTCTCTCTCTCCTTCTATCAGGAGAGAGTGCTCTAGTGTTTGTCATGCACTTTATAGGCATTCTCATTGATCTTTCCAATACTATTGTTCCTATTTCCTGGGACTCAAGAAGGGAAAGGACTTTGCCAAGGTCACAACCTGGGTAAGACCCTGGGTCTTCCAGGATCTAAGCCAGTACTCTATCCATCATGACTTCCTTTCAACTACTGATTCCTAAAAGCATGTATGAACACATGCAATACAAAACTGCTGAGAATGCAAAAATATTGGATATGTGTAACTGGTGGATTTACATCTTGGTTTTGTTGCTATTTAAAGCAGGAAATGGGTTTTAAGAAACATGCAGCTAATGTCAGCTGTGAAACATCTCATGGCCAGCGTCACAATGAGATCATTCTTTGGCAAACTGGGTCCACACCAATAGGCCAATAAAAAAACAAAAAAAACAAAAAACCAACAAACGACCCAGTTCCTTGATGGTGATTTAAGTCTTTCAGACACACAGCCCCAGTCTTTATCCAACTGGAAACTCCTTTCCTTTATGTTTTGGAGCCCAGAGTGCTCTGGCATAACCTCCAGAGGTGGACCCCAAGTTCATTCACTGTTGATCTCTGCCAGCTGTCTGAGAAGAGGCTAGAGAAGAGATACATTCGACCTCTTGAGAGAGTCAGGTCCCAGTTATCTGACCAGATTTCAAATTCAGGTCTTCTGACATAGTCTTAATACGTAGGGCAAAGGATAGATGACCATGTAGTCCAAACCCCATTTTATAGGGCAGAAAACTGAGGCACAGAGAGGTTTGTGATTTTTTTTCCGAGGTGTCTCAAGTAGTAAGCATTAGAGTCAGGAGCTGAACTCAGGTCCTGGCCTGGGAAGAATGGTTTTCAAATATGCCATCTCCTTGAATCCTGCTGTCCAAGAAAAGATGAAGCAAGGTTTCCTCTCCAATAGAAAATGCCAGCAGCAGAGTGTGGTGGAGAACCTTAGCTCCAGAAGCAGAGGAAATGAGTTAAAATCTTGACTCTGCATCTTATTCCTTGCTTGAACTTGAAAAAGTCACTGTTCTTCTGAACCTTCCATCTTTAAAATAAGAGGGATGGATAGGTCAGTGGTGTCAAACTCCAAGAGAATTCGGCCATCTGTACAGGCCCCTGCAAGTCACATTGATTTAGAAACCCACAAATGGAACATTATCTATGTTTTATTGCATTTTTATTTATTTGATTAAATACTTAATCATCTACATTTTGATCTGGTTTGGCTGAACTTGGGAGTGTTGGACCTGGCTGAGGGGCCAACTGATTTGACAGCTTTTTGGGTAGATGATGCCAGCTTTAGTTATATACAACTAAAACCTGGAGAGAATTCCAACTCTGATTTTTTTCTGTTTTATGATCTTTAGTATAGTCCCTTTTCCTGTCTGGACCTCAGTTTTGTCTCCTGTAAAATGTATCAATAGAGACTATGATTATCTCTACAATCCTCTCCAGTTCAAAATCTTATGATTCTTGTTCTCCATTCCTTCATTTTTTCAACATGTCTGTATTGAATACTTGTGAGCTGAAAGAGCCTGGAGGGGACCATCCTTTCGATCATATGCAGATTTTTTGGTTTAGTGTTAATTGACCACTGCTCTGCAGTTAGCTCCCAAAGGGCTGGGGGCTTGCATTAGAGATAAGAGTCCCCAATGGCCCCATGACTCAGAAGAGGTGATGCTTAAAAAACAATATGACTTCTATCTGGACCCTCTCTAGGTAGCATCAATGAGAAGCAGAGAATGACAACCCCAGAGTCAACTTATACTGGGTAGGTTTAGAGTGGGGGGTTTTCACTGCCTCTGTCTTTCTTGTCTGATCTTAGATGAATGAGTATCCTGTGGTGGAAGTCTTCAAGACTGACCAGGAACTTGTGAGTCCCACAAAATGAGAATGTCCTGAGAATTCTGTAAAACTAGGGGGATTTGAACAAGGTTGAGCCATCTGTATCAGAGTAGTTAGCCACTGAAAAGAAGACTAAGCTTAGGTCTTTGATGAGACAATGTCCAATACAGTAAATTATAAGTTAGCAGTACTGAAAAACTGCTTTGCCCTCTGGCGAGACTTCCATATTAGCCTCCAACTGACTGTAAGTAACTATAGTTAGAAATTCAGTTATTGAATTCTGTTCTAATCATTTTACTGCATGCTATGAATTTTGTGTGTTTAGCATTGTTTCCTTTTTGTGGGAATCAACTACTTGTCCCATGTTTGTATAATGGATATGTAATTTAATCCCCCTTTTTGGGGACCCCTTTAGACTTGTGAGCTATAACCAATACTATAATTAACAAAGTCCTTGGGATGCTGAATGGGGTTTGTCACTGATCCAATAAGATGGAGAATCTAATCCCCCTAATTAGAGGTCAGGCTACCCTCAGGCTGAACCAGGTAAAAACTGTAATAACCAGGTATACAACAGGAGGGGGTAAGTGCTCTACTCCACCCCATGGGTTCACCATTGATCCTTCAATGAAAGCTTATTCAGTCTCTATCAGCCACACATTACAGCAGGCAATAGGAAAATATTGACAAAATTGAAACATTCATGGGTTATGGGTTATGCCTGCCTTCAGGTGTTCACCAAATGGAGGCTAGTCACATGTTAGCTCAGAGAAACTAAGACGTGGGTCTTATGCTGGTAGCCTGGAGGGCAGATGAGGAGGCAGCAGGACATGAGATTTAGGGTACTTCCTGTTGGCTTTGCTTTTACAAAGTGTTTATACCACTCTGATAGTGATTCTATGCATGGTAGAGGATGTGGTCCCAGTCCTCATTTATAATCTAAAAAGGATTCACTAGAAATGTAGGGAAGAATTTCCCTCCAAAGATGATTGAAAGAGATTTCTAGAATGTTATTTCTAAGGATTCTCATTTTTATGCTCATGAAAGTAAACTCCCAAGATATGGAATTAAAGAATTGGCTAATGATAGAGTAGTTGGGGGGGGGGGGAAGTCAGGTGATATCATAGTTCATAGAGCACCAGCCCTGGAATCAATAAGATTCCTATTTTTGAGTTCAAATCTAACCTCATCACAGTAGCTGTGTGACCTTGGGCATGTCATTTCACCTTGTTTACCTCAGTTTCCTCATCTGTAAAATGAGTTGGAGATGGAAATGGCAAACTATCCCAGTACCTTTGCTAAGAAAACCCCAAATTGGATCTTGAAATGTCATTACTGTTGTTTGTCCTTTGTTCTTAAAGAAGACTATGTATGACATCAGGAGGTGATGCCAAGACAAGCAAGTGAATTGGATCTGAGGAAGGGAGGGCTGTACTAAGTCACCTCACTCTCCTCCAGAGCCACCTGGGTCTGGTGACCAGATAAAAATCAGGACAGCTGGAGATGGTCCTGGATGTGAGGCAATCAGTACTAAACGATGAGCCCGAGATCGCACATCTAGTAAGTGCTTGATATCAGATTTGAAGTCCTCCTGAGTGTTCTAGTCACTATGCTACCTAGCTGTGCTGATGAAGTCTTAGGCATGACTAATCAACTAAATAATAGCAATAAAATAGAATAGTTGAGGACTGGCATGTCCAGATCAAAAGTCCAATAAGATATACCATTTTTTCAAGCTTAGACTTCTTTCTGAGAGAAAGTATGGCTTGGTGGATAGTTGGCTAACTGTCTAACACCTTTGATATCCAATGCCTCTGTGACCCTGGACGAATCTTGATGACTCTACCACAGGCAATTACCTACAATATGGATTTCTTGGCTTCTGTACACTTCAGACCAAGGAAAAATTATTGTTTTTTTTATTAAGGCTTTGAAAAAATATGGATAAAATCAATTGAACTCAACAAATGTCCCTTTCATGCCCAATGGTGCTGGGTAGGGCTAAATGGTGGGTTGACTTTGCTGTCTCCTCTATGGATCTGAGACTGTCACCTCTTTTGCTCCTTGGGTCCACCTGGTCCCCAGATTTTTTTTTTATCTAAGAACAGCTCTATCTTTACCACGTGTGGTTGTCCTCATTCCTATTGACTCACAGGAAACTGGAGAATGGGTGGTTTTAGCTCATTTGGATATAGAGTCTCTTGACTAACACTTTCCATTCAGTTGTCATGGTAACTTCCCATTGAACTCTACAGAGATGATTAACCCCCAGATCTGAGGAGCTGATAACTTCCAGACAGAGGTGCTGAGTCTAGAATGCTCTGGATGGGACGCAGGGCTGCTCTTTTCCTGCATAGTATCTTCTGGGATTTGTAACCCTCTTGAACTGAGCACGGGGTCTAGCAACACGCACGTAAGATCACTGCCTGCCTTCTTTCCTCTTCTGTTTTGCTCCTCTTTGACCTACAAGCTGTGTGGCCCCAATGCAAAGATTGCTCATTGCTTCGCCGTTTGGCATTGTGGGCATTTGCAAGTTATTTCTCTCTTCTGACACCTTTAGATTCAAACTGAATTTTTCATTTCTTGGAAGAGATTTTTTTCCACCTGACCTAACGACCCAGAATGGTTACCTGTTCCATTACACAGCTCTCCTGCAGATATGGAGCCACATTGCAACCAAGCTTCCTGCTTCCCTTTTGGCAATTACGATTCTCTATCCTAATCTGCCTAGTGAGAGTCTAGCTCATTAGAGCAAGGAAGGTCTTTGATGTCCCAAAGAAAACCAAGGCGGTCAGCCTCCTGTGGCATCCTAATTCTGCCCTAGATTTCTCTAAGTCATCAAGGAGGCTTTTCATCTTATAGGTGGGCACCGTCTGGAGACTGATAATTATTCCTTTCTATTAAAAAAAATTGAAAAGGACCCAGAAGCCATGAAGTTTGTCCCTAGGACCCCCAGAGGTCATAGAGTTCTGATCCTCACCTGTGCATCATTCTCACTAAGCCTCTGAGGTTTTATGGTGAGAGAGAGAGAGAGAGAGAGAGAGAGAGAGAGAGAGAGAGAGAGAGAGAGAGAGAGAGAGAGAGATCATCTGGTCCAACCCCCTTTTTTATAAATTGAGACCCAGGGGGAAATGACTTGCCCAGGGTCAATGCCAGAGGCAGGGTTTGAGCAAAGTCTCTGACTTTTGTCTCTTCGGTGTGTAATTTTCTTAACAATCACCTTCCCTGGGGAGATGCTTTTGTCAAACCAGTTTTGTCTAGGATCAGATGAAAATCATTTCCTCTGTCTTCCCATGTTCCTCCCCAGGTTGGAAAATTCTCAGTCAGCTCAGGAAATGTGTCCTTGAAAGCATGTCTTTTCCCATTCTTCCTTTGGCTGAATTTTGTAACATAGAAGCAGCTTGCTCCAAGTTTTCTTTCTTTTCTTCAGGGGGTGCAGGGAGGGGTACTACATTTGTTCCCAGAGAGCTTCACTCTGACCATCTTCTGGAAAACCATTCCAGATGAACAGATGAAACTGAGCCAAGGGAACTTAAGGAATAGCCCCAGGAAGTGACCTTAGAAAAATGGTCCAAAGGGCTGGCTGATTGTTTACGAGCACAAATGGGGTCCAGATTTTTGTGAGGAGTTCACTATTGTCTCTATAATGATGCCCCCTGGCCTCATTTTTTCCCAGAGCAACATGGGCTTGTCTGTGCCAAACTTCTGCCTCTCCACTGACATAACAGCAAGATCCTTAGCCTTGCCCCACCCCTCTTCTCCTCAAGGCAACCTCTTTTCCTCTGATTAAGTCACAACTACAGCACAACAGACAGTTTATGCCACCAGAATATGGTTTTCTTTCCAGTTCTGACCAAATAGACTTTAGAACTGCCACTATAACTAAATATATTCAAGGGTTCAACTGGCCATGCTCAAATGAAAGAGACCAGAGCTGGAGAAGAAACCATGCCAGTATCTAGTTCAGGCATGATATCAAAAGACTTCAGCATAATCAAATCCAATCCACACCTGAATGAAAACCTCCCTGTATAGAGTCACCAATCAATGGTTGTCTAGCTTTTGCCTGAAGACTTCTAATAATGGAGAAATTATGACTTCCCAAGCCATTCCTCTCTGCATTTGGGACCGTTCTAATTGATGGGAAGATTTTTCTACACATCAAATTCCCAGCTTTCTCTTAGCATCTTACATCTATTATTTCTGTTCATTGGCCCTCAAGGATCAAACAAAGCCAGTCCAATTGTTCCTCCAAATGACTGCC
This sequence comes from Macrotis lagotis, assembly GCF_037893015.1. Taxonomy (NCBI): domain Eukaryota; kingdom Metazoa; phylum Chordata; class Mammalia; order Peramelemorphia; family Peramelidae; genus Macrotis; species Macrotis lagotis. Next base: position 17,728,524 of record NC_133664.1, read on the forward strand.
ATTGAAATACTTGAGGATAATTCTAGGGACCATCCTCTCTTCCAACCCAAAGTCAGGACATTAAGTACTATTGAGTTGAACACACAGTTTCAAAAACATCTTTTTTTTTTTTGCAAGGCAATGGGGTTAAGTGGCTTGCCCAAGGCCCCACAGCTAGGTAATTAGTAAGTGTCTGAGGCTGGATTTGAACTCAAGGACTCCTGAGTCCACGGCCAGTGCTCTATCCACTGCACCACCTAGCCAACCCCAAAACATCTTTCAGTGAAAGTCTTGCAATCAAAAAATCTCAATGCAGTTGTGGATTTTTGTGTGTTAGTTATTTTTATTTTTGAAAATATTTTTATTTTTATTTTTCCAATTAATCAGCAATTTAAAATTAATCTATCCCCCCATGTTACTCTCTCTTATCGTGAACAAAAATGTCCAGAAAAATAAAGTCCTCAACATATAGCTGCATGGTACAGTAAGACAAATTCCTATGTTTAACTGTGTTTGATATATGCATTTTGTATATTCATATTGCATATAGTATATGTGCTATATATACTGTTTTATTATAATACAGCACTTGTATATATTTATAAAATACATAAATATAACAAATTCATGTATATTTTTGTTGCTGTTCAGTTGTGGCCTGATTGTCCTCCTCTGGATCCACTTGAGCTTCTCGTTTCCCTTCCTAAAATATATATATTGGCCCTGGTACTCTTATGATCTGACCAAAACCTGGTATAGTCGGTAGGATCATTACCTCTTTCTGTCCTCAGCACCAGGTCTCTAATAGTGATCCAGTAGGACCTTAACTTTTCTACCCTTATCTCATAATGAATCTACTAAAACACCCTGGGCTTTTTCAAAGGAACTATATTCTTGGCCTACCAGACCATACAACGAAGGGATCCTTCTTTGATGCTTGGTTGGATCCAAGGTCTCCTCATGGGTACAGGGTCTTTGCTCTGCTGCTGGGAGATTCCCTGTTCAAAACTTAGGCTATCATTATTCCAAGCTCTTAGTTACCAGAGTTTAGCTCTTATCTTTTCCTTTTGTTTGAATTATTTAAAAGGATAATAGATTTGGACTGTGATAAGTAAAATTTAATAGGTCTCATCACCCTCACAAAAATTCTAGTGGGAAAATTTTCTAAATTCTAGTACTGATAAGAATTGATATCCCTAAAGAGACTTTAGATTTACAAAGTCTTTCACGTTTGTTACCTTGCTGTATCCTCAAACAACCTTATGAGGTGATATATAATTCAATTAAGAACAGATTAAATAATATATTATAATATATAATAATATAATATAAAGGGTTATCTATATTTTATAGGAGGGAATATAGAGGTCTGTGGTCATGGAGTAGAATCAGAAACAAAATCTGCATCTGGTTCCTCCCTGACTTTAAAGTCAGCTATTGGTTTATTTATTATTTAAGCATTTTTACCTACTACCAGGCTACTTCTCTCTGTAATATAGTATAAATAGAAAGTTATTTCATATTTGAAAGCTTGCATTCAAGTATTGCGTGCCAACCTGGGTTAGTTTTATGAAGCTTTTTTTCTTCTTTCTTCCTCTTTAATTTTTTTAAATAAAAGGTGGCTCTCTGGGAGAGGTTATAGGAGGAGAATCAGTGGGAAATATAGATGATATTAAAACAAAGACTTAAAAATTATTGTTTTTCCAAGAGGGATTCCAGCACTTCTTTGCAATATTAACACGGACTCTAGTCCTAGCCTAGTGCTAAGGGCAGGAAAATCTTCACTTTGTGGATTTGTAGTCACTGGTGGAATATTTCTAATGTAATCTTTGTTTAATTTAACTTTCACAATTTAGCCAGTCTGAAAATCTCAGAACAGTTAAAATATGAACTCAAATACAAAGTAAAAGTTAATGGAATAGGCCATTCCTAAGTTTGTATTTGGTCTAAACAAGGGTTTAAACCAGACTAGATGGCATTGAATCCTGGGTCTGTGAACCCTCAGGGCTCACTGAAGGGCAGAAGATTGGGTACTTTTAAAGAAAAAAATCAAATACTCAAAGCCTTCTGATTCAACTCTAAATTATTGATATGAAACTACATGTCCTTTTTTTTTTTTTTTTGGCGAGGCAGTGGGGTTAAGTGATTTGCCCAAGGTCACTCAGCTAGGGCATTATTAAGTGTCTGAGATCGGATTTGAACTCAGGTCCTCCTGACTCCAGGGCCAGTGCTCTATCCACTGCAGCACGTAAGATATGGGGGTCAGTTAGATGGTGCGGTGGATAGAGCACCAGCCTGGAGTCAGGAGGACCTGAGTTCAAATCCAATCTCAGACACTTAATAATGCCCTAGCTGTGTGGCCTTGGGCAAACCACTTAACCCTGTTTGTCTTGCAAAAACCTAAAAAAAAAAAACCCAAAGAAACAAAAAAACCCACACCCTTGAATTGAATTGAAGATGAAAGTGACTTCGCTTTTGTTCTAACAGAAGCAGAATAATTTCTTAATTTCAAATAATTTCTTAATCTTACTGTGGATGTATAAAGGTCAAAGAGAATGCCAGTGTCCTAGTTTGTTTTTAACTCAGTGGAACAGAAGTCAACTTTCCAAGGCGATCTACCAACATGGGTTGAAGGGCAGGAACTTTTTTTCATTTCAATCCAAACTCAGTTTTCTATTCTGTGACTGTACTAGCTCCCTCATATATACCAAATGAACTCCCTGCTTCCCCTTTCAGTTAGAGTATTGCTCTGGAACTCAGTCACATTTCAGAAGTTTATACACTTTGGTAGGAAGTAGCCTATGGGATGCTCATGGTTTCCTTGGGATGCGCTAAACAACACAGGTGACTAAAAGCAGAGAATGATCCACACCTGATCAGTCATGGCTGTGGTGTGTGAAAAGAACTTGAGACTTGAAGTCAAGACACAGGAGGTAGAATCTTATTAACTGTGTCACCCTGGCTGAATTACTCTCCCTTTTTGGGCTTAAGTTTCCTGATCTGTATAAATAAATAAATTGGATCAGAAAGTCTTGAGCTTTACCCCCCCCCCCCAATTTCTTTTGAACATTTTTATTTAAAGTTTTGCATTCCAATGCTATCCTTCCCTTCCCTCCCCTTCCCTGAGATAATTAGCAATCAAATATAGGTTAGACATGTGCAATTATATAAAACATTTCCATATTAGTCATTTTGTGTTTGAAGACTCAAATAAAAGAAAAAAGTGAAAAATAGCATACATCAGTCTGTTTCCAATCAATATCAATCCTTTCTCTGGAGACGAATAGGATACTTCATCATGAGTCCTTTGGAGATTGTCTTGGTTCATGTAGTGAGAAAAATAGCTAAGTCCTTCACAATTCTGCATTGAACAATATTGCTCTTAGATTCCGTTCTCTTCATTCTGTATCAGTTGCTGTAAGTTTTTCCAGGTTTTTTTGGAAATCATCCTGCTTGTCATTTCTTACAGCAAAATAATATTCCATTTCAATCATATATCATAGAATGTTCAGCCATTCTCCAATTGATGGGCATCCATTTGATTTCCAATTCTTGGCTACCACAAAAGGTGTTATTATAAATAATTTTGTACAAATAGGGCCTTTCCCCTGCCCCCTCCACCCTCAGATATCTTTGGGATACATACTTCACAGTGATACTGCTGGATGAAAGGTTGGGCATAGTTCCAAATTGCTCTCTAGAAAGGGTGAGTCAGTTCACAATTCCACCAACAGTACTTTAGTATCCCAGTTTTCTGACATTCCCTCCAATATCCAACATTTTCCTTTTTTATCTTTATTAGTCAATCTGATAGGTGTAAAGTGGTACCTCTGAGTTGTTTTAAGTTGCATTTCTCTAATCAATAATGATTAGGGCATTGCTTCATGTGACTATAGATAATTTTGATTTCTTTGTCTAGAAACTTCCTGTTCATATGAAGGTGACCATTTATCAATTGGGAAATGACTTGTATTTTTATAAATATGACTCAGTTTTATATATATATGTATATATACATATATATGTATAGATATATATATTTGAGAAGTGAGAACTTTATCAGAGATTTAAAAAAAATTTTCCCTGTTTTCTGCTTTCCTTACAATTTTGGTTACTTGGTTTTGTTTGTGAAAAATCTTTTAAATTTTAATCATTTTAATTAATGATCTATTTTACATTTTGTAATGTTCTCTATATCTTCTTTGGTCCTGAATTCTTCTCTTACTCATAAATTTGACAGATAAACCCCTCCAAGTCCTCTTAATTTGCTTATGTTCTCATCCTTTTCTCTGTAAATCTTATACCAGTTTTGACCTTTTATTGCTATACAGTGTGAGATGTTCATTTTTGCCTAGTTTTGCCTATTTTCTAATTGTCCCATCATCTTTTGTGAAATAATAAATTTTTATTCTAAAAGTTTGTATCTTTGGGTTTATTATATGCTGGATCACTATAGTCATTTATAATGATGTAATTTATACCTAATCTATTCCAATGATCCATTATTCTTTTCTTATCCTATACTGGATTGTTTTGAAAATTACTGCTTTATAATACAGTTTGAGATTTGTTATGGTTAGATTACCTTCTTTCACATTCTTTAATTGATTCCCTTGATATCCTTGAGCTTTTATTCTTCCAGATGATTTTTTTAATTTTTCTAGCTCTGTGAAATAATTTTTGATAGTTTGATATGGCATATAATAAATACTTTAGATAGAATTGTTATTTTTATTATATTGACTCAGTCTACCCATGAGAAATTAACATTTTTCCAATTGTTCAGATCTGAATTTGTGTGACTTTAGTTCCTGGAACTTTGAGATTTTTAGTTTCATGCACTCCTTAGGCAGTGTGGGGAAACCTATGGGACTCTTTTCAGAATGTTTTTTTGTACGCATAAAATGAAACACATGGAATTACTAAAGAAACTAATTATGTTGAAAATTTAAAAAAAGACCAAATAAGTTCACAACCCTCAGGTTAAGAAATCCTTAATTGCTAAAATTCCATCCTAGTTCTGGCATTTCTCTGTTCTAAGTTCTAAGGTCCATCCCAGTCTGGCTTTTTTTTTTCACAGTAAGCCTCTGCTGTTCAAATACCACCACCCCCTCTTTCTCTCTCTCACTCTTGTTATGTGCACAGTGACAGAATACTTAGTGTCCTGCCCTTGGGACAGTAGAAGGATGATTTTAAGGGAATGTGCAAAGTGGCAACTTCCTTTTTCTGTTTTGTCACAGATTGAGCTCAGAACCTTTTCCTCTTTCACTTAAAAAAGACCCAACCAGTAAGTTAGCCACCCTGGTCCCTTCTCTCATCTTCTCCCCATACACTAAGAGATTGCCAGTCACAGGGACCCAGTGACCATAGTGGGGCAACTTGGAATTTCTTGGAAATCTCTGGGCTCAAGAGTTCAGCATGAGAATGCAGAGTGGTATGGTGGAAAAACATTGAGATTGATAAAATAAACTTTAGTCCTAACTGTGCATGTGAGACTTCTCCTCTCTGGGGCTCAGTTTACATAACTATAAAATAAAAAAGTTTTGCCTAATTGATATCTAATTGTTATCTCTGAATACAAACTCCTATGAATTCCTAGCTATTGAGATGCTGGAACAATTTATATGAGCTGACCAAACCTCTACCCCCATCCCAGTGTGCTCTACCCTGGTACCAATGGCATTGCCTGAAAGGATATTCCCATACTAAGTGTCTCTGTCCACCACCTCCTTCCTCCTCCAAATTACTGTTCCAGATTTCTTTTAAAAATTCAAATAATGTTGGGAAGGTTTAAATCAAAGAATGAGAAGAGACCATTTCTTTCAAACCTTTCATCATATAGAGAAGGGAACTAAGATTCAGAAAACATGACTTCCCCAGAGTTCTACTGCTAATTAGTAGTAAAAATGAAGTCGTTGTTATTAGGACCATTATATGATCATTGACTTAGAAATGGAAGGTCCCTCCAATGTCTAGTGCTGCCTTGTCATTTTACAAATTGGGAAATTGTGGTCCAGGCACAATTTAAGTGACTTGCCCAGAATTCCACATGTTTATCCATAACTAATATTAATGAGGTTGCAAATCTAGAAACAAAAAGTACCATGGAGATATAGTTCAACCTCCAATCTTTTGGTTCCCATACTCTGGGAGAACCTCTGTCTTTGTGCGCCCTCTTCACTTGGGTGAGTTCTTCCCACAGCTGCCATTTTGAGAAACAATACATGCTAGCCACTGTCTCTACTTTTAATGCTCAGAACTTGCCATCATGCCTCAGCTGCCTTCTCACACTGGAAGATCCATAGCACTCTCCCTCCCCTTACTCTACCACCATCTTTCAGCTTCCTTTTGGGTGCTGCTTCCCCATTTAAAATGTAATCTCCTAGAAGCCAGGGGTTATCTTTCTTTTTGCTAGTATTTGTATTCCTAGCATAGTGCATTACTCTTTAAAAAATCTTTAAAGGGATGCTTGTGAATGTTGATTTATAGACTAGGTAACTGAGCTTCAGAAAAGTGGAATGACTTGGTCAAAGTCACACAACTAGTTAGAAGTGAAAGTAGATATAAACTCCTTGAGGGCAGGGAGAATTTAAAATTTTTTTCTGGGGTGCAGCCACAGAAGGAAGCAGCTAGCTCTTGGAGCTTCATATTTTAATTAATTATTCTTGCTAATTAGATACCAACCTTAGTTTTTATATTGCTGAAGCACTGAAGGGACTGTTCATACTCCTTTAAATTTTGATGCTTTGGGGCTAAATTCTGGATGTCCTATCCTAGTTACAGTTCTGTGAACAAAACTAACGGTTTTCAAGAGGGGAAAAATAGAGAGAAAAATGGTGTATGAAAGTTTAAAGGGAAGAATTGTGAGAAGATGGTAGAGTAAGACAGGAAACTAATTGGTTGTTTCAAATTTCCTCATAAATAATGTAAAACAATACCTCAAAGTGAACTTTAGAGTGGCAGAAATAATTTAAAGGCAGGGTAAAGCAGTCATCCAGTCTAATAACAACTTGGGAGAACATTAGGAAGATTTGACCTTCCTGGGTGATAACCTGAGCAGATTCCTCTGGGAAGACATGACTAAATCAATAAACAACAAGTCCTGGGGGTAGCTGTGTAGGTGGCAGCCTCAACCTCAGAAGTTTTACCCCATAGACAGTGCTGGGATCAGATCACTAATCTGGGGAAGATTTCAGAGCCTTTCTCTGCAAGTATTAGCTATGTGGGTCCCAGGAATGCTGGCCATTCCTGGGCAATTTTGCTGTATTATTTCTCGAAAAATGAAGTCTAGGCTCTTTTCCTGGTCATGACTTTCAGGTAGTCTAATAATTTTTAAATTATTTCTTCTAGTTCTGTTTTCGAGGTCAGTTGTTTTTCCAATGAGATAGTTCACATTTTCTTCTATTTTTGGCTTTTTTTTGGAAGTTTTATTTCTTCCTGATTTCTTGTAGTCATCAGCTTCCTTTAGTTCCATTCTGCATTTGAAGGAGTTATTTTCTTCAGAGAGCTTTTTTATCTCCTTTTCCAGCTGGCCAATTCTGCTTTTTTAAGGCATTGTCCTCCTCATTTGCCTTTTGTTTTGCTTTTTTCCCATTTGGCCTAAAGTGGTTTTTAACATATAATTTTCTTCAGTATCTTTTTGTATTTCTTTCACCAAGCTGCTGCTTTGGTTTTCATGATTTTTCTGCATTGCTCTCATTTCTCCTCCTAATTTTTCCTCCACCTCTCTTAATTGCTTTTCAAAGTCTTTTTTTGAGCTCATCCATAGTCTGAGTCCTTTTTCTATTTCTCTTGGAGGTTTTGGATACAGAAACTTCAATTTTGTTGTCATGAGTATATGTTTTGATCTTCCATGGGACTAAAATAATTTTCTATGGTCAGTTTCTCTTTTTTTCTGTTTTCTCATTTCCTCAGTCCAAGACTAATTTACAGCACTTCCAAGGTGTTGGGTTTTTTTTGGGGGGGGGACACCCCACTGGGACCTTCATTCCTTCAAAGGTCTTATGCTCTCTTGCCTGTGCTTTGATAAGTAGATGGCCACAAGCACTCCCCTCTGCCCTGGGGCTGTGAGGAGGATCCCTGCTATCTTAGTATGGAAGACGAAACTGCAAGCTGTATCTGAGTGTGGGTAAACAGCAGAGTCCTGCCCCAGGGAGAGCAGAGAGATTTCTGCAGTCTCCCCTGACCCCCTCACCATCTGTGGGCTGTGCTCTGGAAGTGCAGTGATTCTCCCGATTCTCGCTGCAGGTTCTGCGGCCAGTGCTCCGCACTCCACACTCATTCTGATGTAGCAGAGTTCTCTCACCAAGCTGTTCCTGGTGATCCCTGGGCTGGGCTGGGCTGTGTTGTGGCTGGGGCTTTTTTCCAACTCCCGGTCCTGATGAAACAGACCTTTTCCATGGAGCTTCTAAGTTATCTTGGACTGGGAAAATGTATCACTCAGTCTTTCTGTGGGTTCTGCCCCTCTAAAATTTGGAAAGAGTCATAATTTGGCAGCTTTTGAAGTTTTGGGGGGAAGGAGTTCCTGGGAAGTGCTGCCTTCATGCAGCCATCTTGGTCCTGCCCCTAATGCTGACCATTCCAGACTGTGGTTATGGGTGAGGAGAAGTGAGCATATGATGATGAGTACAGTTGAAGGGGTCAGGACTTGTTGACTGTGGTCACACACAGGAAAGAGTTCCTGGTTTTGGTTTCAGGACAGAGGGTTGAGCTGAAGCTTGCAGCCACAACAGAAATCACAAGAAGAGGAATGTTTCTGACAGCATAGCTGGGGGTGCTGGTTGGGCTTCAAGGAGAAGAAAATCTGAGATCACTGAAAGACCAAGGCATGAACTTTGAAGTCTTATATAATTCTCACCTCTGGAGCAGAGTCCTGCTCTAATAAAGATACTAATCAAGAAATAGGTCATTAACATGAATAAAATAAAGAAAAAAGCATTAGAGAAGATCAAGGTTCAAACTAAGAAAAAGAATACAAAACTACTTTTTTGTAAAATTTCAAAGAAAATGCAAAGTGTCACAACTCCCAAAAGAATTATTGGAAAGGTTTTAAAAGGACTTGAAAAATCAAGCAAGAGAGGTTGAGGAAAAGTTGAGAATAGAAATGAGTAATGCAAAGGAAAAAAAGCATGAAAAGACAGTCAACCAAATGGAAAAAAAGGTACAAAAATTTACTGAAGAAAATAGCTCCTTAAAAATTAGAATTGTACAAGAGGAATCTAATGATTTCATAAGACATTAAGAAATAATAAAACAAAATCAAAAGATTGAAAAAATAGAATATGAGAAAAACAACTGATAGGGATTGAGGAGAGATAAGAATTGACAGACTACCAAGAAGTTAAGACCAAAAAGAGGCTAGACACTCTACTTCAGGAAATGATAAGGAAAATTACCCTGAAAAATGTAGAACAAGAGAGTAATATAGAAATTGAAAAAGTATCTGAAATATCACCTGAAACAACTCACAGGCACATTATATCTAAGTTTCAAAGCTTTCAGGTCAAGGAGAAAATATCATTAGCAACCAGAAAGAAACAATTTAAATATTGTGGAGCTATATACGGAATATACAAGAGTTAAAATATCCTGAAGAACAAAGGAAGTGGGATTGCAACCCAACCAAGAATAACCTATCTAGTAAAGGTTAAATTAATCCTGCAAGGAGAAAAATGGATATTTAAGTAACTAAAACGCTTTCAGGTATTCATGAAGAAAAGACTAGCACTGAACACAAAACATGACTTAGAAGAATCAGGAGAAACATAAGAAGACATACATGGAAGACCAATTATAAGAGATTTAATAATGTTAAATGGCTCATTTTTTTAAATAGGAAAACTATCTGTAATTTGTAAGAATGTTATCCTTTCCAGGATGATTTGAAAGAATATACAGATATAGAGGGTTGGGGGTTGAGTAGATTATAATGGAATGATCCTAAAACATAAAACTGGATAGGGAGAGGCAAATTGGAGAATAATTATCTCCTGCAAAAGAGGAGTAAATAAAAAAAAAGTGTTACAGAAGGAAGCAGGTGAGGGTGGAGGGCAGGTAGAACTTTATTCTCATCAAAACCAAGTTGAAGTGGGAAGAACCTACACATCTACTAGGAAGATTAGGGAATTTGTTTTAAAAAAAAAAAGAAAGTTTCTGAGGATTACTGGATTGATTCATCAGAAGTATTTGTAGTAGTCTACAGTCATTAATGCAAATTTTTATTACTCCAGGTAAAGGAGAGTGAGAGATGAGCTCTTAGTGTCATTGAGGGAGGTTTTGGGAGTTGAAGTGGCCTCCAAGGTCAGCATAGAACCTACAAGAGGAAGAGAAACCCACTTCTAGTGATGTCTGAGTTATGAATTGCCACCAACATTCTTTAAATCTCAGCTTCTGTTGAGTTCGATGTATGTTGGGCTTTAAATTAATCTCTTTGGGAGGAGTGCTTAAAAAGGGATGGAATATATAATAAATGTTTAATGCTTTTTTTGGTCAGCATCACCTACATTATTTTACGGGATTGGGTTTTTTTAAAGGATTCTTAAAGAAGAACATGCAAGGTAACTATAGCTCAGAGAGTAGAAAAATGTAGCAGATTAAAAAAAAAATAATGATCCAGTGGGATAGAGACAGAGGCCCTTGATTCAAATGCCATCTCTGGCACTTACTCCTGGGTAACTTGGGAAATTTTTTTCCTCTCTGGCAAGTGTCCCCTCATGAGGAGACAGGATAAAATGATCTTCAAAGTTCTTTCTAGCTCTAACATCTAGGATTCTGTGAATTCATATCTCCTGACTCCTTGTGTCCTAAGGTTCCTCTGTGTTTGTGTGTGTGTGTGTGTGTGTGTGTGTGTATGTGTATGTTTTGACCTAAGTCATCACTTTATTTACCCTGCAAATTTATTTTTATCTTGTAGAGAAGCTGAGTGTGAATACTCACCCATAATCTGATTTTATTTGTTTTTCTTAGGAAAAGAATAGAAAATGTGAAACTAACCTCCCTCCCCCAATGATTTATCAACTTCAGTTTTAAGGAAAGGAAACAAGGTTTAATTGTGCTAACACCAGTAAAGTGGCGGGGTCCCTAGAGCCTGGGCTGGCATGACATGCAATCCTGCCAACACAATATGAGGCTAGGAAAGGACTTCACAGAATAAAGGAAATGCTTCCTGTTTATTAAGTGAGATTAAGACAAAATAGCTAAGTTCTCAGTTCTAGGATGCAAATTTTGGGTTTCTTCTCTACTTTCTGGAATCACTTTGCAAAATGATGCAGATACAAAGAAAGGCAAAAGAAAATCATTAGTCAAGTGAGAATGAATGATAACAAATGGACAAAAATACATTTATGAAGGACTTGCTACATTCCAGTACTGAGATATCCACATATAAAAATCAAGCCCATTTCTACCCCCAAAGAGCTTACATTCTAAAAGGGAGAGAAGAATGTTGGTCAAAGAAGCCACGGGGATGATTCCTATCACAGAACAATTGATGTGTGCCTCCTTTGGGCTTCTCTGGTGTCATTTAAAAAACACCAAGACTTGAAAGCTGGTATATCCTATTTTGAGAACATATACATTTCTTTATTTTCTAAAATTACTATTTATTTTTAACATTCCTTTAAAAACATTGAGTCCCAGATTCTCTCTTTCTTTCCAGCCTATCCAATGAGAAGGTAAATGATGTTAAATCAATTATACACAGTCATGCAAGGCATATTTCCATTTTAACCATGCTACAAAAAAAATTTAAAAAATCTAAAAAGTATGTATCAATTTGCATTCAGATTCCTTCGGTTTTTTCCTTTGGAAATAGGATTTTTTATCATGAGTTCTTTGGAATTGTATTAGAATCATTGTATTGCTGAGAATAGCTAAATCTTTCACTGTTGGATCATCAACTATTTTTATACCATTTGATCTTTTGCTATTGCTATGTACAATATTCTCCTGGTTCTCCTCACTTCATTCTGTTCATATAGTCTCCCTAGATTTTTCTTGTAGTGCAATAGTTTTCCATTACAATCCTATACCACAGCTTATTCTTTCACTGATAGGTTTCTCCTTGATTTCTAATTCCTTGCTACCATTAAAAGAGCTACATACAGGTATCTTTGTGTGTGTGTGTATATATATATATATATATATATATATATATATATATATATATGTACTTTTACCTTTTCTTTGATCTCTTTTGGATGCAGACTGAGTAGTAGCATTGATGGGTCAAAAAATCTGCTCAGTTTTATAGCCCTGTGTGTGTGGTTCCAAATTGTTTTCCAGAATAGTTACATCACAACTCTACCAACATTGCATTAGTATCCCTATTTTTCCACACCCCCTCCAATATTTGTCATTTTTCTTTTCTGTCATGTTAGCTCTTCTGAGTTGTTTTTAATTTGCATTTCTCTAATTAGAATTAGAGCTTTTTTCATATGACTATAGATAGGTAATTTCCAGAATAAAAAAAATTAAAGCTAATTCATATCTTTTAACTATTTATCAATTATAGAATAGCTTTTTTAAAAAAATAAATTTGATCTTGTTCCTGCATGTTTGAGAAAAGAAGCCTTTATCAGAGGAACTTGCTGTAAAATTTCTTTTAGCTTTCTACTTTCCTTCTAATTTTGTCTATATTGCTTTTAGTTGTACAAACCCTTCTTAATTTCATGTAATCAAAATTATTCATTTTGCTTCCTTTAATCGTCTCTGGCTTTTGTTTCATCATAAACACTTCCCTTATCTGTAGATCTGACAAGTAAACTATTCTGTGCTCCCTTAATTTGCTTAGGGTATCAGTCTTTATATCTAAATCATGTTTCCATTTTGACCTTATCTTGGGAAATGTTGGTCTATAACTAGTTTCTTCCAAAATACTTTCTAGTTTTCTCAACAGTTTTTATAGTGAACTTTTATCCCAAATGGCTTGTATCAAAGACTGGACCACTATGGTCATTTTCCATAATGTATTTTGCACCTAATATATTCCATAGATCCACCACTCCATTTCTTTATTATTATTTTAAATTTTTTTTCCAATTTTTCAGATTACTAAATGTAGTTTTCAACATTCATATTTTGTAAGACTGAGTTCCACATTTTTCTCCATCCCTTCCCTTTTCTCCTCCCTTTGATAGCAAATGATAGGGGTTATATACATGTGTAACTCTGTCAAATATATTTCCATATTAGTCAAGGTCACCACTCTATTTCTTTTTGTTGTTGTTTTTTATTTTTGTAAGGCGATGGGATTAAGTGATTTGCCAAGGTCACACAGCTAGGTCATTATTAAGTGTCTGAGGTTGGATTTGAACTCAGGTCCTCCTGACTCCAGGGTTGGTGCTGTAGCCACTGTGCCACCTAGCTACCCCTCACCACTCTATTTCTTTTTCTTTTTTTTTTTTTTTTAGGTTTTTGCAAGGCAAATGGGGTTAAGTGGCTTGCCCAAGGCCACACAGCTAGGGCATTATTAAGTGTCTGAGACCAGATTTGAACCCAGGTACTCCTGACTCCAAGGCCGGTGTTTTATCCACTACGCCATCTAGCCGCCCACCACTCTATTTCTAAGCTAACACCAGATTGTTCTGATGATTACTACTTTGTAATACAGTTTAGTTTAGGATGTGGTACTGCTAGGCCACTTTGCTTCACATATTTTTTTTTTCATTGATTCCTTTGATATTATTGATCTTTGGTTTTCCAGATGAATTTTGTTAAAAATTTTCTAGTTCCATAAAATAATTCTTTGTTAATTTGATTGGCATAGCACTGAATAAGTAAATTAATTTAGATAGAATTGGAATTTTATTATATTGGCTTGACCTATCCATGGGCAATTGATATGTAGTTTGGTGTTTAGATGTGTCTTTATTTGTGGTAACATGACCAAAATCACACAATAATTACCTAGGGTAGGATTCAAACCCACTACCATGTCATTGAAACCCATAGGAAAGACATATAGATCCTGCTCATTTCTGTTTGACACATAATTTGAACAATTGATTATCTTTTCCCCAGCCTGTATCAGACCAGAAGCAACCATTGATAGGTGTTTGAGGCTTTTGAGGGTAGGCAAAAAATGAGACCTGAACATCTTACAGGGAGGAAGGATTAAAAAAACAAACTCCAAAACCATCTGACTCAGGTCACATAATTGAGTTGTTGCTGTGTCAAACAAAAGTGTGACAAAGTAAATAGAATTTAGTGTTGAATCAAGAAGACCTGGTTCAAATTCTACCACAGACACTTACTGATGTAAGGCAGTGGTCAAGATTCCTCATCCTTGGTGTTTTCCTACATGGACTCAAAAGTGCCTTTCAACCCTAAATCAATGATCTTTTGAGTCTAATGATTTTTTTCCTTTGGTATCAGAGGGCACTGGGCCTGAAGTCAGTGCGACCTGAGTTCAATTCCAGTTTCTGACCTGGCTAAGTCATTTAACCTCTGTCAGCCTCAATTTAATTATCTAGAAAATGGAGATAATCTTAGCCACTCCTTCCCAGGTTCAATTATGAGGGTCAAATGAGATATTTCCAAAATCCTTTGTAAATCTTAAAATTCTAAATAGATGTTGATTGTTTTCATCATTATAAATGAATTTCTGTTCTTCATATAAAACTATGTATAATTAGAAATGTTCAAATGAAATTTTATTTTCTGTTACTGAATAACTTAGAGCTAGATGACTGCCAAGGTTCCTGCTCGCTCTAAATCTATGACCCTGAGTGTGTGTGTGTGTGTGTGTGTGTGTGTATGTTCTATTTTAATGGAAAATATGTTTGGCCAGATTTAGCTGATGTTTTCCCCACATACACAAACTACACCCTGTGCTATGATCTCCCTGGTTTATTATTTTTAAAGTACAGGACTTTTGCTGTATATGAGAAAGGAGAAGGCTCTTTTAAGGGAGCCCTGCTGAAACACACATTACCCTGTTTAGGAACCTGGAAGATGGACCTTTCCAGGCTCAAAAAGCTGAAATTGGTTCATTTCCCAGCTGCCCGAAATAAGACTCCAACCTTGGCTCTGAGACTGTTTACTGGAGGCTCTGAAGTAATAACATGACTTATCCATATATAATTAGATGAGAGGCACCAGAGTGTGGTAGATGGTTGGTTGGTCTTGTAGTCAGAAGCTCGCCTTTGACACATGATGGGACTCTGGGCTACAGGGAGCGACTCCCCAAGACTGTAAGCTATGGCTGCCCCTTCCATGGGGGGTGGGTGAAACTGCAGACTCAAGCTTGGGACTTGGGAAGAATGGAGCTAATTCACTCCTCCCCCTCCCTTTATTTTTGTGGATGAGGAGCTGAGGTTGAGAGATGTGATAACTTCCCTAGCATCACACAAGTATTTATGCCATTGTGTATTTATCTAGCTAATAGTGGTTTTAAGTCTTGCATTTCTTCCATTATTCTATGCTGTTTCCTGGTAGGAGTTTCTATACCAGGACTTACTACCCCAAAGAAATCACAGGACTGGCCTAAGATGATGATGATGATGATGATGACATTAACAACTAATTGAAAACATATAATTGATTAAATTCTATTTTAGAAGAACGCAGGTAGAATTGCTTAAACCTTAAGTTAGGAGTTTCTATTCTTTGTAGAGGGAGAAGAGAGTTCTACAGGGTAGCCTCTCCAGGTATGTAGGAAGTCAACTCATTATTAAAACACATGTAGTTGAATCCATACATCCTTAGAAAACAGTGGTTTTTAAAAAATTAAATTAAAAATCAAAAAGCAGAGATGCAACCCTGATAAAATTCTTGATTCTCTTCTTAAGTTGGTTTCTGAAAATAATGTACATCATTTGTATGAGCAATGTTTCTCTGGATTATGTTGTTTCCTTGGAAATCTGTGGCAAGGTATCAAGAAGGAATGAAGGTGTTCTGTTCTCTGGGCTGTAGCCCATCTGCCCTCTTGTGGTGGTCTTCAGGGATGTTTTCTATTTTATCTCACCTTGGGAGGGACAGCAGGACTGGGCACCTGCCTGCCAAATGTCTTCTCATAGGTAGCACAGTTCTCTCTGTCCTGGGACTTGGTTTCCCTGATTCATTTCAGAATGAAGTAAGCAGAAGAATTAATGCATTGTTTGGAGGTCTTTTGATGGTTCGAAAAGTAGAGTTCCAGAATAGAAAGGAAATCTCTGGACATGATTTCATCCATACCCTGTCTGTCAGGAAAACTCCCTTGAATGATTAGAGATAGATGGGTGCCAGCTCTGTTCTTAAAGGTTGCCATTTTACTGGATTTTCCTTTTTTGCCTTTCTCTTTTTTTTTCCAATTTGGAATTATTTGATAAAACGCTTTTGTTGAATTGGTTCATCTTTATGGTATTTTTTTAACAAGAGGGAAAGGGACTACCAGAAAAAAGCATACATGTGCACATGTATGTGTCTAAACATATAAAAACACATGAAGACACATGCTTAGATATGGAGCTGTTTTATGTGCAAATGTAGAAAATGAAAAAGAACTCTTTGAACTCATTTTATTCTTATGAATGTGTCTAGCACCATTGGTGTTGGGAACAAAAAGAAAGACAGAACCGACCCTCAGGAAATTTATATTCTAATGTAGGAGGACAAGATTCAAAAGAGAATGAGGAAAAGATGTATCTGAATTAATGGACAGAGTGAATTCCAGAGTTACAAAAAGAGCTGAGAGAGGGATAAAGGGGTGAACAAGCCTGCCCGTGCCCATTTTTCAATATGGAGGTTCTGGGAGGAACACAGCAATGAGAGGAGAGGACTGAACTAGATAAGAAAGATTCTCCCCCCCTTCCCACCCCCCCATTTACAACTGCTACTTTGGAGAAATTTCCAAATGAGAAGAAAAGAAAAAAATAAGACAACGTGATCACATTTAGATATAAAACAAGAAAAAAGGGAAAAAATGAGTTCTCAGAACAGCAACTGAAAACCCTTAAAGAGAATTTTAATAGAAATCAGTATATCCACAATGACCAAGTCAAGGTCTCTTATGTAGGCTTGATTCCAGTTCAGATTAAATACTGGTTTGGTAATCAAAGAGCAAAAAAGAAATGTGAAGAATGGCCCATAAGAAGAAATGCCCATGCAGACTCCTTTCTAGAAAAAACCCATGATCATTCAAGTAAATGGAGTCCCCATGCTTTTCTAGATCTTTATCCTTGGGTCCTTTCCAATCAAATTCAATGGAAATAAATGTTTGTACTCCTGGGGACAACTTCTATCAACCTCTAAATGTCTATTTTTCTCTCCCAATTTCCTATAATTTCAGGGTAGTTAGGCTGAATTTGCAAGCACATTCAACTCTACTCAGTATGAAATCTGTATCTTAAAGAAATACCATTTGGTTAAATGTAACTAGAGGAAAGATTTTACACACAATTTATCAGTTGTTAGATGGGAGAAAGAGAACAAAATTACAAAAAAGTGGAGGGGGCAGAGGGATCTTTCAGAGGAGAAAGTCACAATGCTGGAGAAATCTGAAGAGTTGGGAATAATTTTGAAAAGTTATTAATCAATAAACATTTATTAAACACCTACTATTTTTTCAGGCACTATGCACAGGTCTACACAATGAGGCAGTCCTTGCCCTCAAGGATCTGACATTCTAATGAGGGAAACAACATGTACACATGGGCTAAGAGGAAACAATTAAGAGAGGAAAGGCACAGGAATCAAGAGAGAATGGGAAAAGTTTCCCATAGAAAGTGAGATTTTAGTTAGGACTTAAATAAAGCCAGGGTGATCAAGGAGAGAGTGTTCTAAGCATGGGGGACAGCCAGAGAGAAAACTGGGAGGTGAGAGATGGAATGTCTTCTGGAATATCCAATAGGTTAGTGTCACTGGCTCTATGAACACACAAGGTATGAGGAGACTGCAAAGCTAGGAGAGGGCTAAATGATGGAATGCTTTGAATGGCAAACAAACTATTTTCTATTTGTTCTATGAGGCAATAGGGAGCACCTGGGGGTTACTGAGTAGGGGAGGTGACATAATTGGACCTATATTTTAGGAAAATTATATTAGTGGCCGAATGGAGGATGGAAGTGGGGAAACACTTTGATACAGGAGACTCGCTAAGCAGCTGTTGGCATAGTTCAGTAATGAGGTGATGAGGGTCTTCACCAGGGTGAGGGCAGTGTCAGAGGAAAGAAAGAGGCATATTAGACTCTGCAGAGGTGAAGTCCAGAGGTTTTGGCAAGAGCTTGGATTTGGGTTGGAGTAGGGGAGAGGTGAGAGATAGTAAGGAGTCCAGGAGACCACTAGGTGGTGAGCCTGAGGGACTGGGAGGAGGATGGCATTGCCCTTTATGATAACAGGGAAGGTAGGAATAGGGGAAAGATAGAGAATTTTGCTTCAGATGTATGTGTTGATTTTAAGACATCTTGTTGAAGATATTTGAAAAGCAGCCAGAATTGTGAACTATAGGTCAGCAGAGAAATTGGGGACAGGAAAAACAGATTGAGAATCATCATCATAGAAATGTCCATTATATTTATGAAAATGAATGAGATCATCAAGTGAAGAAATGTAGAGGAAGAAAAGAGGACCCAGGACAGGACCCAGGACAGAACCCAGGACAGAACCCAGGGGGCCACCTATGGTTAGAGGGTGTAATCTAGAGGAGGAACCAGCAAAGGAGAGAGAAAGGGTGATCAAGAGGATGAGGCAGAGAACCAGGAGAGAGCAGCACCCCTAAAACATAGACAGAAGAGAGCGTCATGGAGAGTGATCAACAGTATTGAGGAGGTCTACAGAGAGGTCAAGGAAAATGAGGAAGTATTTATTGTAACAGGAACCATTCTAGAGGCCAAGGAGATAGTTCCCTATTCTAAGATGCTTACATTCTATTGAGAAATACTCACAAAACCTCATCAATTTGAGAAAAAAAATTTTTCTGATGAACAGGCCACCTAGGCTTGTCTATCCTGAGTGACTCTTTTTGAGTCTTTCCAGAAATTCTGCATGGGCGATCTTCCAACATACCAGAGGCCTTCCTTCCTCTCCTGAGAGCACTCTGCTTGTCCACTGATTAGCCCTCACTCTTGCCATGGGATTGGCCTCTCTTTTCTTGCTATCCTGCGATTACTTGACCTATCATTATTCATGTTCTTCAGGGTTCATTGTTGGATATGTGGAACAACCTCCTCATGCCCCTTATTGCACCCTTTCATCATCTACTGTGCAATACTAATTTGTAGCTTTTCAGAGTGAGGGGTGCTTATGTCATTCTGATTTCTAGTAACATCAGTAAGATGGTCAGTGTTGAAAAGATGATTCTTTGCTTTGATGAGAAGATTGGTATCAGAAAAGGAGCTTTGCCATTCCCCAAGGCAATCTAGCATCCTTTCCTCCTCCTGCTCAACTCCGGGCCTAGTTCATTGCCCATTTATTTCCTGTCACAGATATAAACACTAGTGAATGAGTTTCATCCAAATGAATCTTGAAAGCTGGACAAATAGAAATCTTCATCCATTTGGTCTTTTCTGTGTGACTGGTCAGGCCAAACTCCTTAGAGTGATTATAGAACTCTTCCAGGAGCTCTGTGGTGGCCAGTGCTGTCAGCATAATAATAAAAATGCTTTTTCCTGATTTTTCAAAGAAGACCACAATATCAGGGAGATGATGCCGAGAAAAGCACATGAATTGGATTTGAGTGAGGGGGGCCTGGGCTAAGTCACCAGTCTTCTCCGGAGTCTCTGGGGTCCAGCAGCCAGATAAGAGTCAGGACACCTGAATATGGCCCTGGATGTGAGGCAATCAATCAATCAGGGTGAAGTGACTTGCCCACACAGCTAGTTAATGGCAAATGTCTGAGGCCAGATTTGAACTCCTGTCCTCCGAATTCCATAGCCAGTGCTCTATCCAGTGCACCACCTAGTTTCCCTTAGACAGCATGGTATGTCCTCTGCGAACAGGAGCATCTGGATGACATTACCACCCATAGGTAACTAACTGTCTTTGACCTTTTCTCTTTGCTGCGTCACCTCCCTCACACAAATAAGCATACGTTTGTATTCCTTGCCTGATGTTTATTATCAGAGAGGGTCACGGATTAAAGTTATTTCTTTTATTATATCTTCTAATGAATATTAATTTTGATAAGTGGATGGGAGTTTAAAGCTCCTAGAAGATACAGACTCTTTGTACTTGTGGTTCTAAAGCCTACACTACAGCATTTGATGGCACAAAGAAGGCGCATAATAATAAAAATAATAACAATGATAGCTATTATTTATAGAATTTTAAGGTTTTCAAAGTGCTCCACGAATGTTATTGCCCTGGGAGGTGGTGCTATTATTCTCACTTGAGGGAATGGGGAAATTGAGATAGGCAGAAGTTAAGTGAGCTAGTTAAAAGTTGAAGACCAGATTTGAACTTGGGTCTTCCCTTCTCTGGGGACAATGCTTTTTCTGCTGTGCCTTCTAACTGCCTCTCTAGGGTACTTAATGAGTATTTTTTTTAGGGTTTTTTCTTTTTTTTGGCAAGGCAATGGGATCAAGTGGCTTGCCCAAGGCCACACAGCTAGGTCATTATTAAGTGTCTGAAGTCACATTTGAACTCGGGTCCTCCTGACTCCAGGGCTGGTGCTCTATCCACTACTCCACCTAGCTGCCCCCCTTAATATGTGGTTTTTTAATTGATCGTTTTAAAAGAAGTCACAAGGTAATTCTTTTGGTCTACCATGTCAATCAAAAAATTCATCACAATGGGATTATATATTTTCAACATCTCTCAAATAATTGTAAAATGGTCAAGATGTGAGATGTTGTACAAAATGATAATAAATATTAAAGAAAAAAGAAAAATACAAAAAAAGTGCATGTGAACGTGTATGTGTATGTGTGTGTGTGTGGATAAAGAAAGCACTTAGGAAAAGAACCTTAGAAATCATGTCATTCTGACCCTTTCCTTTGGAAATGAGGAATCAGAAGGTCTCGGAAGTAAAGTGAGACTCCCAAATTCAAACCCTGAAGCAATAACAAACTGAAGAGTTGAACCTTCAACCATCTTTAAATCTTACTGGAGCAGCCCATCTTGCCCCCCATTATGAGGAAAGCCTTCTTTGTGGATGGGAGGCAATGGACCCTCCACTGTGTAAATTTCAAGTGGGTGCATTAAATGGAATCTTAGAGTGTTGGTAGAGGAGGAGCCCATGGTTGGCCCATCATCCAATCTAATCTTTTCATCTTAGCAAATAGGGTGATTGGAACTCAGGTACCTTGGGTGACTTGCCTGTGGCCGTGAAGTCAGTTAAATAGTAGAGTTGGAACCAAAATCCTTAACTCTTGACTCCTGGTTTTGCACTTTTCCCACCCCACTGAGTTGCTCATACATGTGGGTCTGTGAGTTTAGTCTTACATTTTTGAGCCATGAGTTGATGAAGGACATTCTTCTTGACTTTCTTTTGCATGCTTTAACATTTTTTTTAAAACAACAAATAAATATTTCATTGCCCCCAAAGTCTAATAATGTATATAACACCACTATATTCTACTCTGAAATTTATATGGGCCTAGGACTGTAAATAAAGGGAGTCTTTAAACTGAAAGCTAAATGGGAGTTGGGGTAGGGCAGGAGGGGTAATGGGGTGTAAAAATCAAGTTGACTTTATACATTGTTTTTAAAAAGACAAATGTGTCATGGTAGTCTGACCCTTTTGCTACACAGTGACCCAGGTCCAGAGTAAAACATTCAAAGACCACATTAGCTTGTTAACCAAGCCTTTTTTTTTTCTTTCATTCATTCTTTCTTTCTTTTGCCTCAAAAAATCACAGACCTCATTCATTTATAATAAACCTAGAAGGTATGCAATGAAAAATCAACACCAGGCAAGCTCCCCAAATACCATTATTTTTCAAGTTGCCAAATAAAAACCTTGTTATAAAAATGTCCATTGACTTTAAATCTCTCTATGCAGGTGAATCAATACTGAGTCTTGCATTTCCATGTTTCTTGAATCATTACTTCATGGAATTTAATAATGGAAGGGACCCTAACACCCATCTGATTCAATAAATACCCAAATAGGAGTCCCCTGTGTGATAACTCCCAATGAGTGGCTAGCTAGTTTTTGCCTAAAGATCCCTTTTGAAGAGTGAGCCCATCATTTCTAAGGTGGCTTTTTCAGTTCTGAGATAACCCTCATTGTGAGAAAGTATTTATTTATATCATTTAATTGGATTTCTTAAGGGAGCCTTTTTTTGCCCCTCCTCTCTTTGTTATGCTTTCTCAAGTGAAGAGATACAAGCTTTATTCTTCTTCCAAAGGAAGGTTTTTCAGTTACTTGAAGGTGGCTATCATGCCTTTCTTGAGTTTATCCTTCATTGACTTAATCATATTTAATTCTTCCAGTCTATTCTCTTAGGGCATGACCTTGAGATTTTCAATATCCTTTCTAAAATGTGTTGTCCACAATAGAAAGTGGATCCAATCTGAACAGGGCAATCAATAATTATCAATTACTTAATCTTCAATCAAAATCTACAATGGAATGATCATTTCCCAAGTTCTGTACATTGCGCCTCTCTTGGTTTTCTTGGCTGCCAACAGATAACCCTATTGCCACATGGGATCATTGACCAAGAACTGGAAGGGACTGCCGAGGTCATCCACATCAGTCTTCTCATTCAAGAGATGAGAAAACAGGTCTATGGATATGCAGATATTAAGTACTGAAGGTAGGATTTGAATTCAGCTTCTCTGACTCAAATCAAACACTCTTTCTACTTATGGTTTTCAAATTCTCAGGCCTTTTTCAATTTTGAGTAATTTTCTTAGAATTCATTTTTATTCTGTATTCCTCCAATGATTTCAATGCAATCCAATGAGCTGTCCCTTCAGGTGAGGAAGAAGAGACATGGGTTTTAGCCAGGAAGATCAGATTTAGATGAATGTGAATATTCCCATTTATGTTTTTCTGCCTAAGTAAAGGTGAACACAGCCTTTGTTTTCAGAAGTCCTGCTCCCCATTCCATTTGAGAGTAGGGGGTGTGTGGGAGGGGAGTGCATATATTCACATACAGCTGAATGATGGCAAAGATTGACTTCATGCATGTTGCAATGGGCCAGGATTCAACAAACAATTATTTCATTAGGAATATTTAATAACTGGAGGCTCTGGTGTCTGACACCTGCGTCACTCGCCCTCAACCTCAGGCTTAGCTTGCATATGGTACCTTTTCATCATAGAGAGCAGATCTCAGCTTTCAGCTAATTAGCACTGTTTTTGGTATGTGACCTGAAGCTGGGAAGGTTTGGTGAGAGATTCAACCTCCTCCTCTTTACCCAATTCCAGTTCCTCACCACCCCCCTCCCTTTCATTGCCCCTGCTCTGCTCTCTAACACACTCTGGCTCAATCCTGTTCCAGCAATCTGTGCCCTCACTCTGCCTCTCTTCCCAAAGAGAACCATTCTTTCACTCCATACAACTTGGGTTTCTCCTTTCCCTTTTCCCAACCCACCTGGCAATGGTCTACTAAGTTGAATAGACACTTTGAACAACTGAGACAGAACATGGATTTGAGGGGTTCTCTTCCAAAACTAGGTCCCAAGGTTGCATAAGGGTCATCCTAACATTACTTTCTCCTTGACCTTTTAATAGCTCCTAAGTAGTGCAGATGAAGTCTGTTTTTCCATGAGTTATGGAACCATTTAGCTAAGGCTCCTTATTTAACATGCTAATCAGAAACTTGATATAACATGTAGGAAAAGTTGTACAGTTCTTTTGTAATGCTTTCATCTGACCTTCTAATGAAGTGAGTATTATTTGGAGGCACTAGTCTATCAATCTGAACCAGGAAAATATTGCCAAAGACCGAAAATGTTTTACCTAGATTACTTCCAAGATGAATGAAGATGGGAACCATTACATAACAAGTTTAGTTAGCAAAGATGTCATAAAACTTGTGTACCTGTTATCTGGAATGATCAATTCTCCACTGTATCATCAGCTTTGTGCCTTCTCTTTCATTAAAAATACGTGAAAGCCTTATGTTGATTCCCTGCAATTCCCTGCCCCATTTTGCCTTCATCTCTTGCCTCTTGGATTACTCTCTAGTTTTTAGTTATTCTAATGTTTCCTCCTTTCATACTGTTCCACTGATGAAAGGGAATGTATAATTTGAGGGGCTTTTACTTCTATCATTTCCTATAATTAAAAAAATTTCTCTTTGTAGATAAAAAGAGATGAAAATAAATATTTTTACATGTTAATAAATGCAGATTAATAATGGGACTTTCTGAACCTTAAATAATAGAATAAAATTATGATTTTATTATAATTATTAATTCATTACATTGGATAACTAATACATTATATTGAATCAAATAAAATATTATTAAATATAATCAAATAAAAAATGAAAATTATAATTAAAAATACTTAATCAACTGATAAAAATTTACCAGTCATCCTTAGTCCTTCTGATTCTCTCCTTGTCTTTCAAAAGTGATAGTTGCTTGAAAGAAGAGATTCTGTAAATGGAAGATTCTAGAGTCATCACAAGATTCTAACTCAAACTACTTGAAGGTTCTATGCATCTAGCATAGGACTTGGCCCTTGGTGGGCGCTTAATCAATCCCTATGGAATTAAACTTCTACCTTCTTCCTTAGGATACAAAATCCAAGATGTCAGCTTTGACATAATGAAGTAGGGGCATGGAGAGTAGAAACACATGGAGACTGACTGAAGTAAAGGGATGGTTCCAAATGCACTTTTTTTTTTTTAGGTTTTTGCAAGGCAAACAGGGTTAAGTGGCTTGCCCAAGGCCACACGGCTAGGTAATTATTAAGTGTCTGAGACCGGATTTGAACCCAGGTACTCCTGACTCCAGGGCCGGTGCTTTATCCACTATGCCACCTAGCCGCCCCCTAAATGCACTTTGGATATTTCCCTGACTTCCCTGATGTTTGATTCCTTTTACTAGTACAGATTGTAGCCCATCCTTGCCTTCTTACACTGTTGATTTTTGTCTGTAAACTTCCAAAATTCTTCCATATTGGAGCTGGAATTCACTTGAGAGATCAGCAACCTCCACATTTTATAGATGAGAGAACTGAGGCCTTGGGAAATTAAGAGACTTGCCCAAGCACCTACTTACACTGGCAGTGACAGAGCTAGGATAGAACTTGTGTCCTCTGACCAGTGAAACAGTCCTTTTGTACTCATTTCATTAATAGAATATGATTGCTAACATATCTAAACTGAAAGGAATCCCAGAGACCACCTGGGACAAACTCCTCATGTTACAGAGGAGAAACTGAGGCTCAGAGGGTTAGAGTATCAGATTTTGGATTTAAACCTATATCCTGTTATTCCACACCTAGCATTCTTGCCATAATATTATTTCTTCAAAAGTCATGGGAGCAGGGTGGCACTGATATGTAGTTGTGTTGTTTTAGCTTGAAGGCATCCAGTGATGAGGAACTTGCTGTCTCCTGTATTATCCCATTCTGTTTTTGGACATTAGTGTCTGCCATATTTAGATGTTGGGTTTTTTTTTTTGTTGTTGTTTTTAGGTTTTTGCAAGGCAAATGGGGTTAAGTGGCTTTCCCAAGGCCACACAGCTAGGTAATTATTAAGTGTCTGAGACCTGACTCCAGGGCTGGTGCTTTATCCACTGTGCCACCGAGCCGCCCCATATTTAGATGTTTAATAAATGTTTGCTGACTTAATTTGGAGAGCCCAATTTTCTTGTACGGAGTCAAAATTTAGTCTCTAATTCCTTTCATTCATCAGTTTTATTTTTGTCCTCCAGGGGGGAGCAGAGCAAATCTTGGCCCCCTTCCAAATGACTGGAGGTGATGATATAACACTGTACACTTGAAGTCTTTTCTTTTCCATCCTGACCACCTCTAGCTCCCTGTAATAGATTCTTATGTAGCATGGTTTTGAATATATAACCTGGTCATCTTCCTCAATGAGCAGTACCTTGGACCAGAGAATATCTTGGATGGGGTCCAACCAGAGCCCCCACCTTTGGACAGTATTCTCTCCTGAATGTTGACTGAGACTTGCCTACCCTCATTCAGGGAGTGGATGATAAAGTGAGCATCGAAGCTCATGTTTCTGTGGCTCCAAAGGAATAGCCCATTTGGTCCTTTACCCCTGGAGTGCTAATGCCACAAGGGTCTCTGGGGAAAATGGGAAGAGGGCAATGTAGCCTGGAATTGCAGATCCAGCTTCCTATAGATTTTATAGGAGTCTACACTTGCGAAAGCTGATTTGTTTTGTTTTCTTTCTATGTATTTATTTACATTAACTAGGAGATGTTGGGATAGAACTCCAGGTCTGAATTCAGGAAGACTTAAGTTTAATTCTATCCTCAAATGCTTAATAGCTTTGTGACCCTGAACAAGTCACTTAACTTCTGTTTGCCTCAGTTTCCTCATCTGTAAAATAGAGATAATAATAACCCCTACTTCCCCCTCAGTTGGGAGGATCAAATAACATAATAATTATAGTGCCTGAAAAATAGTTAGCACTACATAAATTAATTTATTAACTTATTTCTCTAAGACATTTTCTTTGTTGTGGCTATAAACTTAACACTGATTCATTTTTCAAGAGAAAAATTTATAGACCAGAAAGATCAGGCCACCCACATTGTTGCAAGACTCCTCAGTACAGCCTGAACCAGATTAAAATGTAATTGGAGAATGTTTAACAAAATAAATAAGAATACAATAGAACATGGATAATGCGATTATGTGATTTTCTAAATCTCTATGTGACCTGCCAGATGGGTATGGGTCAGTGGTCCTGATTCTATTTGAATTTGACACCATTGGCAGAAGACATGTATTCCTTGTTTCCAGTCATACAAATTTCTCATGAGATCCTCAGTATCATTTGAAGCATGATGGAGAATAATGGGTGGATGTTTTTTTCAGAGAATTAGAAGAAGAATCCTTGTCATTCAGCACCTTCCCCATTGAGGCGCCATGTTTCAAACTCCTGTCTTTTCTTATTTTCTTGCTTTTACTCTGGTCCAGTCTGGACTACATTATTCATCTTTTTAGCTACAACCAGAGGGTGGTTTAGTTGCCTCTGTTTTGGATTAAATAGATCTCATTCCCCCTTTCATTGCTGTATCTTCTATTTAAGATTCAGCAACTCCTTAATCTTGGGAAGGAAACTCTGTTCAACCCCAGCCTGTGGCAGTAGCCATTGAACATTGATCCTCATGTCCTGGGTACTGGGTGGAGTGGTCATTTCATAGATAAATTCAGAGCTGGAAGAAGCCTTGGAGTCTAGCCCAATTATTTTACAAAAGAGGAAACTGAGGCTTAGAGAAGTTCACCAGCTCTCCCAGTCTTATACTTTCAGAGGTGAGAGTCAAACCCATCACAACTACTCTGACCCTTTAAAAGCAGCTACAAGGGAGGCAGGCAATTACTCCTCAGCCCCTTGTAGTCTGTCTGTCTGCCAGGTAAGCATTAAACATTCACTAATGCCAGACTGCATTGCCTTTCTGAAGTTGCTTTCTCTGGCATTGCCAAGGATATCTGAATTCCTCAATCCAAAAGGCTAGGTCCACCCTCATCCTTTCCAGCCTCTCTGTAACACCTGCCACTGCTGACCATCCAGACTTCCTGGATACCTTCCCCTTGGCTTTTCACAACTCTGCTCTCTCCTGGTTCACCCCTACCTGACCCTTCTCAGTCGTCTTTTGTCATCTTTCTCCATTCTCTCTTGGTGATATCATTAATTCCACAGCTTTCATTATCTCTATGCTGATGACTGCCAAAACTGCACAACTATCCTCATTTCTCTTCAGGTTCCATGTCTCCAGCTACCTATTGGGCATTTCCATTTGGACATCTTATTGACCTTTCAAATTTAACATACTCCAAGTGAACTCAATAGTTTTCCTTATAAACCCAGGAAGTTGGTGACACAGCAGATAAAGAACTGGGCCTAATGTTAGGAAGATTAGAATTCAAATTTGACCTCTGATGCATTTAAACTGTGTGACCCTAAGGAGTTTTAACCAGTTTGCTTCAGTTTCTTTATTTGTAAAATGGGATTAATAATAGAAGTATTGTTATGAGAATCAAATGAAATAATATTTGTAAAGGGTATAGCATAGTACCTGCGCTTAATAGACACTTAATAAACCTCTTCCAAACCTGCCTTTTTTCCAAACAGTCCCTCCAGCCATTAATATTCTCAGCTGCAGACTCATCCTGACTCTCTTCTCCCTTCCATCCTGTGTGTGATCAGTTGACAAGTCTTGCCACTCTTTGCCTCTAGGACTCTTGCCTACATGCCTTTTTCTTCATTCATTGCCTATTGCTGGATTGCTACAAGAGGTCCAGCATTTGCCACTCTTTGCTCCTCATTTGCACCTCTTGGAATCTATTACAAGCTCTGCTCAGGGACTGTTTCCTTCATCTCCCCTTCCAGATCTCCTCTGTTGTTAAGGCTTTATTCATCTGCTGTACTACTTTTATATGTATTTTGTATTTATTTACTGATGCACATGCACCCTTTCCTTCCCAGTAGAAGTGAAAACTATTTTAAGTCTTTGTTTGGAATCTCCAGGACCTGATACACAGGAGGTGCTTAATCTATGCTTGTAGTATGAAAAATATTCCTGATATTGTTGGTGTTTTTGCAATGGGTGCCCTTGGCATCTTCCACATTTTGACCAAGCTCTAAACACTCCACAGCCCCTGCTTCAGCCACCTTCCTGGCTGTGGGAACAAATTGTTCTCATTTGCCTATTTCATCAAGTCTTCCCATGCTTGGGATAGACCTCCCCCAACTCACCAAAAGATCTGAGGCCTGGTTTAGCCCATCTGCTGAGATAGTTTTACTGGATGTGACTGCTGCCCATGCTCTAGCTTCTTGGAATTGCAGGTGAGGATTGGGGGTCAGGTGGATACTGTGGATGAGCAGCCCTGTTAAGAGCTCAGCAGACCCTCACCCCAGAGATGCTGAGCCTCCTGAACATCCCCCCACATTCCCATACAATGATGTAAATATAAAAGGATATATGGATAATGGCATATAACCACAACAACATTGAAGATGTTAATAAATTAGGTAAATGGAGGATTGACATTTTGAAAATTGATGTCACAGACCTCTTCCAAATTTTAAAAGAAAAAGTAATTGCTCATCCAAAAGCATAATCTCTGCAATGATCTCATCCTGGCTAGATTCTTGGGCAGAGAGCCACTTTCAGAATGAATTGATTTTCAGAGCTCTGTCCAGAAAGGAACTTCTACAGACCAAATAAAAGAGTTTAGGGAGATCTCATCTTTTAACTAATTTAAAATATGTAAATACAGAAAGGAATTGCGATTACCTTAGTGGAAGCAACTCCCTGTGTGGGAATTCTGTTCACCAAAGCAGATAACCATCCATTTAATTGATAAGCTCTACGGGGAGCTGACCCAGGCATGTTAAGGATTGCAAAGATTAGAAATACATAGAAATGAGGTCTTCCTGACTTCAAGCCCAGTTCTTTATCTGCTGTCATGTGCCTCTATTTTAACATATTTCTTTAAAATGATTTAAAATGTTTTTAGCTTTTTAAACTTAGTAAGCACGACAGCTAGCATTTCCATAGCACTTGAAAGTCTGCAAAAACTCTATCCAAATAGGGTCTCATTTGATCCTTACAATAGTCCTATGAGAATAGGTAGTTATCCTGATTGCCCAGATGAGAAAACGGAGACAGTCAGAAGTTAAATGACTTGTCCAAGGTCACACAACTAGTAGGTATCTAGCTTTGAACTCTGTTTTGAATTGACTTTTGAACTCTGGTCTAGAATTCTAGACTTGAACTCCACGTTCAGTACTCTCCACTGAGCCACCCGACTGTGTATTATAACTTAATACTGTACTGAGCCTTTGGGACATCCTGTATATAGATATTCAGATTCCTCAACCCTGATCTAATCACGGTTAGGTTTTTTTTTTTTTAGTCATAACATAAGTGGCACATAGTAGGAGCTTCATAGATTTTTACTGACTGACTGACCTGTTCCATTGATGCAGATCATTGCCTCTCTATAGACCAAATTACAGAAGGGTGAATCTGAAAACTAGAGCTTTTTCCTCAGGGACATCTTCCACTTACTTGCACTAGAAGCCAGGTAATTGGTCCAATATTCCTTTTTGCCCCTTTGGCCTGCCTGGCACCTCCTTCTTTTTTGGGGGGTACAACACTATTCTTGGAGGTGGGTTCGCCCCATTATTAAGATCCCTGTGATTTAATGCTGTTTGTAAGACATCATACATTAATTTTAAATGGGGAAAAATGGGTGAATGACAAAGACTATTTCCTAATATACTACATCCATTTATGTTCTAGTGCCTTAATTTTTTAAATTTACTTCTACATTTTTGTTATATGACATTATGTGTGAGTTTTTAATTTTAATTTAGATGGCTATGTATACAAAATATATGGATTCAAACTTATCAGATCAAACTGTTTTACCCAGAGTTTGGTAGGTACTGGTTTTTTCCCCCTCTGATCCTGTATAAGAAAAATAAATATAATTAAATTTCAAAAAAAAAGATCCCTGTGATATTCCATGAGTCTGAAATGTCTTTCCTGGGGACCATTTTTTGCTAGAATAGCTCAATGTCTATGCTAGCTTCTAGTGAGGTTTGTGTGGAGCCCAAAGGGTTACTGGAAAGAAACTCAACACATGATTCCCCAGAACTTTAATGACCCTGTAGATAACTCACTTTGTCCCAACTTTCAGATAGGACATCCCTGCTTCAGAGAGTGTGAACATAACAATGCTGTTCCATTGAATTCAGCTAAGATACTTCTGCCCATTCAAAAAATGATGTCAAACTCTTAGGGAGAATATATAGTAACTGTTAATGTTTGTAATAAAAACCTAAAGAGAAATCAATGTATTCTTTGCTATATATGACTATATCAAGTATCTTTAATGTAAAGGAATATGGAAACTCCCTCCACCAAAGCAGATGGCATCTTATTTATGGTTGAGCGGACAAGTCCTAGTGGTGGCTTGAGATCCAGAAAGGGGTTAAGGAACCCGCCCAGGATCATGCTGGGATGAGAAGAGAGGTGAAAACACCTTGACTCTAATACTCACACTTGGTTGCCTTGTCACTATCCTTGGTGACGCATTCATCTAAAAATGACACTTGGAGTCATGAATTTGTTGAGGACCCTACTTCGATTAAAATAACCTAAGAACTTAAAAAGAACCCTAAATGTCCCAAATGGTTGGATTTTATGAATTTCCTTGGCAGGGGAAATTGGGGTATAGAAGACAGTTCTGGCCTTGGGATTTTAGAAGATATTTTGAAAGGGGAAATTGGGGTTCTGGTCTTGGGGACAAAAGACCTGAGTTCAAATCCTGAATCAGCTACTTGTTCCCTAGGTGAAAGTGGCATTCAATGACATCTGGGCCAGATCATACTTAAATCACCCTGGGATCTTGGATCACTTCATCTCTCTTAGATTTTGCTTCTTTATCTTTAACAAGGGATAATAATTCCTGAGCTATGCACTTTCTACAGTGATTATGAGAATGAAACAGAATGCAGGAAAGGATTCTGTAAGCTGGAAAATAGCTAAATAAATGCCTATTTCTTTTACTATGGATTTAAAAATGAATTTTGGCTAATCTATTAGAAAATGGGAAAGTTGGATTCATCTTTGGATCAGGTACTTAACATCAAATCACTCTCTCTGAGCAAGTCTAGTGTTTGAAAATATAAGTCCCTAAAGAAAGAGGATAATTTTTGTTACTGGGCTTGTCCAGGGGATGGGAGGTTCAATAAATTCAAATTCTGGTTAATTAAATATTTTTACATGGGTTCATGATCTCGTTAACATGGTCACGACTTTCATTGTGCACATCCCAACTCATCCACACCTTCCTTTCCTTGCATTTTTTTAAATTTTATTTTTTAAATTTTATTTAAAAGTTTTTTTCCTTGTATTTCTTGACCAAGCCCTTCCACAAATCATACAGAAAAGATCTACCCAAAACTTGTTTTTAATACTTTAACACTCATCTATCCACCTACAGTCCCTTGCTTCTGCTCCATGACCAGCCCATTTTCCTTTCCACTTACACATGCCCTGGACCAATCACAAAATCTTTCTAGGGCAGTCTTATCTTTTCCTAAACATTGAACACAGACCCTAAGCTATATGACCTTAGGCAAGTCACTTAACTCCATTCCTGTGCAAAAAACCAAAAACCAAAACAAACCAAAACTCCAGAAAATCAAAACTTATTTTAAAAAATAAAAATAAAATGAAGAGGCTGGAGAATGTGGTCTCTAATGTACCTTCCAACTCTGAGCCCTATGAGTCCTATTGAGTTTGTGTTAAATGTAGAGGCAGGGGCTAGAGGGAGGAAGAGAAGAGACTCTAGGTTTTGTTCTTCCTTAGAATGTCAAGAAAACTAGTGATGATAACAACACTAATGACGAGGAGGAGGAGGAGGAGGAGGAGGAGAATAGAAAGCTGAGTCCTAACTTAAGATTCTGGAGCCTTTCAGAGTATATTTTTTTCCTGCCAGATGATGGAAGCTGGCTTGGTTTTGTAGTGTTCTTGCAAAGCATCAGGATTCTGGTTTGCCGTAATAACACTGTAAAATCAATACAGAGAAATCTTGGCTTGGATGAGGCCTTGACCATTCAGTGAATCACACTATGCAATAGACCCCAAAGATAATGGGTTTCAAAACCAGACATAAATTTTCAGTGGCACTGGCTATTATCATGTTTTCTGGTGGTGGAATTTACAACAACCCCGATAAAATCCATTTTTGGGTTTTAGATGTTTGGGTTTTAGATTAACATCGAACAGAATCACCAGACCACATGAGCTAAGGTGGAGGGGGAAGGAAACAAGGGCTCAATTATTCTTGGGTTCTTCAAGTCAGCCCAGAGTTGCTAAAAAAAAATGACAAACAAAAAAGCCCCAATTAATTTAATGGAGAATTTCAAATACTGTACTAATACAGAGCCCAACATTATAAAAACAACTTGATGCCAGGTGTCTCCAGAGAGCATAGAACATGGTCTGGAGCCAGGAAGACCTGAGTTCAAAGCTAGCCCCCAAATCTTAATACCTGTGTGACCCTGGACAAGTCACTTATCCTTTCTCTGCCTCTATTTCCTCATTTATGAAATGGGGATGATAATAGGATTTACCTCTCAGGATTGTTGTGATGATAAAATGAGATGGTATTTATAAAGAATTAGCATAGCGCTTTTGTTTAACAAACCTTTCTTTCCCCCTCCCACCTTCCTTTCTATCTTCTCTCCTTCCTTCATTTCTTCTTTCCTTCCTCCCTTCCTTCCCATCTTTCTTCTTTTCCTTCTTTTCTTCCTTCCCTCCTTCCCTGACCTTAATGTACATAGCACTTTTTTTTTTAGATTTTTTTGCAAGGCAAATGGGGTTAAGTGGCTTGTCCAAGGCCACAGAGCTACATAATTATTATTAAGTGTCTAAGGTCAGATTTGAACTCAGATCCTCCTGACTCCAGGGCCGGTGCTCTATCCACTGCACCACCTAGCCGCCCCTACATAGCACTTTTATATGAAATGGCAAAGCACATGAAATTTTTATCTCTTCTGTTCTCATCTGTTTTAGTCCTTGGTTTCCTCTCTGGAATTTGGTTAGACGTAATCATCTATACTAGTGGGGTTTGTACATGATGACCACAGTGTCTGATACATAGTAGGAGTTTTATAAACACCCCTACTTTCCCTGCACTATTCTATATAATAGCCAAAGGCTTCTGGGAGAATCCATAGAAATACTGGTAGCTCATAAGTTCAGCAATAAACATACCTACTTTGGTTAGACAGAATAAATCATACACTTTTAGCAGAAACAGCTATATTAAGATTTTTCAGGTATAGGTAAATGATCCAATTAACAAAATACAGATTTATTAAAAAAATAGTATTGAATTGTCCTATATTTTCTCACTTAGATGAGAGCTATCATACAATAACTGTGGTGCTTGGATATGCAGAATTCTTTGATGTTTTAAAGGGTTCCTACACTCCAAAAGGAACTAGTACTCCCTTTTCTCCCCTTGATATAGTATATAGGATTATTCTAGAAGAAACTTTAGGGATCATCCAATCCAATCTCTCCTTCGTTCTATAGAGGCTCACAAAGATACGGCGTTTAGTCCAAGTGCAGGTAGTAAAAGTGTAAGAGAAAAAGAATTGAATTCAGGTTTTTCCTCCAACACTTTCCTTATCAGGAAGAAAAAGAAAGTGATATCCTGGTTTAGTGATGTTGGCAGGTGACCCCTCAGAGACACAGAGGCCATTTATTTAAGCAACCTTGTACCTGAGGACTTTCCCCATATACAGTAGGTGCTTAATAAATGCCTGTGGGATACAATGCCATGGGGACTTGGGTGAACAGTAACTTTGTGGCTCTCAAAACTGAAGGAAGAGGAGACATGAGCAACCTTCTGTCCAGACTCCAGGTAACACCTAATTCTCTCTGTGTTATGGAAAATGGGAAAGTTGTCATGACAACAGTATGGGGAAAAAACCCAACCTGAAGAGTTGGACGTGCAGTAGCAGTATCCTTAGCAAGTGGGAATGGGAACAATTCCTTCCGTGAACTTGGATCTCCCCATCTCCCAAGGGGGACCCTTTTCTGTTTCATCCACACCCTCTCTTTCAGTGGGTGGATTCTTTAGTGTTCCCATTATAGACACCAGGGGGCTACCTAGACTGCCAGTGTAGACTCTACCATAACCATTCGGTTTTCTTTTCACATGGAATATGTGTTTTAACATGTCCACAAAGAACTCCAAATTATTCTCATTGAAGGAAAAGCGTTAGCAACAGATGGACCTAGAGTCAAGAAGGCTCCAGTTCAAATATAACCTGAAACACTACCTAGCTGTGACACCCTGGGGAATTTACTTGGCCTCTGCTTCCTTTCCTGTAAAATGAAGGTAACAATACCTACCTCTCAGGGTTGTTGTGATGTGCAAACAAGAACATATCTGTAAATTGCTTAGTCTTGTGTCTGGCATATCAGAAGGACTTGATAAATGATTCTGACCTTCATTCCTAAGCGGGGAGGAGAGGTAGGGAAGTTATCATTTATATCATCATTGATTTAGAGTCAGAGAGTTCGTTTATTATGATTTTTTTTCATTTTACAGATGAGGAAACTGAGGGTCATAGATGTAAAGTACCTTACCCCAAGTCCTATAGGAAAATAAATGGAAGAAATGGGATTTTAAAATGGATCCGACTCTAAACCCTGGGAACTTTCCTTGGAAATTTTGATCCTTTGTAATGCTGAGGATGTTCAAGAACTTGGATGATGGCTTTTTCACACATATGAAAAGATCGGATTTTCTAATGGCACTTCAGCTTTCCAGACCCTTTGCTTCACAATAAACCTGTGAGTTGTAAGCAGCACAATTATTACTGTAGTATAGTATTAATTGGTTACTTTAGTTTTTCTGAATTACTTCCCTTCTAGCAGTGGTAAGGGCAAAGGTTATTGTTAAAGGAGGTAACAGGTGATTGGTCAAGGCAGATTGCTGTCTCATAGGGATCTGCCACTACTGCCTTGTCTTCTTCAATGCTTTGGGAGATTCTGGAATCCATGATGTGGGGCCATGGGTAGCACTGATGTCACATCCCACTGTGGTACATTTGGATTCAGATTGACAAGACAAGCTCGTGAGTTGGATTTGAGTGAGGGGATGCTATGCTAGGTCACCAACCTTACGTTCTCCTCCAGAGCCATCTGGGTCCAGTGGTCAGGCACGGATCAGGATGAATGAAGATAAGTCTGGATGTGAGGCAACCAGGGTGAAGTGACTTGCTCAAGATCACACAGCTAAAAAGTGTCTAAGGCCAGTTTTGAACTTAGGTCCTTCTGACATCAGGACTGGCATTCTACCCACTGTGCTTTCCAGCTGCCTTAAACTCAAACTAGACCAACACAAGATACCTGAGGAGTCACTGAAGGAGGAATAGGGAAGATAAGGATAAGAACCTGGTACCAGCATTGAACCATTTGGGGAGTGGGAAATAAGAGACATAAGAATATCTCTGTGCAGGAAAGAAAATAATCTCTTTTCTTTGTTGTCATTTAAAAAGACTAATGATGGTTCATTAATTGTTGTGGCTATGGAAAGCTATCTTTTGTGACTCTCTTCTAATTGATTGATGATGCTTTGTGACCTCCTCAATGTGGATGCTCCATTTGAAGGACAGATTACAGTCCATCCACATCATCTCATCCTGTGTAAATTCAACCATGATTTCTGTAAAGAATCTATCCATTGGTTGGATACATTAATGGTAATTTGCTTTAAATTTGGGGCTCTTAACTTGAGGTCCATAAGTCAAAGAAATATATTTCAGGGTGTCTGTAAACTTGCATGAGAAAACGACATCTTGATTTTTACTAATCCCTAACTGAAATTTAAAATTTGCTTCAATTATTTAAAACCATACTTCTGAGAAGGATGCTCAAGAGGGCCATAGCATAAAAAAGGATCAAAGGCCCTAATTGAGATAAATTGTTTCTTGGATGCTAAAACATGGCCAGGTCCACTCCTCTGCTTACCTTCTCTTGGCCCATAGGTGTCAAGGAACATGCATTCATTATGTCCTTCCCACTGTGCTGGGGCATTAGAGATGCAAAAATAAAAATGAAGTAGTCCCTGAGCTCAAGGTGCTTACATTCTTTTGAAATATTGGTTCATCACTATCCATCCACTGTCATCACTGACCAAACAAAACAAATGGGCTTAAATTAGAATAGAGGTTAACTCTTCCTACCTGCCCTATCTTCCACAATTTTAATGTAAACTCATTAAAAGGAGGAATAGTCTTCTATTTCTGTTTCAGTGCGTAGTGAATGTCTTTTCATTCATTCAACACTTTTTAACCATCTGCTTTGTGCTGGGACCTGTGCTAAGTGAATTTGCTCATTGATTCAGTTGGTTATAAAGGGCTTGTCTGGAATGGTCTACCTCATGTGGGGTTTGTTGTAGAGTAGCATCTCTGCAAAGTTTCAACAAACAATGCCTATTTCTAGGATGGTTGGATGAAGGCAGGATGCCAAGAGAGATATGCTCCCTAGGAACAATTGTGTATCCTGGCTCCTACCTGTTCAACCCAAGTCAACCACTGCCAACGGTTTGTTTTCAAAGGCCTTCAAGGCCTTATTCAAGCCTGGGGTGAGTAGACTCTCCCCAAGATAGCCAGAGTAAAGTGTCTGGGACCATGAGCCTCTTGGTCATGTTCTTGGCCCTTCCACTTGTGTGGACTCTCTGAACCTTGGCCACTTTCCTTGGATTCTAGATTACCTTTGTGTTTGACCCCTTTCCAGTGTTCCCCGACTTCAACTGGTGTATTCTTTGCTGTTGACTTCTGGCTCCCTCAGTCTCCTGGTATCAGGTAGTTCCCTAACTTTCTGGACTGACTCATGGCCAGACAGAGACTTTTCTATCTGAACTAATCTATGTCTATGGGCCTCTGCTTCTTCTGCCTACAAAGTTGAACTACCTTTTCTTGGCACATTTCTGAGGATGAATGACAAAATATATATTTTTAAACCAGAAAAAGTATCTTTCGAAGTTCATTCCATTTTCATAAAAGATTATGATTTAGGGCTGGATGGGATCTTTAAGGTCATTGAATCTAATCTCACAGAGGTAATGAGACTCAGATAGGATAAGTATCTGAGACAAGAGTCAAACCCAGGTCTTCCAGTTCCAAGCCCAGCACTCTATGCTCTCTATTAGTTATCAGCTTAGAAAATCTCAGTTTTGAAGCTAATGTCCTTTAGGATTCAGACAAGGGAGCAGATGATTTTTAAGGGGATTTTTTTGAGTGTGTAATATATCCAGAACATCCACTTAGTACTGGAGAAAGATAAAAATGGAACCTGGGATATTATTGGGATGAGGAAGTACCAGATAAGGAAATTCCCTCTATAAATGTAGGTTGCATTTCAATTTAGACTTAGAGAGTTACTTAGGTCATTGAAGGGTTAGGTGACTTATCCAGGATCATAGAGTCAGCATGTGTACAGTCTTTTAGTCAAATAACATCTATTGAATATATGTGTATAGATGTAGATATGTAGATATAAATATAGGTATAGATACACACATATATTAAATTGAAGGTTGTCTCAGAAGGAAAGTGCTAAGATTAAGGATTGGGAAAGGCTTCTGGCAGAAAGTGGGACTGAAACTGAAACTGGAGGGAAGTAAGGTAGCAGGGTTGAGGTGGTTGTGAGCCCGAGTGACTGGGAGGATGGTGGTACTCTCTACAGTAGTAATAGGAATACTCTAAAGAAGGAAGCAGGTTTGGGGCAAAAGGTGATGAATTCAATTTTAGACATGTTGAATTTAAGATATCTATGGGAAATCCAGTTTGAGATATCTCATAGGAAATCC
Organism: Macrotis lagotis; assembly: GCF_037893015.1. Classification (NCBI taxonomy): domain Eukaryota; kingdom Metazoa; phylum Chordata; class Mammalia; order Peramelemorphia; family Peramelidae; genus Macrotis; species Macrotis lagotis. The sequence continues at coordinate 17,766,928 of NC_133664.1, forward strand.
CACATGTCCTAGATGGAGATCACCGATGAAGATGTGAGATTAGAAGTTAATGCTGGGGGGCGGCTAGGTGGCGCAGTGGATAAAGCACCAGCCCTGGAGTCAGGAGAACCTGGGTTCAAATCCAGTCTCAGACACTTAATAATCACCTAGCTGTGTGGCTTTGGGCAAGCCACTTAACCCCGTTTGCCTTGCAAAAACCTAAAAAAAAAAAAGAAGTTAGTGCTGGACATGTAGACCTGAGAGTCATCTGTAGAAAGATGATCATTGAAATAATGGATCTTAATGAAATCACCAAGGGAAATAATGTAGAAGTAGAGGGAGGCCCAGGGCAGAGCTTTGGGAGCCCCCCCCCCCACCCCGCCATGGTTAGCAGGTGTTCATCTGGTGAAGAAGACAGAGAAAAGATGGTCAGACAGGTTAGGAGGAGAATCAGGAGAGAATCATATTATGAAAACTTGGAGAGAAGACAGAATTAGAGAGAAGATCACTAATAGTGAGAAGCTATAAAAGATTACCTTACTTCAGTGAGGGCCCAGATAAGATTATGTAATAAAAATGACAGTGGAAGGAGTCAGCAAAGTTTTGCTATTTTGTTCAACTCATTTGGCAGCAAAAGAGTAGGAGGGAAAGCAGTAGATGGTGGGAGAATTCCAGGGCTGAGGCTCAGCAGGTCAAGACTGGTAATAGGAGAAGGGGGCAAGGGACTCAAGAAAAGGGGTTAGTTTAGAGTTGAGTGGGTTCACCAGAGGATCAAGATGTGGAGAGTATAGTTAGTGTGGGGTGATAATCTGGGAAAGAACTGAAGAGGGATGGCCTTGAATCCAGATCTGACTAGATTTGGAGCTAGCTTTCTATTTTTTATACCACTATAAGACCATTCAGAAGAAATGGACATACGAAAGGACAGGCCAGAGAGTTACAATGGCAACTCTTGAAAATCCTCCACAGACTGGATAATAGTCAATTATCAAGATAGTGCTCAGTCTCTAATGCAACCCTAAGTACCTATGTGCTGAGAAAGTGCTGGCGGCAGGCCTATATCCTACTGGAAAGACTTCAAGGCTTCCTGGACCCATTCAGACTTTGCCTTTCTGCTGGAACTGTCAACAAGAATGCCAATGCATGCCAACCAGTAGAGTGCCAAGTTCATGACTACACATGCATATGTTAACTCTTGCCCAGAATTCAACCAAGGTAGGCAGGTTTTCCTCCTTGGGTCCTTTGGGGTATCTCTGGAGTGACCTCAGGTGAAAAATGAAGGGATTGTATAATAGGTAGTCCACCTCAAGTCAGGTTTGACCTTTCTTGAGAGGTGACCATGGGAGCAGGGAAGGCAGAATGTGAGAACAGGCTACTTGGGCTTACCCCATTGGAGCTGGGACACTCAGAAATAGCCATGGCCAGTTATAATCCCTTATCACCCTTTCAATCAAAGAATTACAAACTTTGAGAGTTGGGAGGGAGAGTAGGGGCCATCTGGATTGGTCCATATACAAAAAACCCCAACCATTATATACCTGCCAAGTGGTCATTTGGCTTAGGCAGAGAGAACCAACTACCCACTAGGTCACCCATTCTATTTTTGGTGAGGTCTAATTGGTTAGGCAAATGAGTGGTCATTTGAGTATTTTGGCAAAGACACTGGAGTAGTTTGCCATTTCCTTCTCCAGCTCTTTTTTACAAATGGGAAACTGAGGCAAACTGGGTGAAGTGATTTGTCCAGGGTCCCACAGCTAGTAAGTATCTGAGGCCAGATTTGACCTTGAAGATAAGTCTTTCTGATTTCAAGACCACCACACCACCTAGCACCTTCAGCTTTCAATTCACTAAAATCTCTAGATAATTTTCAAAGCAACTGCTATCTGTCCACACCTTCCCCATCTTATACTTGGAAGTTGATTTCTTTTTTGTATTTGAAGGCAGGACTTTAAATTTGTTCCAATTGATTTTTGTTGTTCCCTTCCCCTGTGGAACAATTTTAAAGAAGAAAAATAAATTCAAAATAAGTAAGCATAGTCAGGCTTGGCTGAGTCCAGAATGGATGCCTCATTCTACATTTTGTCACCTTCACTGGCAGAATGTTTCATTCTCATCATTCAGGACTTGTGATTTATCATTGCACTGGCCACAGTTCTAGAGGATTCCAAAGTTGCTTTTTCTATAATGATGTCACTGTATAAGTTGTCCTCCTCTTTCTGCTCATTCTTTATCAGTTCATAGAGGTCTTTCCAGTCTTCTGAAACTGCCCAATTTATAATTCTCATGGAAGCCAGAGGGCACCACAGACCCAGAGTCAAGAAGCCTGGAGTTCAAATCTAACCTCAGACCCTTGTTTCTGTGACTGGGCAAATCACTTTCTCTCTGTCTGCCTCAGGATCTTCATCAACAAAAATATCTCTGAGATTCCTTTCAGCTTGAAAGCTGCTCTTCCCTGGGTTCCCTGTTTTTAGATGACCTCAAAAGTCCCTTCTAGCCCTAAATTGGAGAGATTGAATAAAATGACCCATAATGCCTTTTCCATCCTAAATCTATAATCAATAATATATTATCTCCTGTGATCACCTATGAAGGGCAGGATGAGGAATAAGCATCTCTATAGCTACTAGGTATCAGATGCTCTGATAAGCACATTTTTTTGTTTTTTACAAGACAATGGGGTTAAGTGACTTCTCCAAGGTCACACAGGTAGGTAATTATTAAGCATCTGAGACTGGATTTGAACTTGGGTCCTCCTGACTCCAAGGTCAGTGCCCTATCCAGTGCCACCTAGCCGCCCCCTCTTTTTTCCACTAAGCACTTTCCCCAAAATCTATCTTGTTTGCTCCCCGCATCTATCCCGGGAGGTAGGTACTATTATTATCCCCATTTTGCAGTTTGGAAAATTGAGTTTAAGTGACTTGCCCGAGGTTCTACGGCCTGCAAATATCTTAGGCCAGATTCCAACTCGAGATTTCCTAACTGCAGGCTCAGGGTTCCAAGCACTGCATGACCAGTGGCTTCATGGAACAAGTCATCCGTTACCCAGTAGCTCCTATGGAAATCAACCCTAAGTCATGGGATCCTAGCATGAGACCATAGCGGAGGGACTTCAGAGACCATCTAGTCCAATCTAAACCTTTTACAAATGAGGAAACCAGGCCCCGAGGAACAGTTGTCCAAGCCAGGATCCCAGCTGAGGTCGTCTGTTTGTCCTTTAAAACCTTCTGTCACCTGGCCCCTTCTTCCCTTTCCAATCTTCTCCTATTGACTCCTTTCCATTTCCTCTATGACCCACTCTTTGGCTGGTCCTCCCACCCAGTGCTCCATCTTCTGACTCCATTTCTCTTTCCTGGCTCTGTTTCATAACAAAAGCATTTTCCCTTCTCGCCCATACCTCCTGGCCTTCCTCAAGACTCATCTCAGATTACACCTAGAGCCTCCCCTTTGGGATGGATGACCTTCCACCTCCTTTGTATGTCCCTGCTCTGTACAGTCAGTGGTCTATTGTCTTCTTCAGGGAACACCATTCTGCCTTTCTTTGCTTCTCTAGCACCTGGCTTACCCTAAGTATCTAATAAATGCTTTGTGATTGAATCTGACTCAGAAATCCAACTCTCTTTCCTCTGCTGTCTCCCCAGGTAGGGCAGTAAAGTCACCGTATCCAGGGATCCATTCATGCGGCATCCCCTATCTCCAAAAAACCCAACCCCCTCAAGCAACCCTTATGGTGAACAGGGCTAAATCAGCTCTGTCCTGCCCAGAGAGGCTGTACCAGTTATCCAAGCAGATGACCACTGGGTGGCGCCCTTGGGAGTCTCCAGAATGACAGGGAAGCCTTTAAAGTAGATTCCTAGCTATGAGAGACCAGGGAACCAGAGATGATGTCGAGTTCACGGGTTTGCCCTGGTGTGGCCTGACAATCCAGCCTGAGGGAGGAGAGGGTTTTCTTTCTTTGACCCTTTTCTGAGGATTTTCCTGGAGAGTTTTGTTTCTGTTTCATGGCAAGATTGGGGAAAGTGAGGAAAATGAAAATTGAAATTTGGGGAATTGGCTTGAAGTAGAAGAGTTCAAGTTTGTTTCTTGATGCAGGATCTGGGGGTCTTCTGATATACATCAGGGTGAAATCTTGGGCCTCCCATCATTTAAACATAGTGTGTATCTTGTGGAGCCTGTGGAGGAGAGGAAGAAGGTGTGGGGGGAAGAGTTTGAATCTGAACTCAAGAGCCTGAGTTCAAATCTTGCCTCTACAACTTTTTGCCCAGGTGACCTTGGGAAGGGCCACCCTGACTCTTATCTGTAAAAATGAAGGGATTGGAGTAGAAAATCTCTGACATCCCTTTCAGTTTGTAAGCTGCTTCTTCTGGTTCCCTGGGTTTTGATGACCTGAAAGGTTCCTTCCAGACCTAAATTCATCAACCTTTGAACTGGAATTTTTTAAATAGTGGAAACAGAGAGAAACAGTGGAATTAGGTGGACATGGCCCCCATTTATTTATTAGGACACCATGGTATGCTAACTTTTTCCATCTCACTTAACTCCTCTCTCTCTCTCTCTCTCTCTCTCTCTCTCTCTCCCCATTTCTGACTCTCTGTGTCTTTAAGTCTCTAATTTTCTGTCTTTGTTATTCTTTTTCTCTCTCTCCCCATCTCTCTCACACACGTACTCTCTGTTTCTCTTCCTTTTTCTGTCTGTCTGTCTGTGTGCCATACTCTCTCTCCCTCTCCCCCTCCCTCCTCCTCCTCCTCCTTCTTCTTCTTCTTCTTCTCTCTCTCTCTCTCTCTCTCTCTCTCTCTCTCTCTCTCTCTCTCTCTCACATACACACACACACACACACACACACACACACAAACACAAACACACAGAGTGTTGGATAAAAAAGGGTATGGCAAGGTTTTCTAATTCCTTTCTGTTGTTAACTCTGGGGATGCCCACCCTACTAGTCTCTGACATCGGTTGTCCTATTTCATCCATTTTCCATTTTTGGAGCTAGCTAATGGATAGAAATGCTTGCAAATTCATGACATGACTTGTGTTTCTACCTCTTATTCTCTGTGACCAGATCACTTCCTCTTTCTGGGTTTCAGATTCTCCTTGATAAAATGAGGGGTGTAGTCAGGAAGACTCCATGGTGTCATAACAGATTCTGGAATCTGAGGGACTGGATTTAATCTTACTTCTGATGCTCCCTATTTTTGTGACTCTGGACAAGTCACTTAATTTCTCCAGGCCTCAGTTTCCCCTCTTTAAAATGAAGAGATTAGACTGGACTAGATGGCATCTAAGGCTCCTAGTTCTGACCCATTAGCAGGCAGTTTCTAGACTTCATCTTCCCACCTATTAGAGATTGTAATAGTGCCCATTTCCAGGGGTCTCTAGTTCCCTAGGCAGCTTTGGTCTCCTCCCCCTCTACTGAGGGCTCTGCCCTCTCTCTCTAGCAACAGAGGACAACAAACATGGGAAGTCAATGTAGGAGACCAGAGACATCTGTTTGGCTTGAGATGGATGTGAGTCATAGACGTCACCTCCCCCTTTTCTCTCGAGTCCTCTGATGAGATTGACTTTAGACAAAACATCTACCTGGAAGAAGAAGCCTCGTGGAGGTCACTCCACAAGCTGAAGGCCAGCAAAGAATGGCGATGTGCTCCACTATGAAATGGGGGAGGACTGGATGATGGCTGGTCTTTTCCAGTTCTGTATCTCTCTGCCAGATACTTCCCATTTCTGCCTTGTCTTGGCTTTGGATGCCAGACCAAATGAAAATCCTCCCCAGAATCCCCTCTGATGAAGTCCCAAGGTGTTATATAGCTTATATTTAGCAAACAGACTCAGAATGTCCGGAATCTTTCTGAGCAAATGCTATTTGCTCTGAAAAATACAATGTTTGACTGGCCAAAAGGTCCAGGCATCATTTTCTAAAGTCAGCTGAAAATTTGGCTGTAGCGTTTACATATTGGCACCGTTAACTAAAACTTAATAGAAAAACTGAGTAATGTAAGCTCACAGCCTCGTTTTACTATGAGAAAGAATGCAATAAAAAATTCTTTTAAAATACACTGACAATAAATCACCCAAGACAGGGAAGATGAATTATTCAGCCTCCATCTCTTTAACTCAAACTTATGGATGGATGAGCAATTGGACCCCTCAGCCTAGTAGCATCTTCACACACACACACACAAATCTCTGTACACCCCACTCCTTTCAAAGCACCTGCAGATCCCCTGGTTTCCCCCAAACAGAGGTAATAATGCAGAAGGAAGATGGAAGTTGTGGATTGTGATGGAAATGATTGGTTTCCAGTAGAAGGATGCACTCCTCATTGATGTCTTACTTGGATTCAATTTCTGATTTTCGCATTTCTCTGAAACCTTGCAGAAATGAACTCGTGATGTGCTCAAAAGTGAAAAGGGTGTGTGGTACAAAGGAAAATGTATTGATTCTAGAGGCAGAAGATCTGAGTTCAAATCCTGATTCCTATATCTTGCCTTCTAAAAGACTTTGGGGGACTTATTTAACATCCCTATACCTCAGTTTCCCTCTCTGTAAAGTGAATTTGTTGGTGAGAGACAGCGTAGGGGATGGATAAATGAGTGAGTTTGAAGGTCTCTTCCAGCTCAGGAGTTGGGAATCTGTTCTTTTATCAATGTGAGGAAATCCTTTGACCAAAAGAGATTTTGACCCTCCCACTGAATCAACAAGTTCGAGGAATTCACCAGAGGAGAGGGGACTTGCCCAGGGTCACAGTGGCAGGATCTTAAATCCAGTCTTCTTGTTTCCACCCAAAGCTTGCTCTGCACCACTCCCCACTGCCACCCTATCCTGTTTAAACTTGTACTTAAGGACATTGCAAATGAGCATTTGAGAAATGTGGACTTCATTAGGATTAACGAGCTTTTATCACATTTTATGCCCAAACATTTGAAAAATAAAAATTTTAATGCAGGCAAAGAAAAATATTCACTTAATTTCCACCAGCAATAAAAGGACAATGAAGCAAATCTAGTTTTAGGATGGAAATCGGGCAATCTTGTTAATAAAGGGATAAATAAAAGACCCAAAGAACAGATGCCTTTTTTATGATTCCAGACTGGCATTCCAAATGCAATAATCCTGCTCAAATATACAGTTGAAATTACTTTATGGTCATACTTAATGATAGCAAGAATAAACACAGCATTTCATCCTGTGCTCTGCCCCCTTAAAAGTCTTCTATCCAAGACATGCATTCAACCTCAGGGAAAACCTTTCCAAACCTGGGAGGGCCAGGTCATGTTTTCTATGTAAGTGGGTTAAGCTGCCTAGCAGACTGGAGACCCCCGGAAATGAGCCCCATTATAATCTCTAGTAGGCTGAAAGATGAAGGCTAAAAGCCATCTACTGATGGTTCAGAGGATCAGCTCACAGATGTAGGGCTAGAGAAGCCATATAGTTTAGCCTTCTTATTTTACAGAGAGGGAAACTGAGGCTTGAAGAAATTAGGTATAAAGTGGGGAAGACCTATTTAAACTATGGAGCACATGATTTCTTTTCTCTTTCTGACTCTCTAGACATCCTCTTCTTCCACCTTCCCCTTTCCAGTTCCCTTTAATGGACCTCCCATTAGAATGTAAGCTCCTTGAGGGCACAGACTATGCTTCTTTTTGTATCTCAGTGCCAGCCATGTAGTAAGACTTAGTAAAAGTTTATTGACTGGTTATTTAGCAAAATCAAGATCTGGGGTAGCACTGGGGCAGGGCATAATCTCTGCTCAAATAGCAAGAATAAGTAAGTCTACTGGGAAAGATTTGCAAAACTGAGGAGGGATTCTAAAAGGTACCTACTTTGAATAGCAGCATGTCTATAGGACTCGAAGCAAAGTACGATCGGCAATAATGACTCATATTTAAAAATCTCTCTTATGTTTGCAAAGCACTTTACCTCCACCTCCCCCAAAATGATGGTTGTCTTTCTTATTGGGAACATTGAGCAACCCTTACTCTTAGGAAGACTACTTTATCCTCAGAGTTCACACTCACTGCCTCTCCTTCTGTCCTTGTTGGGGATAGAGACCATCTGGTAAGCACCTTCCTTTAAAAAAAGCCCTTCATATACTTGAAAACATTTTTGAAGTTAACTTCAGAATCCCAGAATGTCAGAGTGGGAAAAGGACTCAAAGATCATACCTGGCCCAGAAGCCCCTATTTAGCAGCCAGGCTGATAGTCCTAAGACAGGGGTCTGGCCATGACCCTCCTCTCTTGCCAAGTTTTCCATAGTTCCTCAATGCCCTTAAGAGAAAACACAATCCTTCAACCAGTCATGTAAAACCCTCCAAAATCTGGCCCCATTTTCCTTTCCAAATTTATTTCATAGTGTCCAATCAATAGGTATTTATTTTTTAAATTTAATAATATATTTTACATTGCTTAGATTTCCTCCTGTATCTTCCCCCTTCCTCCTCCCAGAGAGTCAATCCTCATAAAAAAGAATTCTTTTCTTTTCTTTTTTGTTTTTTTAGATTTTTGCAAGGCAAATTAGGTTAAGTGGCTTGCCCAAGGCCACACAGCTAGGTAATTATTAAGTGTCTGAGACTGGATTTGAACCCAGGTATTCCTGACTCCAAGGCCAGTGCTTTCTCCACTATGCCATCTAGCCACCCCAAAGAATTTTTTTTAATTAAAAGAATGGAAAAATTCCAAGACCAGTGAATACATTGGAAGAAGTTTGATGTTATTTGCAATATTCCACACTTGTGACTTCTGTGAAAGGAATTGGGGAGAGATACTGTATCTTTGTGTTTTTTATAATAGTACAAAATTAAGTTTGAATGGGTTTGTGGTAGCTGTTCTTTTAATTTCTTTTATTGTAGTCATCATGGATATTTTTTCTGGGTTCTGCTAAGTTCATTTTCATCAGTTCATATAAATCTTCCCATGCTTCTCTGACCTTTCAAAGTTTGTTTCTTTCAATTCAATAATGCTCCAATCTATTCAAGTACTATAGGTCATTTAGCCAATCTCCTCTCCCTTTTTGCAACTCTTGTTACCCCAAAAGGTGTTGATGTAAATATAAATGCATATATATATATATATATATATATATATATATGTATATATGTATTTAAAGAGAGGGAGTCAGTGACTTCTTTAAAGTATATGCTTAGTGGTAGAATATCTAGGTTAAAGTCTCTGGACATTTTAATCACTTTATTTGAATAATCCAAATTGCTTTCCAGAGGGATCATACCAATTCATAACTCTACTGGCAATATGTAACTGTGCCTTTGCTCCCACCCCACTGAGTAGCAATGGTTGGGTAATACCAAGCTGGTAACCATTCTGAAGAGCTCAGCAGCATATGGGCCCCTCAAGTGCTTTGTTTCATCCCCTTTTGATTGACACAAAAGAAAAAAACAGTAAAATGGGAACCAGGTGACCTGTTTCTTAGTCCATGTTCTGCCACTCATTAGCTGTGAACTTGGACAAAACATTTAAAATATTAAAATTGTGGATTAGTGAAGTGCTCTATTAGATTATTGGTTTTGGAACAGGAAAATCCCGAGTTCAAATCCTGCCTCAGCTAGATGATAGCCATATGATTCTGGGCAAGTCATGTAATCTCTCTCAGCCTCAGTTTCCCCTGCTATAAAGTGGGGATAATAATAATAGTCACTTCCCAAGGTTGTTGTGAGATTGAAATGAGATAATGCATACAAAGCACTTTATAAACTTTAAGGCGCTGTATAAATGCTAGTTATCATTTTCTTAAACTTTTTTAAAATTTAAGGCCATGGGGTTAAGTGGCTTGCCCAAGGCCACACAGCTAGGCAATTATTAAGCATCTGAAGCTGGATTTGAACTCAGGTCCTCCTGACTCCAGGACCGGTGCTCTATCCGCTGTACCAACTAGCCACCCCTGGTTATCATTAATATACTAGCTTTATTAATGACTACTGATATTTAAGAACATTTAAATGTTTGCATCTTCACATGGACAATTTGTGCCCAAGCTGTGGCAGAGCTCGTATTGGTCTGATCAGCTACAATAGGGATACAGTGCATCTCCTCTACTATAGTGATGCCCTTTTGGTCTTCTTTGATAACGAAGGACAAGAACCCAGTGTTTGCCAAACCTTTTCCAGAGATCATCCCGTTTTAGCATCACAATTGGTCTTGTTGTTGCTTCTGTTATTACTATCATTTTTACAGGAAAGGAAATTAAGATCCAGAGAGGCTAAGGGATTTTCCCAGGATCCGATAGTTAAAAAGTGTTGAATTCAACCCTAGATCTCCTTGCCTATAAGTCCATCTCCTCTGTTACTTCTTTTTGGGGGCTTTGGTTTCCCTTGTCTGCAAAAATCACCACATTTTGGAGTTGGGAGGAGCCACAGTGGTCCCTTAATCCAACTCATGCTCCAAAAGAATCCCATGGCAATATAATTGACAAGTGATCATCTAAGCCCTCCATAGACCTCCAGCAAGGGGAGGTTGACTGCTTTCCAAGACAGCTGCTTCCTTTCTTAGATCTAATTGTTAGGGAAATTTTTCTGACAAACTAGTTTAATAAAAACAACTTGAACCCGTGACCCCAGGCCCTCTAAGACCCAACAGCGCTTCTTCCACATGAGATACCCAAGCATCACGTCCCACTGTTCTTTCTGCCTTCAGGACCCACCCACATCAAGTCATCTCTTGTCCAGTTATGCAGAGTTCCTTCCAATAATCCTTATGTTGTATAAATGAGACTTCCCCTCCCCCCCCATCTTGGTTGCATTCTGGCTGCTCTCCAGCAGATGACTGTCCTTTCTCAACCAGAGCTGTATTCCAATATTCCAGGTACAGTCTCATTAGGATGTGATACAGCAGAATCACTATTTCCTTATTTCTGAAAGCTTTGGATAGAAACAAGGAATCCAGATCATATCCCTTCTCAGTGCTCTAGGGATTTCACCTCACTTTTTTTGCTTGAAGGGGTATTAAAAACTGATGTATATAAATGAATGAAAGGAATAGAAAAGTATTTATTAAAAGTGTTACAATAAATTTAGACATGGTCAATTTGTGATTTTATGGAAATACAAATAAGAGAAGATAGCATTTATTATCAGTAGTAGTAGTAGTAGTAGTAGTAGTAGTAATAGTAGTAGTAGTAGCAGCACTAGTGGTCGAGTTGATAGGAAGCCATTTAGGCAGAAAGGGTTATATTTCAACTGAGGACCTCTGGGTTTGGAGTCAAGAAGACTTGAATTCAAATTCTTCCTCAGACAAAAGGTGTAGGATAGAGGTAAATCATTTAACCTCTTGAGCCTCAGTTTCCTCACCTGTAAAATGAAGTGGTTGACCCAATGACCTCTAAGATTCCTTGTGTCTTTATTAACATCTCCCATGCTCTAGTCAGTGACAAATGCTACCTTGGGAATTCCTTTGGGAGAATGGGATAGTTACTTGTATTGGTCTTCACTTGAAATGGTCTACACTTGTGTTTTCCATGTGGGAGATGCAATGGGATAACTCCACAGTGTTCCTGGATTTATCAGAGATTGTTGGACCTGCATCCACCCCAGCTGTGTGCTGCATACTTTGGCATAATGGCCCCTCACTGTTGACATAAAAGTTAAATATACATACATCTGAAAGTTTCTAAGACTTTGGGGAGGCTTCAAGCCATTTATTCCAACATAGCATACAATGAGTTTTATTGGAAACTGCAAAAAATATATGCATAATTTTAATAGGCATGGGCACCCACAAGGCCTTGACACCACTGAAAAAATACTGGCCATGCCAGAACTTTCCCAATAAAAAGTTTGCAGAAGGTTTTGAAAAAAGAATCATAAAATTATGAGGCATGGATTTTCAGTGGGACTTCAACTAGGTTCTTGCTCTTTTTTGGGGGGTGGGGAACACATGTGTGTTTTCTAGCCAAGTTAGATGTTTGCTACCTTCAGAAAGTGGGAGCTGGGTGATTGTTCAGGGCAGTAGAAGTGACCAAATAACAGATCTATAAAAATTAATTGTTAGAATTTAGAGACTCTGAGAACACTTAGGATCCTTCAGGAGCATCCAATCAACTAAAGCTAGTCCATAATTAGCAGGGATAAAGGACTAAAATAGTGACTGTCAGATGGTATACTTCTTCTCCCTATGGCAACACCCTTGGTGAGCTCTCCCTTCTGGTGGTCTTCCCCAGGTGTGAACTTTTGGTGGCACAGAAACTGATGCGGATAGGTCTCTCCTTTGTCCCTAAAGTCTCTCCTCATAAAAGATCTCATGTCCAAAGGTCCAAGGACCCTCCTCTTCCCCACCTCAACTAAATAGATCTCAAAATGTTGATGTGATGGAGCCTTTCCTGCAGCTTGCCCTTAGCCTGCTTTCTGAGTTTTGACCCAGGTGACAGTTTGCTAGTTAAAACTCAGCTATATATATTGCCTTTCACCTTTTTATGGAAGTGTATTTAATTGTGCTAGTCATTGAATCCATATTTAAATGGCCGCTTTGAGAAAATATACCCTTTCCCCCCCCCTTCCTTTGAAAAGGTCATGTGAGCCCCAGACTTTGAGCTGTTTTTCCTCTGGGGTGATGGATTTATACTGCCATATTCTATTGCTCGGTTCTCCATGTGACCAATAAAATACACTGTCAAGGTGGCAGCAGGCTGAGGGCACCAAGAGAAAGTAAATTGAAGGACCCATCCTAGGGTCAAACCTGTGATATCAGCCTTGAATAGGATCTGCATTGAGTGAAGTCACTTAGTAGCCTAACTCTTAATGTGTGAGGAAGACAGGGATCTTTGACATAATAATGGGAATTCAAGGGAAAGTGAGGTAGGCATCTGTAAAGAAATGCCCTGGTGGGGCAGTGGATAGAGTGCTGGACTTGGAGTTGGCATAGACCTGGGTTCAGATTCTGCCATTAGACAAATCAGTTTATCCAGTTGTAAAATGGGGATAATGCCAACACTTACCTCCCAGGTTGTTGTGTGGATCAAATGAAATAATATCCAATTTTTAAAAATGCTTGGCATTCTGTAGAAGTTATATAAATGTTTATTTCCTTCCCTTCAGTGCTACTGAACATCTCTTGGAGGCTTGCCAAAGATGACCTTGGAACTTACTGGCAGGAACATGGGCTCATAGAAGTGTAGCTCTAGAGTTGAAAAGAAAATTAAAAGTTGGACTTGTTCAAATATCTCATTTTACAGATGAGAAGCTTGAAGCCCAGAAAAGTATAGTGATACGGCCAAGGTTACACAGATATTGACCCAGGTCATCTGGTACTTACTCCCATGCTTCTTACCTGGACTAAGGAAGAGTGAAAGAAAGTCTCTGTCCTTATTCCTATTTAAGAAGAAGGCTATGGGAACTTTCTGTTGAGGTAGAGTGAAATGAGAAAAAGAAAGGTCTTGGCACCTGCCTAAGTGCTGGCTGGATGGCACTGGACTGAGTAGCAGAAGAGCTGAATGGATGTTGATTAGCCCCAGTCATGTTGACCCAGGGCAGAGTCACAAATAAGGGATAACACTTGAATTCCCAAGAAGTCACAGCAGCAGATGGTACCTCCAGCAGAGGGCAGCAACAGCTCAAGGGAGAATGAGCCAAGGGCCATGTTGGAGACCAAGAATCATGGCAGCTGTGGAGGTGGATGCAGAGAAATGGCAGTGATGTGAATGCCAGCCGTCAGAGGGAGGATTCCCACCGGTGTGGGATGCCAGGGAAGACTGTGCCCCATGTAGGGAGTAGAGAATATTTCTAACTTCATTTTCCTTTATTAACTTTGCTGATTCTCCCCTCCACAGCTTTAATATTTGATCCATGTATCCGTTGGTGTATCAATAGACTTAATTGCTACCTGGGAACACCTGACAAAGAACCTGGGCTTGTGAGTATCTCCAGATTCTACCAATATAAGAAATGATTAGTGGACTTCAATTGAGTAGTATCCCGGACTGTGGGAGACCATCATTTCTAATTCAGCAATTGTCAATGTGTCTCTAAATATCATAAGGGATTGTCCCTAAATTCTTCAAAAGAAAACATTTAGAAATTTACTTTAACTTGAAAAAATCCTCCCTTGAAAACTTTCCTCTTGTATCTTAGCCTGGTGTGGAATTCTCAAAGGCTATGGCATTGATGCAGATTCTAGAAGACAGTACCAAGCTGAAGACTAGGGCAAGTCTGGGGGCCTTCATGCCAGTATGAATAGGCATGATACATTCTACAAGCTGTGGGTTATCATGGACCAGGAGTCAGGAAGCCAGGTTCAAGACTTGACTTCAGTATTGGGGTACATATGACTTCTCTGCTCCTCCCTTTCTTCATCTGTCAAGTAAGAAAATGGTGTGAGCTAAGGCCCTTTCCAGTTTGGGTGATCTCTAAGCTGTTAGCTCTACTCTGGCTGGGGTTACTGAGTCAGTGTGGTGGTACTGGATTTTCCCCTGGAAAGACAGGGCAATGTCCTGAAAATAGAAAAGATAATAGACTAGAAAGCCAAAAGGACCTGAATTTGAGTTCTGGCATTATAATTACTGGCATTGGAGATATAGAATCTTCTTGATGGCCAAGATTGGCTCATTTTTGACTTGTACAAATAGGCATTTCTCTACATTTGCTGAATTGGAGACAGAAAGACCTGAGTTTAAATCAAACACCTCTGACATTTTATTGCCTGTGTGATTTTTTGCAAAAAATAAAAATAAACCTTTATCACTCTCTATTTCCATATGTAATAAAATGGGTATACGAATGACTCCAGTGCCTATCTCTGAGGGGTGCCAGACCAGATGAAATGATTCATATTCAGTCCTTTTCAAACAGCACTGTTGTTTATTGGTGGTTGGTATAATCACTTTGGTCTAATCTTAGCCTCTCTGCTATGTGTTAGTTGTATGACCCTGGGTAGGTCCCCTAACCATTTGATCCTTGGGTTCCTCCTCTGTCTTAACCTCATACCAGTTATTTCACCTGTGACTCAGTTTCTTTAACTGTATTTCTATAACCTCATGTTCTTGCTCACCTCCCGGGCAAAGACTGTAACAGAATGTTTCTAGGCCAGGACAAATAAGGAACGTGAAGAGTTCAGAGAAATCTGGAAGTCTGCTGTGACCTGGCAGAGTGGAGTGACTAGAACCCAGAGAACATTTCACACAAATGAATGAGAAAAATCTTTTCTTAATTTCTTGCCTGTGAAGGCTTCAGAATGCTGATGCAAGTGTCCAGGCCACTGAACTAGGTAGACAGAGGTCACGGAAGGATTTGAAGTTGGGGTGTCTGGTGCCACTATGGCCAGGCAATGAAGAAGCTTATCACGGGCTGGCTCTCTGGAAGAAGAAGTAGTGATGCCATAGACTGGTAGATGCTTTTCTCCTTCCATAGTTTTCTCACTAGCAGGGTTCACCAGGGTTTTGCTTTGGTTATGTTTCTCTCTCCCCCCACATGGGAGTTTCGATCCCTTTCCTTTTCAGAAAGGAATCTTTTGTCTCTGACCCAGCCCTTGGTGCTTCTGTAAACTTCCTGCCTGTGCCAGGGGTTCATTCTTCTGCCTGTGCCAGCTTGTTGGATGGCATGCTAATGTATATGGTTCTCCTCTCCAGGCTCGGAAACCTGCCCACCTCCCAGTTTCCCTAGGTAACTCTCTCTGAGCTTGACTGTTCCATATGACCCGGAGACTTAGAAGATGGGTTAATTGGTGGGAACCCCTAAGGATAATCTGGAAGCAATCCACTGGAGAAAAAATATAACCCAACCGTGACTGGGCAGGAGAAAGGGTCCAAGGCTCCAACTTGCCAGCCACATTTTAGTGAAGCATAAGAGACTTTTCATTCCTTTCTCAAAGATGGCGAGGTGTGAGTTATGAGAGCACTGGAGTTAAGCCGAGGCTAGGACCTGATTGCAGCATGAGCTGGGGAACAAGAAGGCATTTCAGAATTTTCAGAGATTCACGTTACCTGATTTGAACCTCACAACAGCTCCTAAGGGGAATGCTCTTTTCTCCCCATTTTTAAAGGTTTTTTTTTTTTGAAAGGCAAGCAGGGTTAAGTGGCTTGCCCAAGGCCACACAGCTAGGTAATTATTAAGTGTCTGAGACTGGATTTGAACTCAGGTACTCCTGACTCCAGGGCTGGTGTTTTATCCACTATGCCACCTAGCCGCCCCAAAAATCACAGCTGTGCCCAATGTGGGGCTCGAACATTTTACAGACAGGAAAATTAAGAATGAGAGAGAAGTGACAGCTAGAATTTTGCACCCACTAAGTTCTGAGGTAGTATTTGAACTCAGGTCTTCCTGATTCCAAGTCCAACCACATTCTATCCTCTGGACCACCTAATTGCCCTAGGAGACACTGTTTCTATTCCTATTTTGCAAGTGAGGAATTTCAGTCTCAGAGGAGGAAATACATAGTAAGTTCAAAGGACAGGATCTGAATTCAGGTATCTCTGGGCAGTGGGTGGAATGGATTGAGTGACCTCTGTGGAATGAGCAAGACCTGGGTTCAAATCCCACCTGGAAGTGGACAAATCTCTTTATTTCCCTGAGTGTGTGATCCTTGTCTGGAAAATAGGGAGGGAAGTATGGGGTAACATCTACCCCAGAGGATTGTTATGAGGCCCAAATGAAATAATGCATATAAAGTGTTCCCCAAAACTTAAGCCTGTCTATACTTTTTAGTTATGAGTATTTCTGTTATTGCTGCTGTGGGATAGTGTATTTCCAAATACAAGAGAGTGGACACAGTGGTCCATTGGGTTTCTGTGTCTCCTGACTTTCATTGTACATGTAAATATAATCTCCAAGTGTTTTCTGCTGCCAGGGTCATGTTGAAGGGTTGGGGGCAGGGAAATTATTTCTGAGGTCCACAGCTGGGAATCCAGCTCTGGGGTTTCTTCAACAGCTGCAGACCAATCCTGTAGTGATCCCAATCTGTGATGTTTCTAACAAGCCTAAGATACTGAGCAGACTACCATCAGTAATAAATCATTCATAATTTAAACTTGGAACAAGAGGGAGAGAAAATGAAAAAGGGAAAAAAATCAATCAGATTTGGGAGCTTGGAAACAAAATACTGTTTTTGTTAAGAGTCAATGAATGCCATAGAAACACATGGGCAGCTCTGATAGATCACATTTTAGACCTGTCAAGATATTCTCCCTGGGTTAAGAAGCAGAGACTGGGAAGGCCCCAGGACATGATCTCAGAGATTTGGAGATGAAGGATGGATCAGCTTAGGTGTATCTTTAGGGGCTAGAAATTGTTTTCTTGCATTTCTATCACTGAATATATAACAGCCATTCTAATAAACTATCCATCAAACAATACTTATTTATTAAGTACCCACTGTATACCAGATACTATGCTAGAGATTGAAGATGTAAAGACAAAAGACACCCTCCCTGTCCTCAGGGAGCTGATGTTCTATTACATAACTGTATTCATAATTATATATAAAATGAATATAATTTTTTTTTTACTGGAGCTACAACTAGGGTGGGGTAACCAGGACTTACCATGACCCCATGACCTTTACTCAAAGATACTGGCATCTGGGTGGTCCTCTGGCTTGTTTTTTCCTGTCTGCACTTTGTGATGTTTTGCTGGTTCACAGTGTATGACCCAACTACCACCGCTCTTTTCCAGTCATTAGTCATTACTCTCATCAGTTGAGAGTGAGAAGGGAACTTGGGCATCTGTTCTATACCCTTCATTTTTAAGAGAAGGAAACTAAGGGCCCCAAAGGTTAAGATTTGTCTGAGGTCATTTGGATTCTGTTATTATGATGCATTGTTTCTGTCTTTCTTTCTCTGACTCTCTCTCTTTTTCCTTTCTTTCCTTCTTCCTTTTCTTTTTCTTTCTTTCTCTATTTGTCTTTCTTTTTCTCTGTTTTTCTTTCTTTCCTTGTTTCTTCCTTCCTTCCTTCCTTCCTTCCTTCCTTCCTTCCTTCCTTCCTTCCTTCCTTCCTTCCTTCCTTCCTTCCTTCCTTCCTTAACACTCAGGCATCCATCTGTTTACTTTCCTACCTATCTGCCAACCTATTTTTCTTCCCTCAACCTCACAATCCTGCCCGCTGATTCCTCTCTGACTGCTCCCATCCTGTTTCTTCTTGGGTGTTTGAGCCTAGAGTTTCTGGGCCTGGGTTGTCCCCCTTCCAGAACAAGAATACCTAATAGAGTTGTCACTGTTCCAACAATCAAATTTGTCCTAAGAGAAAACATTCTTAGATGTGGCTTTGGATTTAATTATGAATTTATGTGGCACAATACCCAAATTTCCCCCTTACAATTAGATTCATTATAATAGTCATCTGTTGAGTTAAGGATGTTCATAAATACTGATACCAATAGATGTCATCTGGCAGTAGACAATAGAAAACCTTCCTCATTCTCTTACCTTTCTGTCTCAATCTGAAAAAGCAAGTGAATCTTTCTTTTGTACAGAATCAACCTCATACTGAGAGATCATGTTGTTAAGACACCCCAGGAAAATGAATCTGAGTATTCCTGGTCCATGGTAGGTGACCATTGTTGCTGCAGAAGCTTCCATAGTGTACTACCATTCCTTGTTTTTCAGAGATAAGTGCATCTGGTAAAGAGATGGTACAAATCAAATTAGTTGGGCCCTTCTTGACTCACCCAACTCCTCCTGATCGATCTCTCTCTCTCTCTCTCTCTCTCTCTCTCTCTCTCTCTCTCTCTCTCTCTCTCCATCCTCTTTTGAATACTGACAACATTTAAAACTTGTCGTTCAGAACTTTCCTTATTTAGAGCTATAGCATATTGGCCATAATTATTTCACAAATTTTAGTCTTCTCTTAAATAGAACATGAGGCATTTAGCCTTGGTGAACACAGAGGTAGGGATAGGGAAGCAGCCAGAGCCAAAGAAGGTACCAAGTATAACTTGGCTGCTCTACTTCCTATGTGACTTTGCACAAGTTATTTCCTCTCTTTGGACCTCAGTTTCCTCATCAGCTAAAGGTACTTGGGTCTTTTCTGTTTAAGATCTGATGATCTTAAGTATACAAATAAACTATGGTTATCAAGATCAGAAAGGCCCCAAGACAAGGATGGAGACTAGTGGATTCAGATCATCCAGGGCTCCTACATTTCAGTAGTGCAGATTCCCCCTAATCTGGTGCAGATCACAAGCCCTCTGCTCTTTTCTTGAAAGTCTTCAAGAGTTACTATAGTTGAAAAATTCATCACCCTGTGGTCAACCTGTTGAAGAGCCTCTCCATGTAGATTCTTTCTAAATCATATTTTACATTTTCCTATCGATTCTCCCATGTCTATGATGCTTTTGTTTTCTCCCAGATAAAGAAATTAAGTTTATAGATGTTTATATATGCATATACATATATCCGTGGAATAAAGCTCTCTTCTTTTAGAGTCTCCCTAATCCTTACTCCAGAGTTTTCTTTAAAGTCATTGGAACTCAAAGGTCCCCCAGATGCCATTTCTCTTCTGCAAACCCTCTGATATCAAGCCCATTCCCCCAGTTCATATGACCACAAAGGGACGTACAATTTGATATATGAATGTGGTATTATTGATTGAGCCAAACATATTGGTTCCAAAGAACAGGAGGCAACAGTGTTTCTTTAGCAAATGAGGCACAGATGTTTTCCCAAAATATACATCCTAAAAAAATATTGTGTGTATGTGTATATGTATGCGTGTGTGTAAATCTTTACTGTTGTAGACATATAGAGACTATTTTTAGCCATTTAAACTGTAGGCTTTGGGCCACCAGTGTGCTAATTTTTAAATGTAGCATGATTTCAAAAGTATACACTGATTAATAAGAAAAGCCTGCTTTAAACCACAGACTCTTTTCTTTAAAAAAAAAATTAATTGATGCCTTTTGTTTTTTTAATACCACAAACATTTCCTGATATCCCTCTTCTAACCCTTGCTGAACCTTCCATTGCCACAAAGAAAAACAGTGAAGCCCAGTCAACAGACTCAGTGATCGTGTCCCACAGCGAAGGGGAGATTTCATGCTCATCATCCCCCATGTCTCAGCTGAGAGATGATAATGAATTTTTTTTCCTCTGAAATCAATACTGTTTATTGCCTTTATGCTGGGCTCTGCTACCTGCTAGCGCTTTCACTTATGTTATTGTGGTCTTTATGTATATTATTCAATGACTTGGTTTTTCTTATTTAGCATCTACTCACACAGTATCAGTAACTAGCCTTGTAAAGTGCTATAAGATTCACAAAGTCTTTTGCATACATTATCATATTGAAATCCTGGGGAAAGTTTTCTATTAATCTCATTTTATAGATGGGGAAACAGAGGTTCAGGGAGTTCAAGCAATTTGCCTGAGGCCACACAGCCTGTAAATTTTGAATTAGGTATGTTTTGACTGGAAGTCCTTCTTGGTGCCAACATTCTCTCATGTTTTACTTCTATTAAATGTTGTTTGCTAAACAGAGGCAAACCTGGCCCAAGCTAACACCTTACATGTGACATTTAATACAGTTGGCTAGCTTTCAGTTCAGTAAACTTTTATTAAGCATCTGCTGTATAGGAGACATTGTTCTAAGTTAGAGACGGAGAGAGATGAAATAAGTCATATCTACCTTCTAGGAGCTTCCCATCTAATTTGGTCACTCTTATGATACCAGAATTGGCATTGAAATAGCAATAGGTAGGGGGTGTCTAGGTGGCACAGTGGATAGAGCATGGGCCCTGGAGTCAGGAGTACCTGAACTCAAATCCGGCCTCAGACACTTTCTAATTACCTAGCTGTGTGGCCTTGGGCAAATCACTTAACCCCATTGCCTTGCAAAACAAACAAACAAACAAAAAAACCAAAAACCTAAAAGATAAAAGAAAAAGAAAATAGCAATAGGTTAAAGGCATGGAACTTTGTCATTGGAATCTTCTTTTAAAAATACTTTAATTCCTTTAATCATCCAAGATTTGCCTTCTTACCCCCAACCCCAATTCTCCCCACCCCAAATTGAGAATATAAGCAAAACAAAACCCATTTTAAACATGTTTTAGTCCATCGAAGCACATTTTCACATTGAATAAGTTAAAAAAGAAAAAAGACTTCATTTTGAGTCCTTCACATCTAGAAGTAGCACGGTTCATCATTAGGCCTCTGGAATCTTGCTCTGTCATTGTGGTAATAAAAGTTCAGCCCAATCATTTTCAACACATTTTTATACCATAAGCTGCTAATCCACTCCCCAATTTATCCCCTCAGCTTCCCATTCTTTGCCACCTCAAAAAGACTTACAAATATTTGTGTAGATCCTTAGAGTTTGTTTCCTTCTGGAATATCATATTCCAAGCTCTTTGCTCTGGATGCTAAATCAAATATATTCTTGGCTGTGGTTCCTTGTTACTTCTATTCTTTCTTTCTGATTATTTGTAATGTTTATTCCTTGACCTGGTAGCTCCAGATTTTGGTTATCATGTGCCCGAGAGTCTTCATTTTAGAATTTCTTTCAGGGGGTAATCAGTGGATTATTTATATTTTTACTTTGTTCTCTTTTTTTTTTTTGTGAAGATCTGGGCAGTTTTAAGATTTCTAGAAATAAGATGTCTAGGGTTTTTTTTTTTTTGTTCTCATGGTATTCAGATAGTCCAAAAATTTTAAACTTATTTCTTCTTGATATGTTTTCCAGGTTAGTTATTTCTGTTGGAAGACACCTTACATTTTCTTCTATTTTTTTCCAGTTTTAAATTTTATTTTAATAGCTTGTTGCCTCATTGAATCATTGGCCTCTATTTGGTCAGTTCTAATTTTCAAGGAATTTGCTGTTTGAGCAAGTTTTTTGTATCTCCTGCACTGAAATGTTAATTCCCTTGTGTAATTCCCTCCTTTCTTTTCCCAGTTTTGAAAGCATTTTCATTCCATTTAAAAAATATTTTAAACTTTTGGAAAAAATCCTTGTTTTATTTCTTCCAGGAATTCAAGTTGAATTTGTCCCCAAGTTGGGCTTTTCTCTGAGGCATTGCTTATAGATATTTTTGAAGTCATTCTCCTCTCCAGTAATTGTTCCTTCAGTGTCCCTTTGACCATAATAGCAGGTTGGATCTTTTTTCCTTCTTTCCTTCCTCCCTTCCTCCCTCCCTTCTTCCTTTTTTTGTTTTGATTGTTCATTCTTTCACCTTACTTTTTGACTTTGGGTTTGATATTAGGGCTGGCCCATACCTCACTTCTGCAGGGAAGGCTTGTTGTTTTCTTGTAATACTGAGTAGTGTATTATATGGATATAAGGACGGGTGGGAACCTGCAAGCTTTCAGTGCTCCCAAAGGGGTATGATCCAAGACAAGAGAAGACTCCCATCTCTGAGCAAATTCCAGAATATGGTGGGGAAAGGAATAAGAAGAATGGGGTAATATGACTTGAGGGCAGGCAGCATGGTTTGGAAATGGCTAGGAAGACTCAGAAGGAGTTTGGAGGCCATCAAGTCCACTCTCCTAAGTTGTCAGATGAAGAAACTAATAACCAGGGGATTGAGTAACTAAGGAGTTTAGATCTAAATTGGGACGTGGGAGGGACCTCGAAGGCCATTTCACCAACTATTTCATTCTATAGATAAGGAAACTGAAGTAGCTTCTTAAGACTGTGAGTGGTTGGAGCAGGATATGAAACAAGGAGATCTTATAAATACATCCTTCTACCACATGATGCTGCCTGTCTACTGAGGAAACTTAGGTTCAAAGAGGTAAGGTTATATAGGTGTTAAATATCAGGGTCAGGATTTGAACTCAGGCCTTCAGACTCCAAACAGGGTTTGTGATCTTTTTGTCAAGCCTAAGATTATATCATTGACCTCTATAGACTTTACAGGTAAGACCAGCTGCATGGAGGATTCTGAAACTTGATGTGAGACCTTAGTATTATGGCATATAAGTGCCAGAGTAAGAAATGAGCAAGGGGGGCAGCTAGGTGGCTTTATGTATAGAGCACTGACCCTGGAGTCAGGAGGACCTGAGTTCAAATGTGACCTCAGACTAGTAATGAGGACCTAACTGTGTCATTCTCCTGTCCAGTAATTGCACAAGTCACTTAACCCCATTGCCTTGCAAAAACAAATAAACAAACTAAAAGAAATGAGCAATGAACTTCATTTTACTTCAAGGACACCTGTGAGCAGGAAAATGATTATTTCATGACTCTTTTGTCACTTTATTTCTATAGAGGGAATATTATTACATTTGAAAAGAGACCAGATCACCTGTATGTTAATAAATTCATTTCAGATCCATTTCCTTGACTAATGAGTAAAAACCCCAATACTATGTTCAGACCCCAGCAGTTAATTTTGGAACTTACAGACAAGAATTCTGAGGAAGAAAGCACTTTCCCCATCCTTCCTACATAACTCCTAGGGGGCATAGGAACCATGGCTACCCCAAGTCAAGTCAGTAAAACACATGTATATGCAACTTTTCAGGTTGCGAAAGATCTTTTCCTTACAACACTAGTGGGATGTCCATAGTATAAGTGCTACCCCCATTTTATAGATGAGGAAACTGAGGCTCAGCGATGTTGAGATACACTGATCACACAGTAGGTATCAGAACTAAGATTTAAATCCAGGATTCCTGACTTGAAATCCAGAGCTCTATCCAATATACTGCCTCCCCTTAGATATGATATAGTGTATGGGGGGTCTGGACTTGGAATCAAGTTCAGGTCCTACTTCTGACATTTGCCAAATGTGTGATTCTGGGCCAGAAGTTTAATTGCTATGAGCCTCAGTTTTCTTATCTGTAAAATTGAAGGATCTGTCCTAGATGGTCTTTAAGGCCCTTTTCAGTTCTATGATACAATGATATTGTGATTCTGAAGAGACTAGTGAGGATAAAAAGGTTCTATTTCAATAGGAAGGGAAGACTTTGCAGTAGTAAAGTTAAAGGTCATTTAAATTACAGACACATCTGAAGTGGGGTCACCCAAGTAGGTCTTGGCTGTTGGGAGAAGTGTGGAAGGGAATTTTGCCAAAATAGCAGCAGCTTGTGCGTCCAGGGAGCTATCCAAGGTTCTGACCTCTGTTCCTACCCTCTCTGACCTTGGATCCGCTGGTCTAAGTGCTACTATCCTGGACTTGACTGCAGACTATCTTCAATCTTGACAAATCTTATCAGTTTTTCTGCTAATTGATTGATTTTTCTATTTTAAAATCAGCCTCAAATAGCTTTGACTATTTCTACTTTAGTATAAGATCTTACATGGCTAAGTTCCTTTCTTCCCAAATTTTTCATTATTTCACTTGAGATTCTTGAACTTTTGTTCCTCTAAATCATTTTTGTTATTATTTTTCCTAGTCTTCTATAGTGATCTATAGTCATATTTATGAATAAATAATTTAATTTAGTTAGAATTTATAGTTTTATTGGATTGGATGGCATGGCCTATCCATGAACAATGACTATTCCTCTAATTACTTAGCTTTGTTTTTATATATGTAAAGAGTAATTTGTAGTTGTATTCATATAGTTCCTGAGTATGCTTTGGTAGACAAACTCCCAAATAATTGATACATTCTTCAGTTATTTTCAATGGAATTTATCTTTTTATTTCTTTCTGCTAGTTTTTATTGTCATTATTCAGAATTCAAAATACACATTTATCTGAAAAAATAAACAATAGATGTTTTGTGAATTTAAAAATATCCTACTTTGAGGAATTTATTTAGTTGAATCATTAGAATTCTCTCAATAGCTTATCATATTGTTGATAAGAAATGTTAGTTTTATCTTCTTTGCTGATATTTAGCTCACTTAATTTCTTTTTCTTATCTTATGAATATAGTTAACATTAATACTGCTACTTCAAAAAGTAATGATGATAATGAATTTTCTTGCTTTATTGTTCTTACTGGAAAGACCTCCAGGATTTCTACATTTTATATAATTTTGACCCTTGACTTTAGATAGATATAATTTGCAATATTAAAGAAATGTCTGTTTATTCTTATGTTATATATATATATATACATATTATATATATATATATGCTTACTTTATTTTTCAATTACTTTTCAACATCTACTCTAATCATATGATTTTATTATTATTGCTATGGTTTTTATGTTTATAATTTTTCTTTTGATCCAATTTTATTCAACTAGTAATACAGTATAATGTTTTTAATTTGTTGCTGTAACCCTTGTGTTAATCTTTTATTATTTTGCATCAATACTCATTATGGATACTGGTCTTTAGTTTTCTTTTTCTGCTATGTCTTTCCCTGATTTAGGTTTCTAGAGCATATTTGAATCATAGAAGGAACTTTTTAGTTTTCCTTCTTTCCAAGTGTTCAGTAGCTGTGGTTATTATGGAAGAGAATTGTAACAGCTGAAGAAACAGTTCAGATAGAATCTCTGCAAGGGTCAGTTCCAAAGGTTGATAGATTTAGGGACTAGATTAGCAACAGGGTCAGTGGTATGAAGATGGTGCTGATGATATTGTCTCCCTAGTTTTCTCCATCAGGGACTGAAGAAAGGTGCTTGAGGTAATGGAAGTGGTATTACTTGGCTATCACATTCCTCTAAATGTCTGATGCTTATTAAACTGACTTCCCAATTACAGCTCCTTGAATTTTTTTCTAGATTGTTTCTGAAAGAAGATAGCTTTTTTTCCTTCTATTTTATTAAATCTTACAATTTTGTTCTTAAATTTTTCATTGTTTCATCAAATAATTTTTAGGTTCATTCCAATTTTCAGAGTCTGTTTATTTGGATAAAATTTATATCTTCTATATTCATCTGTTCATTTTCTCTTTGATTCTTTCCCAGAAATCTCTCATTTCATATATAATATGCTTTTTTCCTCTTGTTTCATTTCTTCTAAGAATTCTATTAGATTCTGTGTGTAAACCATGACTTTATATGAGACTATCCATAGGTACCTTGGAATTGAATTCCTCTTCTAGGATTATTTCCTGATGTCCCTGGAATCCTAACATTTCTTTATTGTCCGTGTTTCTTCTGTTTATTCATTTTTTGCTTTACATCTCAACTTATTTCATTCTTTGTATATATGTATTTCTAGTGCTAGCACAGTACATGGCAAATAAGGCATTTAGTAAATGTTTATTTGCTTCATGTCATTTGAGCAATTTTATTCTATATTCAAGATTAAGGGCAAGTATTGGAAGAAGAATCAATGAATGAATAAATTTTACTGAAAAATACACATTTATCTGAAAAATAAATCTTACATGTAGATTTGAAATATCAACTTTGGAAATGTAAAATGGGATGGGGGGCCTAGTAGTGGTTTGTTTAGGAAAAAAGATAGGGGTTTTAGTGAACCATAAATTCAATATGAATCCTCAGAATGATATGGCAGCCCATAAAGCTAATGCAAACAGGCTACAATTAGAAAAAAATACTGTCTAGACATAGGAAGGTGAGACTCTCATTGAACTCTGCTTCAGTGAGATTATATCTGGAATACTATGTTAGGTTCTTGGTGCCGCAGTTAGGAAGGCTGGAAAGAATTCAGAGAAAGGTGATCAATGTAGCAAAAACATTTGTTCATGTTATACATCTAGTTGAAGAAACTGGGGATGTTTAGCTTGGAGAACAGAAGACTAATGGAGACCATCATAGCTGTCTCTAAGTCCTTGAAAGTCTGTTCTATAAAGAGAGTTTATACTTTTCTTTTGTTTGTTTAATTGAATGCAATTAAACTGGGAATATTGAGTAGATGTTTCAATACACTATATTTTGGCTTCCTAATTCCTAGTTCCCTTTAAAAAAAAAGAATCAGTGGGTTCTTCCTCCTTGGTGGTCATTAACCTACAGCTAATGAACTATTAGAGAGGCCAGATATCTGTGTGACTTTACAGGATCTTGTATTCCTTCAGTCTCAGCCACTGGCTTTGGGTAGCTTTCTAATTGTTTAAGAAATGAATGTGTTGGAGTTGCTAGGTGGCACAGTGGATAAAGCACCAGCCCTGGAGTCAGGAGTACTTGGGTTCAAATCTGGTCTCTGACACTTAATAATTACCTAGCTGTGTGGCCTTGGGCAAGCCACTTAACCCCATTGCCTTGCAAAAAAAAAAACCACGAAATAAATAAATAAATTTATAAAAAAAAGAAATGAATGTGCTTTTGGTTTTCACAAGAAAGTTCGAATTTTACAATTCATGCTTTTCTACCAGAGTGCCAAGTTCAACCAATAATTTACTGGAGAGAGTAATAAAGTAAGAAAGCTTTTCTTAAACAAACAATGGACTTTGAGGATAGAAAGATAAACTTAGGCTCAATTTGTGGCTTTGCTGAATGTGTTCTATATCAAGAAATAATGCAGAATTTTCATGATAATAAGGATGCATGTATGACTATACGGTTGCATGGCTTCAGAGAAATGTAAATAGTCAGTAAAAATGGCAATTGAATTATCACAAAGTAGCCTGAGAATCTCTGGGGAAGCAGAAACATAAAGTAGGTTCTCCCCTGTTTTTGCTGAGAATAGCAAGAATGGGACAAATACAAATTTTTCTGCCTGTGCCCTTGTTCCCACAGTATATTTTTAGAATAACAAAACTTCCCTCCAATGTATCTTCCATAAAGACAGTTATGGAGTTTTATTTATAAAGTGCTTAGAGATCTTAAAACGAAAACAGGCAAACCATCAATTAACTTTGAGATCCTGAAGGGGAAAAATAAGGCTGATTGCATTTTCTGATATTAAAATTAAATGTACTCCTTTTTTCATTCAGCAAGAACTTAAAAAACAGGCACTGGGTTTAGTGCTGAGGATTCAAAGATGGAAACAGAACGGTAACTGTCTTCAAGGCTCTTGCATTCAGTGCCCATCATGAAGGTAAGAACATAGCAAATGACCTTATTTGCACATGGGATGAAAATAGCACTGACCCTCCAGAGTTGTCAGGAAGATAAAATAAAGAAAACACATGTGTTTGCAAACCTTAAAGTTCCAAATAAATGTTAGCTATGGGTGGTAGTAATAGAGTAGCAGCAACAACCATAGTAGCAGTAGTAGTAGTAATAGTAAGAGTAATAGTAGCGGTAGTAGCAGCAGTGATGGTGGTGGTGGTAGTAGTAGCAGTAGCAGTAGCAGCAGCAGTGTAATACATGCTTTTCAGTGAGTATTTTGGTTCATTTGAATTAAAAATACAATCAACCAAGTTGAATTGTGATGGAAAGAATGAATTATTCCAATATGCTGTATTGTTGCTATTTGAGTGGCAGGACTATTTCTTTCAGATTTCTTTTGTGTGACAGGTTGGGCCTATGAGTTAGTGAATTGAGTCAACTGAATTCATAGGACTAGAATAGTCCATTTGCAGTGATAAAGGCCCAGCCAAAGTGTGGAAATGGTCAGAAATTCAAAGGAAATTCAAAGTCTGGTAAAAACTGAAAGCTAGAAAGCAAAAAAAAAAAAAAAGAATTCCGTGCAAAGTTTAAACAGTTGCATTTTAAGGAATACAACTAGACTAGAAGATAGAAATTTTTTTAAATGGGTACCGCACCCTCTCTTGACATGTTCTTCAGGCTTTTTCTCCAAAACATACTTTGTAAATTAAGCTAAGCCTCTGACCTACAATTAAATGGGCTTATTTTATGTTGCTCTTCATTTCCATTGGCAACCTGATCTCCTTTAGCTGAGGCCTCAGAATGACTGTAATCCGATAATTAAAGTTTATCTTTGGATTTCATTGACTACGTGACCCTCTTCACGGAAAGAATTGAACACTTCTGAGTTGTTTGTTGATACTCAGAGTGAGAACCTGCCTGCTCTTCTGTCTTTTCCTATGGCCAGTTCTCTTAAGGATGGTGGCTACAGATGGGAAGTCAACTCGAAGAGTGGTTGGTTAGGGACTCAGATGGCAGTATATTTCTAGAGACTGTCCTTGGGATCTGCATTCCCTGGAAAGGGACCTGAGGAATGAAGGAGAGCAGGTCATTGGATATGATTCTTGATGCATTATTCCTGTTCGTGGGTAGCATAAGAAACTTCAGCAGATAATAATGATAGTTGATAATGATAATTCAATTTCTATATGCTTTGCATATTATTATATAAATGACATATTATGTCACTTGATCTTCACAACAATCCTGTAAGGTAGGTGCTGTAATTCTCCCCATTTTATGGAGGGAGAAACTGAGATGGATTTGTGATATGCTGAAGTCATTAAGTGCCAAAGTCAGACTTTGGCTTCAAGTTTTTCACCACTGGTACGACTTTGGTCAAGATCTTTTATCTTTGCCGAAATGAGAGTTGGATTACATGGCTGATCATATTATTGGATAGCTAGTACTTGTGCCAGCCTTCTTGTGCTATCCCTCCTCTCTGTATCTCTGGAGATTTAACTAACCATATCCTGTTACAACAATTTGGTCACTTTTTAAGTCTAGGGTCAATAATGGTAGGGTTCTCTCCTCTGCTGCCTTCATCAATTAAAAAGATAGTAGTACAATCACTATAGCTCAGAGCCCCTCAGTTAAAAGAATACTGGACATTCAGGCCGAATTTTGTCTCCCTCCCAACATTAGATTTTATATTTATTTCTAGCCATTCCCCATACTCTTTTTGCCTGAGGCCCAAAGTAGATCACAAGAAATGTAGTAGAATACCTGTTCCTGGGGACAGACTTGCTCAGGATAAATTGGAGAAAGATCAGATCTTTTTTTTTGGTAACGTCCCTTGTTTTATAAAAAGGTAGGTACAATTTAATTAGTTAGTTCTCGAATTCTATTATAATAGGATCCTAGATCAAGGAGGGGCTTTAGAGGTCACCTAGTCTAATCATTTCATTTTATAGATGAGCAAACAGACTCAGAGAAAAATCTTTTGATCAAGTGACAACTAATACGCGTCAGATTTGGGATTCAAGACAAATTGTTTGACTTTGAACTTTCCCTCCTGACCCTCATTAAATTACCTTTCCTTTTAAAATTCCATCCTGTTCTATCAATTCAAGGTAACCCACCCCCCCACCCACCTCCTAATTGAAAGTCATATTTTCCCCCTCACAGTTTTTGAGGTCAACTCGTCTGACTCTCTCCTTGATCCCCATCATTCCCTCACTTACATTATACTTTTATTACCCTCTTTAGAATATAAGATCTTTGAGGGTAGGGATTATACAATTTGTCTTTTGTATATCCTGGCACATTGCAAACATTTAAAAAATATCTACCACTTATTCTTACAATCTATAGGAACTTAGACAAATTTATTTGGCCTCTCTGGGTCTCAGTTTCCTCATGTGTAAAATGAGGGGATTCATGGCCAATGAGATCCATTTCACCTCTTAATTTGAGATTCTATTAATTTGAATCCTTTCAGGGGGCTCAGGTATGTTTTCTCTACTCTCTGGGTACCTTTCTTCACTTGCCTTACTTCTACACATCTTTACTCTCCCCCTCCTCCTCTTTTCCAGTTCTAGAACCATGATAAAAACAATATTGCCTTTATTCCTAGAAAGGATGTGTCCATTCACTCCTTTCCAAAGCCACTTCCCCAATCCTGTAACTGTCCAAAACAAAGGACCCCTACCATCTGGCTACCACTCCCTAGATGTGTTGTCTACTTCATTAAAATGAAAGCATCTTGAGGGCAGAAACTGTTTCTGTATCCTCAGAACTTAGCATAGTGTTTGCACAAAACATACACTTAATAAATGATTTTTCATTCAATTACTGCAGACTCATCAGAGTCTCCTTGGTTAGGGGGATAGCTTCAGAGGCAAGAAGACTTAGGTTCAAGTCCCATCTTGATTTATATCCTCTGTGTGACTATAAACAAATAACCTCTCGGTTTTTAAGGTAATTCTTTAAAATTAAGTCATAGGGATCCTGGGGAGTTGCTGATATGCATCTGCTTTTGTTTTGCTTTTGTTTTTGCAAGGAAATGGGGTGAAGTGACTTGTCTAAGGTCACACAGTTAAGTATTATGTGTCTGGGGTAGGATTTGAACTCAGATCCTACAGGGCTGGTGCTCTATCCACTATACCACCTAGCTGCCCTTTCTGATATGCATTTGTTTGGAGAGTTTAAACACTGAGCACTCCCTACACTCATAAAATCACAAACATGGACCCCCCAAATGAAAATACTATAGTAAAATACAGGCACAGTGGAAAGAGCACTGGCCCGGAAGGCAGGAGGATGTGAGTTCAAATTTGGCCTCAGGCACTTAATAAGTCCTTAACTGTGTGACCTGGGGCAAGTCACTTCACCCCATTGCCTTAAATAAAATTTAAAAAAACAAAAAAGTAAAACATAACAGACAACTATAAATTATTTTCTATCCCATATTAATATTATGTATCACTTCTATAATGTTTTAAAGTTCTGTTTTCCATGTCATGTGTGGTCATCTCAATAGCCTCCAGAGTGAATTAATTTAGGTGTTGTTATCCTTATTCCTTATTTGATAGATGAGGAAACAGGCCAAGAGAGCTATTGAAAGCTGATGTCCTTGCTGTTAAATATGGCTTTGTTCTATTCCAATGTTATCTTCATGTCCTTAGGGAGACTTTATAAAAGACAACATTTACTCACATTGTTTTTTCTTCTTTTCTCTTATTGATTTCTAGTTCTCTGCTATCATGACTATTTGTCCTTTTTAACATTTTATAAGTTTCTAATTCTTTCTACTCTTAGGTGCTGTGTCAGGTATCCTACAGAATAGGCGGTCTGGGAAAAGCCTTTTCCTAGTTGTAGAATATCTCAAAATACAGGGGATCTGAATGGGATCTAGTGTGTGTGTGTGTGTGTGTGTGTGTGTATTAGTTTTATATATACATTTGTTTTCCTAGTATGCTATATCTATCTATCTATTTCTACTTCTATCTATCTATCTATCTGTCTATCTGTCTATCTATCGCTCTAGAAAGAATACACAAGAAAGATCTTAACATCATTGAAAATCACAGTGGTGTGATTACTGATTTAGAGTCAGACATTCTGGAGAATGAAGTCAAGTGGGCCTTAGGAAGCATTACTAATAATAAGGAGAGAAGAGGTAATGGAATTCCAGTTGAGCTATTCAAAACTCTAAAAGATGATGCTGTTGAGGGAGACAATAACTAAGTGAAGCCTTCTTTGTGCTTTATCCAAATGTTCCTTCTCCTTGCCTTCCACATTCCTTTTATGAAGGTACCCTTCTTCTCCCTCCCATTCGATCCTCCTTTAGATACTATCTTCCTTACCATGGAAGTTCCTTGACAGTGGGTGGAACTGGTGCATGGGATTATAACTAAGTGAAACCTCCTCATGGTTTTGATGATCCTCCCTTTCCCCCAAGGCCATGTCAGTAGGAATTGCTTTCCACTTCCCCAAGGTCAGGTGGTAATAAGGATTATATGGTCCTGTGCTGATTGACCCCATATATGGAAAGATACAGGATTATCTTTCTGATAGAGTAAAGCTGGATCTAAATAATTATGCAAATAGGGCTTGAAATGTCTTGTTTCAATTAGCTGAATCCAGATAGATTATGAGCTCAGCTATCTAGCCAATAGATATTGGGGCCAGGGAAATGGGACTGCATTAGGGACTAGGATAAAAGGGGGCTTTCAAGCCTCCATATTTTGCACTCCTCCTAGAGCTGTAACTCATGTTATGGAGGTTGTACCCCCTTTTTGAAGAATGAATAAACTCATTTTTGCTCTCTGGTCCCGGTCTTCTGATTGTTCTGTTTAAGGAGAACCAAAGCTGTAATATGGTTCTGATACCACAAGCTGTTAAAAGTCTTGTACTCAACAAAGGCCACTGGATTAGAAAAGATCAGTTTATATCCTAATCCCAAAAGAAGAGTAACATAAAAAATCTTTGAATTTGAACAATTGGCTCATTTCACAGGCTTATGCTTAAGAGTCTACAAGTTAGGTTTTAGCAATATGAGAACTGAGAATTACCAGAAAAGTAAGTCGTTTTCAAAAAAGCAGAGAAATTAGAGACCAAATTGCCAACTTTCACTGTATTATGGAGACAGAAAAGGAATTCCCCCCCTAAAATCTACTTCTGCTTCACTGACTAAAGCCTTTGACTCTGGATCAAAATAGTGTGGCAAGTCCCTCAAAAAGTTGGGAGTAGCAGATTAGCTTACTTGTCTCCTAAGGAATCTCTTTGTGGGCCAAGAAGCAAGTTAGAATTGAACATGGAACAATTGATTGTTTTAAGATGAGAAAAAGAGCATGATAAGGCTATATATTTTCACCTAAACTATTTATTTAACTTACATGCAGAGTACATCATGCAAAATGCTAGACTGGATAAATCCAAGGTCAGAAATAATGTTGCTGGGAGAAAGATCCACAATCTCATACATGCAGACAGGACCAAGGACCAGTCTGATGGCAGAAAGTGAAGAAGAATTAAGAAGTCTCTTGATAAGGGTGAAAAAGGTGAGAATAAAAGTGATTTTTAGTTTAACTTAAAATTAAACAAAACCCTAAGATCATACTGACTAGTCCCATCATTTCCTGGCAAAGACAGAGAGAAGAAATGGAAGCTGTATCAGGTTTTATATTCTTGGACTCAAAGATAAATGCAGACATGACATTAGAAGATACTTAACCCTTAGGGAAAAAAGCTAAGGCAAATGTGAAGGACATACTTGAATATAGAGACATTGCATAGTCAAAACTATGGTTTTTCCAGTGGCAATGTATAGAATTGAACTGTAAGTAAAACTGAACACTACAGCATCGATGCTTTCAAATTGTGAGACAGTAGAGGATAGAAGGGTCTGGTGTGCTATGATCTATGGGGTCACTAAGAGTTAGACATGCGTCTAGATAAAATATATAACCTATAATATGCATATACAGACATCCTCCTGAAGTCAGTAGAACCTGAGTTTAAATCTGACCTCAGACACTTGAGACTTACCAGCTGTGTGACCTTGGGCAAGTCACTTAACCCTAATTGCCTCTCATCCAGGGCTATCTCCAGTCATCCTGATTCATATCTGGCCACTGGACCCATTTGGCTCCAGAGGAGAAACTGAGGCTGGGGAACTTAGCACAGCACTCCCCTCACTTGCTTGTCATGGATGTGATATGATGGTCTTCTTTTAGATTGAAGGACAAATATCTCCATCGACATCAGCCTATGTATAAAATATATAATCTATAATATGTATATACAGACACTTAAAGGAAATAAGCATTTATAAGCATCTACTGTGTGATAAGTGCTATACAAATATTATTTCATTTATTCCTCACAACAACTTTCTGAAGCAGTCTCTATTATTATCCCCATTTTATAGCTCAGGAAACGGAGGCTGGCAGAAGTGAACTGTCTTACCCAGTATCACCCAGCAGGGAAGTGTCTGAGCCTGTGTGTCTTCCTGACCCCAGGTCCACTGCCTCATCCACTGTACTACCTGCCTGCCTTGAAAGAGGAAGATAGGAACTCACCTGAAGTATAGGTACTTGAAAGCAGAGCACATCATCTGGCACTTCCTATTTTAACTAATCTCCTTAGCCAGATGCTGAACCCATTTGTTTTTATATTGTTAAAGAACTGCTCTTAGTATCCTCTCCATTTTGGTGACCTGAGTCAAAATCCTTCCCACCTTAATTATGGGCCAATATTGATGCAAAATAATTTTATAGTTCAAAACAAAAGCATTACTGTTACCACAGTTTTTAGAGATTATTTAAGAGACTTGATCTGGAGTGGATAAGGTAGATTCTGAGAAAACTAATTTTGGAGAAATAAAAAATAAAGAACAAAGAAAACAACCCACAATAACCAACCAATCCAATCTGACTTTCTTTGGTTTCATCAGCACATTTAGCTTCCGTCCTCAGAACCCATCACAACGACCATTTATGAAACATAAAAGGTAATGGGAAGCTTTTTTGTTAGAAAAATGATTTTTAAAAATCTAAAAAAAATTCTTTTACAATAACTTAACACACCCCTGTGGCCATGTCTCCTTTTCACTTTCAGGACTTCTTGCAAGTTCTAATCAGATCTTTGCCAACCTAAGTGAATTCTGAATCATGGATGAGAATAAGCCACACCTTTGGAATGATAGTTCTCTGTGTAACGGCAGGTTAAAAGCATTTAGACTCTGTGGCCTTTGAGTCAAGGGCCTTCCATGCCTTATTGCGGCCTTGATTCCCCTCAAAAAAAAAACCAACCTCGTACCTAGCTCAGAATTTCAGAACTAGAAATAACCTCAGTGGCTAATGCAGTCTGCATATCTGCCAAGAAGCCATCCAACTTTTGCTTGACTACCACCAATAATGGGCCACCCAATTCCCACTATACCCTAAGGCAGCCCCATTCCATTTGGGGGACATTATAATTGTTAGAAACTGTTTGCTTACTTGGAGCTAAAATGTGCTTTTTTGCTATGTCTAGCTACTGCCTCTTGTTCTGTCCAAGGAGAGCAAGGTTAATCCTTCCACATGAGAGCTGTTCAGATGTCTAATTTTTGTCTCTCCCCCCAGTCTCCCTTCCTAGTCTTTTCTTTTTAAGGCTAAACATGACCAGTTCCTTCAACTGAACCTCAAAAGACAAGGTGCCAAGGCCTTTCACAATTCCAGTTTCCTGTCTTTGGATATTCTCCATCTTTTAAAAATGTGGTAAGCAGACTTAAGGCAGAGTTCCAGATGGGGTCTGACCAGGTGAGTTCTCCCCTAGTCACAATAAGGAACTTTGAAGCACAAAGAAACAATGCAGACCCAAAGGTAGAGAGACTTCGGTCTCTAGCTTGCTTTTACTTTCAGTGAGATGCCTAAGATTCCTGACAGATCTGGAAAGACTCTGCTTCCCCACCATTTCAAGAAATTCTGCTAAAAGGAAAATTATGGTGATGAGAAGCTAGGATCTGGAACCAAAGGTGAGGAGTTGATTCCTGGCTCTTCCATGTACCTCTTGGGGAGTCATCTCCCTTCTCTGGACTTGAATTTCCTCATCTCCCTTAGTGGAGAAACATCTGAGACATTGGACTCAAGATGAGTCCCTACTCCAGTGTGCAACCATATTGATTGGGTGGGCCCATATTTCCTGCCACTTTTTTTTAATATCCCTAACACATCCATTTGTTTTATTTGTCAAAGAACTTTTTGAGTATTTGTTCTACAATTGAGTGGAGCCAAACTACCTGTATGATTTTCCATGAAATGATCCATTAAGATTCAGAGAACCTTACTGGGTTCCATCATCCCCAGAGAATTCCTTCCAGGGCAATTTCAGAATTTCCTCATTGACCACCCCTCAAGGGGTGTTGTTTCTAACTCCTTTCCTTGCTCCGGATCTCATAATTAAATATTTGTCCCATAACACAGTCATCAGGAAAGCTTCTAATATAAAGGAATTCCTTAGTTTCCTTTTGTAAAATGGATATTTGCTTTTCAAATATCAGAATTTGGTGAGGGGAGGAAGAGGGAAGGAGAGGGAGATAGTAGAGTCCAGACTTGTCAAATCGTAAGGCCCACTGGAAGGAGTTCTGGATAGAGAGTTAGAGGGGTCTACATTCAAACCCTACTTTTGCCAACTTGAGATGTAGGAAAATCCCATCATCCCTTTGGGTCTTAGCTTATTCATTTGTAACATGCAGCTCAATCAGCCAGGCAATGTGCTAAGAGCTAAGGATATACAAAGAAAGGCAAAAAATCCAGTCCCTGCTCTCAAGGAGTTCAAATTTCTAATGGGGAAAATATCTATATAGGAAGGAGAGAGACATTGGAGATGCTGGACAGAGGGAAGGCTCCAGTTTTAAGGGGAAAGGGTTCACAAAGAACATGAGCTGAGTTTGGAAGGAAACAAAGGATGATTAGAAGAACAGTTGAGAGGAAGTTATCCTTCTGTCACGGCAAAGCCTTAGAGATAGGGGAAAAAATGACCATGTATAAAGAAAAAGCTCACTAGAGTGAGCAAAGGGCAGAAGTATTTAATGTGACTGGAGAGATGGGGTAGGGCTTTAAAAGACAAAGGCAAGAATTTGTATTGGCTCCCAGAGGTAAATAGAGTCATGATAGTTTAGGGAGCAGGATCTGGCATCTAATTGACTATATGACTGGAATAAAGAACACCAAGAGTTACTGTATTACTGGGAGGATGGTGATGCCCTTGGTTGAAATACAGATTACAAATGGGAAAATTTGGGAAGAAAGACAAGGAATGAGTCTTGCTTTGGTCATGTAGAGTTTGGGATTGTCTATGGGACATCTGATTGAACATATTTGAGAATAAATTGGGGGGAAGTTTCAAGAGAATTTAGAACTCAAAATTGTAGAAAGTTAAAGTTAAAAATTGCTTTTCCATTTAATTTAAAAAAATTAAATTAAAAAAAAATCTCATAGCAGTTGGTGAGATAGGAAAGTAACCTGGAGAAGTGACTGGAGATCAATAAAAGGATCTGTAAGTCATTTTCATAGTTGAGTGAGACAGTTGAGAAAGAAGCAAAGAGGGCTCAGGGCCCTCCTGAGGTTCCCTCATAGTTAGAGGTTGTGTTATGGATGATAATCTTTCAAAGTGGATAGAGAAGGAGCAGATAGACAGATAAAGGCCAACCAAGAAAGTCCATTGGTAATGTAAAACAAAAGAAAGGAAGAAAGTGAGAGGAAGACTGGCCATCACTGTCAAATGCTGCTGAGAGGTCAGGAATGAACAGGATTGGGAAACCCTGTCTCCCTCACTTTTGAAAATGAAGATATCATTGGTAACCATGGAGGGGTTGTTTTAACTGCTGGAAGTGAGTTAGAAACCAGATAGTAAAGAGGGTTAGAAGCAATATATATATATATATATATATATATACATATATATACATATATATATATATGTATATATAATTTATTCCTATATATATTTATATATAGTTTTTTCTAGTTTATCTGAAAAAAAGGAGAGAGAGATGAATGATATTTTAAAGAATCAACATCTAATGAGAGGTTTTTTAAAAAAAAACTGGAGGAGATGGGCATGTCTATAGATAGTAGAGAGGAAAATTTTGTTTTTTTAGTTTTTTTCAGTTGTGTCTGCTGTCTGTGACCCAGTTTTCTTGGCAAAGATACTGGGGTGGTTTACTGTTTCCTTCTCCAGATTATTTTACATATGAGGAAATTGAGACAAATAGGGGTATTGACTTGCCCACGGTTACACAGCTAGTGTCTGAGACCAGATTTGAACTCAGGTCTTCTATCTCCAGGCCTAACATTCCATTTATTGAACCACCTAACTGTCCAGAGAAAAGAAAAGAATTAGTATGTAGGAAAACTGAAAGGTCAGAGAGGAGATGATGGGGACACAGGCTTCTTCACTTGAGGATTTGAGAAGAAGACTTAGCTCCTTGTGTAAAATTTGAAGTCACAGAGAATCGCCTTGGAAATTGAGATGCCATGGCTATGCAGCTAATGTTGGAGATAGGACTTCAACCTGCATTTAGTCTGGCTTCGGGGGCATGCTCCATCTTACCACCAGTTAGAGAATTCATGGTCAATCTGGCCAAAGGCATTCATTTTAGAGATAAAAATGCTGAGTGATTTATAGAATTACTGAGTTTAGAACATTGAAAGAGTCTCTTGAGATTGTTCCATCAAGTATCTACATTTTACAGATCAGGGAGGCCAGAGAGGGGGCAGCAATTTGCCAAGATCACTCAGCTGGTCCATGTGAAAGTTGGGCTTCTAGCTCAGGCCTTCTGACCCCAAATTCCAAGTCTTTGCCTTGTCCCCACAATGGGGGAGGATTACCTGGGTTGTGCTGTTTTTGTGTCTTCTGTTTGCCAAACTGATCACTTGTACCCTGAGTTTTTTCCTAAGATGGATGTCTATCCTGAATCTGGTAAATTGGAGGAAATGGGCAGATCTACTGTTAGAGAATGAATGAATCTCAGTTCAATGAGCTTTATCAAATACTAGAGACAAGATGTGGTGCTGAGAGTTAGGAAATGTGAGGACACAATTGGGCCTGTTCTGGAAGTGATTCTGGTCCATGGATATTAGGGAAGGGATGGAGATGGCATGGATGTAGATCCACAATTACCAAGTTATGTCAAGGAATCTCAAGTCATTTTAAGAAGAGAGATCACTATAAATATTTCACTTTATCACTAAATATATCTATATCTATATATCTATATTTATATCTTATCTATCTATCTTCTATCATCTATCTATCTATCTATCTATCTATTTATATATCTCCATTTCTGTCTCTCCCCCACCCCTCCCCTTCCTCCTTCCCAACTGTCTCCCATCTCTGTCTTTTTTTCTCTCTTCTCTTACTCGATTTTTTTCTTTCTCTTCTACAGGACTGGACACTTAAAAATGATACTGTTTTAATTTAATTGGAGCAAAAGACCTGGGACACAGGGACTGAAGGATTTCAGTATTGGTGGTTTGGGCCTCTCAGTGGCAACTTTATTCCCCTGGGCCTTTGTGTTCTGAAAACAAACAGGGATTCACATTTTATAAAGTTCATGAAACAGAATGGTGATATTTTTGTACTATAGCCAACTTGTAGTATTTATGAGTTTTGATAAAAATCATATTTCTGGCAGACAAAGTGTGAACTTTTAAAGGGCCAGCTAGCTTTTGCCTTTCCCAATCTTGAGAGAGACAGACAGTCAGACAGAGACAGAAACCGTGTGAATGTGTGGTGTGTGTGTGTGTGTGTGTGTGTGTGTGTGTGTGTGTGTGAGAGAGAGAGAGAGAGAGAGAGAGAAGAGAGCAAGAGAGAGGGAGGGAGGGGGAGGAAAGGGAACAGAGACAGAAATAGAAACAGAGAAGCAAAGAGATGGGCAGAGACAAAAATGAATATTTCCTTGGCAAAAATCATTTGCCCCAAGTATCATTCTGTGGCATGACTTTGAAGCCTGCCATTTTGATTCTGTTTTATAGATATCATTCTCCTTCTGAAAGTTTCCTTTGTCTGTTCCCTCCATCCCATCCCAAGTTTCTAGGTGGTAGAGAGGACAAGGGCCTCCCTTTGTTTGCCTCCCTGCCCCAGGATGGTCACTACCACACATGGGCCTCTGTTGTTCACTTGGGAAAAGGAAACAAAAGAAAAACAGAGTCAATAGTGGAGGCCAAAGCACTCTTCAGTGACTGGCTTTCATGAAGCTATTTTCTCTTAAGCTTGGAATACTTTGAGGCACCTCGAGAAGCCAGCCTGGGCTCTGGCAGCAGCCCGGAGACAAGCCTGGGCCGTTCTCCACTGGCGGTGACTGATGAGTTTGCTCCACATGAAGGGCAAACCTGGTCCAGGCCTCCCTTCTTTGGCTGCAGGTTCCCAAGGACATCTGCAAGTCATTGTGGGAATCAGGGAAGTACAAATTCACCCCAGTTCTGCTCTCTGGAGCAGCCTTTGATATTTCCTGTTTTTGAAGGTTTCCTTGGTATCTGACACATTGGCTGCTAAACACCAGCTGGTGTAAGCGGCTCAGATTGGCTGGCCCTTTGATCAATTATCTTGTCATGATTAACCATTTTCTGGATAATTGAGGGGAGGGGGACAAACTCCTCTCCTCCTTTATGTAAATATAAAACTTCATTAAAAATACCCCAAAACCTTGCTGTTGGAATGTGAAGGAAGTGAATGGAGGAAAACTGGTTTCTGTTGGAGCTGGAAGGGTCTGGAGGCTGTTTAGACCAACCCCTTCATCTTGTAGAAATGGGGAAACTGAGGCTTCTGGAGATGGTGTGATTTGTCCAAGGGCACTCAAGTTATAAGTGACTGAGCTAGAAATGGTCCCGGATTTGGTTTCCTGTTTCTCACCTAATAATGAAACTTTACATTTACTACATTTACTAAATCATGTTAATTCAAATTTACCAAGTCATATTAATATGACTTTTCACTCTGTTTTGTCCACAGTCTGAAACACTGAAGTTCATGAAGGGCCTTAACATGCCCTTTGCAAGTTCATTTCATGATGAAGTCCTTTGGGATTTGTCTAGAAGGAGAATGATCACTTCAGTCCTGTCGGACTCTTTGTGGCCCCATTTAGGGTTTTCTGGGCAAAGTGTTCGCCATTTCCTTCTTCAGTTCATTTTATAGCTGAGGAAACTGAGACAAACAGGGGGATGTGACCTGTCCAGTATCAACCGGTCAGCAAGTGTCTGAGGCTGGATTTGAATTCAGGTCTAGCACTATTCACTGTGGCTCCTAGCTGTCCCTAAAGGTGAGTAGCCAACAGAGGCAGCTAGGTGGCACAGTGGATAGAGCACAGGCCTGGAGTTAGAAAGACCTGAGTTCCAATCTAATGTCAGACACTTGATACTTAACTGGCTATGTGGCCTTGGGAAAGTCACTTATCCCCATTGCCTTATAAAAGTCAGAGAGAGGAGAGAAGGGGCGGGGGAGAGAATAGCCCTCCAAGAGTCAGGGATTTGCTTCTTTTAACTGAAGAGCCTCAGGATAAGCAATGCCAACTTTCAATGTTAATTTTTCTCTGCATACCAAGATCTCCAAACTTTGGGGATGAGTTCAAGCATGTTGGCAGGGCACCAACCCTGAGGATTGATGCATTTGAGCAGAGTTTTCCTATGGGCAAATGTAGTTTTTCAAATATCTTTGAGAGAGCGGACTTTCAAAGCATTTGGCATGTTACCATCTCTTTGTTTCAAAGGGTCATTCATTGATAAAGTTGAGACCTCAATCAGGTATTTTTAAAGAACTATTTTCTACCCAGAATTAAAAAAAAAACCCCACCATGGTAGAGACCAAAAAAGAATACAACCCGGTCCCTGCATTCAAGAAACTTCCAAACTACTAGTGAAAATGAGATGAGGAAATAGAGAACAATTTGACACAATTCATGGTTACGTTTTTAGATTCAAAGACAAAATGGCAATGTGGAAAGGATTCTGGCTTTAGTGATCTTAATAGATTTGGATTTGAATTCCCAACTCTGCTATGACTTCCTTGTGGGATGTTGGACAAGTCATTTGCTCTCTGGGGCATATTTATATTAAAGGAGAATTGCCTTGGACTTGGTGGCATCTATGACTCCTTTCTCTTAAGTCCCATGATCTAAAGTGTATTATGGTTTGTAAGATACAGTAGGAGTCCAAAGAAGGGACACATTCCTATGGGCTGGAGAAGAATCCCATGTAACGAAGAATTTGAACACTTCTGACCACAGAAAGGTTGTTGCACGGGGCGCCAGTTTATTATTCTAATTATTAGAAAATTTTCTTTCTTTTTATTAAACCCAGAGCCATAACTAGGATTGACTGACTGGGCTATGTTCCAGAGCATCAAAATGTAAGGTAAAACTAGCAGTGTGTTTAGTCTTGCAGCAGGTAGAAACAACTGGACTTAGTGCCTAGTTAGAAGAGTCATGAATTCAAGCAGACAGCTTCCCCCTGCCCCCAATAAGTGTTCCAGATGAGCTCTTCCCTTTCTTCCCCTCTTCTAACCCCCACATTGTGAGTCAGTTTTCTGCACACACGATTGCTGATTATGACTCTAATTAGGCAAAAGCTTCCTCCCTTTCTACCCATTTGTCCTAGTTCTGCCCCCAACACATTATAGAATACACGGTTTAAGGATCTGTGCTCTTCTGCTTGGGTTTTCCACTATTTAAGAGGATCATCATTGCTGTCAACTTCTCTCTTTACCAATCCTTCCTGATTACTCACCTGTAGGTACTGT
Source organism: Macrotis lagotis (assembly GCF_037893015.1). Taxonomy (NCBI): domain Eukaryota; kingdom Metazoa; phylum Chordata; class Mammalia; order Peramelemorphia; family Peramelidae; genus Macrotis; species Macrotis lagotis. Next base: position 17,809,457 of record NC_133664.1, read on the forward strand.
CTTAACAGTCTAAGACCCCAAGAGGAATGCAATGGCTTCCCTTGTAGTCCAACCATCCTTTCCTCACCCCAACTCTTAGCCCACTTGGTGCTGGGAGGGAAGCAGACAAGCGTCAATTAAAAAAAAAAAAACCAGACACAATTATGACTAGGGGAATCAACTGAGTCCTGAAGTTCAAGGGGTTTGAAATAAAGGACAAAAGTAATTGAAGAGCAGAGCCTCCCCCAGCCCCAACTGAAGGATATTTGTATTAGATAATAGGGTCGTGCATTTAGAGCTGAAGTTTCTTAGACTTCATCTAATTCAAACCCTTTTATTTTTATAGAAGAGGAAACTGAAACTTCACCAATGACAGTCAAGAGACATTTAAAAAGCAACTACTATATGTGTAAGCACTGAAGATACAAAGAAATACAAAAGTCGATTCCTACCCTCAAGGAGCTTACCATCATATGGGGGAGGTGATGTGCAAGAGTTGTATTAAAAAGTGCCACAGAGAAGATAGATGGAAAGTAGTCAACAGAGTCAGGAAATGACAGAAGTGGAGTTTGAGCTTAGCAATTTTGATTCCACATCTAGAAAGTAACATTATGTGAAGTTTCAAGATGGTAACCCTTTGTCGGGTTCAACCTGTCTTCCTATGGTCTCTCTCTCTCCCTCTCTCTGTCTCTCTGTCTCTCTTTCTCTTTCTCTCTCTCTGTCTCTGTGTGTGTGTGTGTCTCTGTCTGTGTGTGTGTCTGTCTGTCTTTGTCTGTGTGTGTCTCTCTCTCTGTGTGTGTGTGTCTGTCTGTCTTTGTCTGTGTGTGTCTGTCTCTGTGTGTGTGTGTGTGTCTTTGTGTGTGTGTGTGTGTCTTTGTCTCTGTGTGTGTGTCTGTCTTTGTGTGTGTGTGTGTGTCTGTCTCTGTGTGTGTGTGTGTCTTTGTCTCTGTGTGTGTGTCTGTCTCTGTGTGTGTGTGTCTGTCTCTCTGTGTGTGTGTCTGTCTGTCTGTGTGTGTGTCTGTCTCTCTGTGTGTGTGTCTTTGTCTCTCTGTGTGTGTGTCTTTGTCTCTGTGTGTGTGTCTTTGTCTCTGTGTGTGTGTCTTTGTCTCTCTGTGTGTGTGTCTTTGTCTCTGTGTGTGTGTCTGTCTTTGTGTGTGTGTCTTTGTCTCTCTGTGTGTGTGTCTTTGTCTCTGTGTGTGTGTCTGTCTTTGTGTGTGTGTCTTTGTCTCTGTGTCTGTGTGTCTGTCCGTCTTTGTCTCTGTGTCTGTGTGTCTGTCCGTCTTTGTGTCTCTCTCTCTCTCTCTGTGTATGTGTGTGTCTGTCTGTCTGTGTCTCTCTCTCTCTGTGTATGTGTGTGTCTGTCTGTCTTTGTCTCTCTCTCTCTGTGTATGTGTGTGTCTGTCTGTCTGTCTCTCTCCCTCCCTCCCTCCCTCCCCCACCCCTTTCTCTTCTCACCTTATTTGTTTCTAACCTGCCTCTCATCAGGGTCTACAGAGCCCCTTTCTGATTCATTCGTGCCCATTAGACTTGTAGAAGTACCAAGCATTGTGGGGTCATTACCTTCTTGGCTCTGTGGGCCCTTTGCTTCTGCCCCCCTCATCTAAAACTGCATCAGCTTTTCCAGTTGTCAAATAGCCCAACAAAACTGGTTATCCTTTTCCTGTTTGTTGGAGAGAATTTTAAATTTTAAATTCAGGTTGCATGTTCATATTGGCAATTCCCCCATATTAGTATTATCCATTAATTCATCATCATGCTTTCTAAAAATGTTTGAATAATATTTTATTTTTCCCAATTATATGTAAAAATACTTTTAAGCATTCATTTTCTAAAATTTCAAATTCCAAATTCTCTCACCTCCTTCCCTCCCCACCCATTGTAAACAATTTCACATAGGTCATACATGTGAAATCACACAAAACACATTTCCATATTAATCTTGTTGTGAAAGAAAACAGACAAAAAATAAAAAAAACATGAAAAAATAAAGTGAAAGAGTATGCTTTGATCTGCAATCAGACTTTGTCAGCTCTTTCTGTGGAGGTGGAGAGCATTTTTCATCAAGATGCCTTCTAAAGTCTTGATTTAGTCAAAGCTAACAATGTTGGACAGTACAGGGATATGTACAGGCCTCTGGCACTATCATTGGAGACCTTCTTCTAGGTTAATTTTGGTCAGTCAAGGATCTTTGAAGCTGGTTGTTAACTAGATGCAAATTTACCTAAATCAGGACAAAGAATAGAGATTCTTGGAAAAGGTGGGACTTCAGCTCTTTGGGACCAAGCAAAGCAATTCTCAGAGGTGTTATCCTTTCTTCTTGAAGAAGACCAAGGCACCAGGGAGGTGATGTCACGATAAGCCAGTGAATTTGGTGGGGGGACTCTGCAAAATCACCAGCCTCACTTTCTCCTCTGGAGCCATTTGGGTTCAAAGGTCAATTATGGATCAGGATGACTGGAGATGGCCCTGGATGCAGTGGGAGACCTTGATTTTTCTCAACTAAGTAATTCTATACCCTTTTCACATTATGAGCCTTGAAATACTTGGGAACAGCCTTGGGATGATAGGATTTTAGGACCTGGCAAATATTCCAGAATTACTCCTTCATTTTAAAGATGGAGAAAATGAAGTTAAGAGGGGCTGAGAAACTCCATTAAGGTCATGTAGTGACAGAGCCCCCTGTGATCTTGCCACTCCTCCAAGTGACTTTCCCCTCAAGCTTTTCTTAAAACTAAAGATTTCCTGTTCTCTCAGCCCCTTCTCATGTGGCTTCCAGTTGTTTTCCTTTGTATTTGCTCCAACTTGTCAATCCCCTTCCAAAATTGTGACTCCAAGAACCGAACCTAATACTCTAGATGTGGTCTGGCTAGGACAGAGCACAGAAACATAATCACCTCCCAAGTTCTGGACATTATGTCTCTCCTAATACAGACTAATGCTACAGTAACAAAATAGGAAGAATCAAGCACCAGAAATTCTCACATTGGGCCATGTCTGAGAACACGTGTCTCATTCTGCCTAAGTCAAATATGCTTTTGGAACATAGGGAGCATCCTTCATTCCCGGCCCTCTGGAATACATTCATTTCTTGGATACTGAACTATATTGTTGACTCACATTGAGCCTGGAGGCCACTAAGCCTCCCAGATCTTTTTCAGACAAATTATTTTAAAGTCATTTGTTCTCCATTTTTATTCTTGTCACGGTGATCTTTTGAGTCCAAGGATAAGACTTTGCATTTATCCCTATTAGAGTTCATCTTATTAGATAGTATGATCATAGATTTAGAGCTAGGAGGGACTAAAGGAATGACTAAAGGAAGGAAAGAAATACTTGGGACTACTAAGCTCTTAACATATATTATTATCTCATTTGATTTTCGAAATAACTGGGGTGGTTGGTGGTGCTATTATGATTCCGATTTTATAGTTGAGGAAATTGAGGCAGTTAAGTGAAGTTGCCTGAAATCATACAGCTTTGATTGTCTGAGGCTAGACTTGATCTCAGGTTATCCTGATTCTAGTGCCGGTGGACTAGTTAGACAAGATAAATGGGGATTGTGACTCCCTTATCCAGTGCTGTACTGCCCCCATTTTTAGTCATCTTTAAATGTGAGAAGCATGCAATCTTAAATGACTTAGAAAATCACAAAATACCATTCAACTGTGATCTACTAAGATTCATGCTAACAAGTCCAAGGACAGAGTTCTATTTTTTGGAAAGATGCCATTCATAAAGAAGAGGAGAGTATGGGGGATTGGAAAGTTGTTGGAATAGGGAACTGCTGATTCAGGGAAAGTCTGACAACTGGAATGAGTTTGATAGGAGTGTAAATCCTTGGTAACTGGTCCCCATTCCTGTCTCTGAAGCCCTAGGACATTCTGGGAGTGATTGGTGTCCCATCCATTATTTCTAGGGCTTTTATCTTGGAAATTGATGGACTCAGAAGGGGTAAGAGTTGGTCCTTTGATGGATTCATGGGGAAAGTGACCTGAGGAGAATATGGCTATGTTTGATATTTTCAAAATAGTTTATTAATTTTTATTTCTTCAATTAACAAGAATTTTAAAAATAGTATATTTCTATTCTATCTCCTACCATTGAATAAATTAAAAAAAGAGAAATCTCCCAAAATAAAAGCCTCAATACATACTACTTAGTCTGGCAAAACACATTCTCACGTTGCCCACGTTTGAAAATGTAGGTCTCTGCATCTCAAATTCATCACCTCTCTGTTGAAGGGAGTGGAATATTTTATCTTCACTCTTTTGGACTCAGTGATCACTGTTCTGAAGCCAAACTCTTTCAAAGTTGTTTTATTCAATGATATTATCAATGTATAAATGGTTCTCCTTGTTGCACTCATTTCATCCTGCATCATCTCTGAGAGATCTTGTCCACTTTGTCATTTCTCATGTGAGTAATACTCACATACCACGATTTGTTTCACCATTCTACAGAAGGTAGATGGGAAGACAGCTAGGTGCTACAGTGGATAGAGCACTGACCCAAGGGTCATGAGGACTCGAGTTCAAATCTAGCCTCGGACACTTGACACCTACTGCCTGTGTGACTTTGGGCAAGCTGCTTAACCCGGATTGCCTCATATCCAGGGTTATCTGCAGATGTCCTCCTTCATATCTGGTCACTGGACTCAGAGGGCTCCAGAGGACAAAGTGAGACTGGCGATTTAGTACAGCACCCCCCCCCACTTCCCCTCACTCAAATCCAGTAAATGTGCCAGTACAGCATCACCTCCCTGATGCTATGGTATTCTTTGAGAATGAAGGACAAACATCATCATCAGGTGGATACTCCCTTAGTTTCCAGTTTTTGTCTTCCAGAAAATCTTTGGTACACATGAATCCTTTTCTTCTTTCTCTGATTTCTTTTAGGTCTAGTAGTGATATAACTGGGTCAAAGGATAGGCACAATTTAATAACTTTCTAGGCAAAATTCCAAGTTGGTTTCCAGAATGGCAAGACCAATTCAGAACTCTACCAATAGCCCTCTGCTGTGCTTGTTTTTCTCATATTTTATATCTGAAAGGAGGGAAAAGAAATCATTTTTTGTGAGTGGGGAGAGATTACTTTTCTCACTGCTATCTATTCTCCTGCCTTTCATAATATGGTTGTCCTTCCTAGGGTCCTAACAATTGGACTGTGACAAGATGAGACAGTGAAGATGACCCTTAAATTTTTTCTTCTCCAGGCTTTCTTCCCTTCTCTGACCTCACCTTCACCCTAAAGGGGTCCAAAGAAAAGGAAAAAGAAAAATGGTATTTTAAAAGAAACATTTTTAATAAAAGAAAATTACATAAATGGTAATTTTACCCCTCTATGAACACTTTCTTTTCCCCATCCTTCTGTCTTTTCTCACCCCCCTCCCACTTCCTCTATCCCCATCCTGGCTCTCCACCCAGCAATGCACCTGAATTTCAGAGTTGCTGACAATGTCACTGCTATATTTGGGGTTTGATAACTTCCCTTTTATAGATGGGGTTGGAGTTTTCTACTTCCTCTTCCCTGGATGCTCTGCCTCCTCCCTTCAAACCCCAACAATCAAAGCAGTTGTCTTGCTATTATCACCAAATTCAACTTGTAACCTACAAAAAGAAGAAAAACAGGAGAAAATGTCCCCAGTAACAATATCCTCCCCTCTTTCTTTTTCTCCTCTTCCTTTTCTGTCTTCTTTTTTCTCCTCTGTCCTCCTCTGTCTCTGTCTCTCTCTGACTTTCTCTGTGTTTCTTTCTCTTTCTCTCTGTCTCTGTCTGTCTGTCTCTCACCCTCCCCCACCTCCCCTCCATCTCCCTCTTTTACTCTTCCTCTTTTTCTTCCTCCCCAAGCAATGGAAAAAAATACCCATAATAGCTTCAGAAGTTCAGTTCTAAGAACTACAAGAAACTTCAATTCTAGGTCAATAAACCTTTTAAATTTTCTTTTAAGAGAGAATTTTTTCACTTTTAAAAAAATATCCCTTATGTATTTCTTTCCTTTAATCCTAATTCCTCATACTACAAATGACCAATATATAAACATGCTTGCATAGTGTGTAAATATAATTTTCACTTGACTGTTCATTGCTTAGGGGAGGGTAAAAGGAAATTTTGTAACTTAGAAATATACACAGGCACATGGATGAATGTTTTTAAACAACTTTTATAACATGTATTTGGAAAAGCAAAACATCAATAAAAATTAAAATAAAAAATAGAGAATTGTAAGACTACCAGTCTTTCCATTTTGACTCTGAGATTTCCTATCTCCTCCAGCAAGTCATTTCACCTCATCTTTCAAATGTTCTGCCTAATCATAGATGATGTCTCCATAAAGCTGTTTGCCATTTTAATGGAGTACTAAAGTTGTCAAAGTGCTTCATGTTCATTATTCAATTTGACGCTCATAAAACCATGGGAGGTAGATGCTACTGGGGTTATTGTCCTTTTGCAGCTGAGAAAACTGGGACTTGGAGAAGGCAGAATGACTTGTAAGTGCTGGAGGCAGAATTCAAACCCAGATTTGCCCAACTCCAAATCCATCCGTACTGAGCCTACAAAGCATCTCTAGCAAAGTCCGTAGAAATATGAAATAGATTAGTTCACCTTGGAAAACATATCATGGATGAATAACTCATATTGCCCAGATGTGGACATGTAGCTAACCAAGGCAGCCCATTGAATTAGCCCATCGCAATCTGTGTGTTGGATAAATGCTACAAATGGAAAGCAAGCTGGGCCAGGGAGTGAGCAGAAGATGGAGACTGGACTTCCTTGCTTTGGGGAAACTGATACTTTCAGAAAAGAGAGCATGGGGTACTGAAGTAGGGGCTCAGTCTAAAATCTGGGGAGGTTTGGAAGCAGATTCTACCTTATCCTCTTTAGTTTATGTCTCTTAAACTGGCCAAAGCTCAGTTTCTTTGTCTTTAAAATGGGAATAATAACATCCCATAACCTTTCCCCCAGGGTTCTTTCTCACAGGGACTTATGATAACATAGGTTGGAAGCTGTACAAATCTGAGAATTAGAGTTCAATAGGGAGATGTCTACACCTGCACACGTCCTCTATGATACCAAGTGTTGTAAAATCCCAACTCTTTAGCACAATTATTTCCACATAATGATTCATGGCTAGGAATTTTGGAATACTATGATATTGGAAGAGTAAAAAAATAGCCATCTTAATTCAGTTTGATCCAACAAGCATTTTTAAATTGTTTACTATGTGCAGGGCAAAAGACAATGTGGGGTAGTAAATAGGGAGACAACGAGAATTTATTCAGTGCCTGATGTTGAAGCAGTATTAGGTTCTGGAAGGACCTGGATTCAAGTTCTGCCACTGATGTGTGTTGGTTGTGTGGCCCTGGGGAAACCACTTAGCTTATCAGTGAACCTTTCTAAGATTAAACAACATTCCAGATGCTAGAAGGGGTTTCCTCCTAGGGAGTTGCCTAGACCAAATGCCTGCCCTTTACATTTTTCTGAAGGACAAAGATGTATAGTCATATAAGTTGACCATAGGGTTACAAACAGTGGCTCATAAGGTAAGAAGAAGCACAGGCCTAAGCAATCATATATGTATGATCGGAGAAGTGAATATGAACCAAGAGATGGAGAACCCAAAGGGTTGCATAAAAGAAACAACAAGAAAGTCTTCAGTCCATTGGATCTCTCCACTATTAAGAATGAGACCCTGTGGACTTTGGTTTTCTCATTTGTGAAATGAAGGAATTGGCTAGATGAACTCTGCCAGCTCCAGGTCCATGAGCCTTTGACTGCAGGGAGCCCAAGTCTATAGAAAGAGAGATTTGGGTTCAATGTCCAGATAAAACCCCTGAAATTTGTAGCCAACAAAAAAAAGAGAAACAGACTATTGTGAAAGATTGTGCATCTGGTCTAGTGGAGGTCTTCAATCAGATCTTTATTAGGGACACCAGGGAGGAAATTCTTGCATTTGTATAGAATAGATTAGATGACTTGGTGCAGAAGGGGAGTTTGTTCCAATTCTGAGATTCTGTGATTTATGATAACATAATAATGATATAGGAAAAAAAAAGAAGTCATCTACCTTAGTGGACAAAAGGAAGAGTATGTATGGACACTGGAAATCCTGGATCCTTCAAAGTCTTTCTCTTTATATTTGCATTCGCAGTGAGTGGCACAGTGTCTGGCCCTTAGTAAATACTTAAAAAAAACCTTCTTATCAAAGGCCTTTGAAATTCAGTTCCACCATTTTGCTTTTAGATAGCATTTCCTCTCTTATTCATGCTGTGCTCCAAAACCAGATTAGGAGCAAAGACATAAAGATCTAAATGACTTTGCAGCCTACACTATATAAAGTAGAAATTATTGTTGCTGTTTTTTTTTTCTGAAGGCAGTATGGTATAATGGATAGGGCACTGGACTTAGACTCAAGAAGACCTGGCCAACCTAATCTCAGATTCTTACTCTGTGGTCCTGGGTAAGTCACTTCAATGCACTCTTTGACAGTTTTTCCATTTATAAAGTGAGTCAAATAGGGTTGGTTGGCCTCCGAGATCCTTTTCAGCTCTAAGTCAGTGAGGCTATGATCCAAAGAAGAAGACCTATTCCTTCTCTGTCATATTGAATTAATGGCACTTTGTGGGGAGAAAAAAAAACTCCAACTATGTTTAGACTGAACTCAAGCATGCAACATTTTTATACTACAGATTTTTCCCCCTGAAGAAATGAAGTAAGACACTGGGAATTCCTATTAGTTACAAGAATGCATGTTTAGATGTTAGCATTCAACATATAACAGCATGTGGATCTTGGCAAATTCGAAGATTTTTCTAATTCCTAAGGCATCATTAATAACTTGAAAAAGCTAACAATACAACAACTTTATTTTTTCCCTTCTATTTAACATTTCAATTTTCATTTTTTAAATGAATAAAGGGGCGGAGATGAATGTTAGCTTTCCATATCTCATTGATATCCAGTCTACAAGGCCCTCATTCATGTTGATATGTGAGTTCACACTAAAGAATATTTTTAAAAATTTAGCAAATCTGCCGGGTGGTTGGATAATGTTGTTCATGAAAAGATGCAGCTCCAAAAGGCATATGGATGACATACTCCGAGATGGAGATATTTCATAATTGTCTCCACTCTGGCTAAGAAAAAGGAAACATTCTGATTTGCTGTAATTCAAACCACTTGTTCCATGAGTTCTCCAGTTCTAGATTAAGGAGGACACGTTGACTTGAAGGACTTCAGGACTGTAAATCTTCTTTCTGCCATACATGGATGGCTGAATTTGAGTTAGAAAGGTCTGAGTTGAAATGCAGCTTTCTATATTTCCTAGCTGTGTGACCATAGACAAGTCACTTAATTGATATTTGCCTCAGTTCTGTAAACTGTGAATGGGCTTAAGAATAGGCCCTACCTCTAATTGTGAGGACCAAATGAGGACTACAGGCATTTTTCTGGCACATGTAGGCACTGTAGAAATGCTTATTTCTTTCCCTTCCTTTAGTGTTTTTATTGGAACAGTTGCCTTTTTAAGGATCATGTTTATGCAACTCTGAGGTACAATTTCAAACCTATCAGATTGGTTAACAGGTCAGAAAAGGTTGTAGGGAATGTGGGAAAATGGGGACACTCATGCATTGTTGGTAAATTGATCCAACCATTCTAAAGAACAATTTGGACCTATGCCCAAAAGGCTATAAAATTGTTCATACCCTTTGAGCCAGTTAGGTCTGTATCCCAAAGAGATCATCGAAAAGTGGAAAGGCTCTATTTGTACCAACAGATTTGTAGTAGTTCTTTTGTGGTGGCAAAAAAATTGGAAATTTAGGAGATATTCATCAATTGGAGAATGACTGAACATGTTGTGGTGTATGATTGTGATGGAATATTATTATGCTATAAGAACTGATGAGCAGGATGCTCTCAGAAAAACCTCAGAAGGCATATATAAGAGGATGAAAAATAAAATGAGCAGAACCAAGAGAATATCAGATATAATTAAAGCAATAATGTAAGGATAACCGACTGTGAAAGACCTGGCTAGTCTCAGCAAGGTAATGATCTAAGGCAATTCCAAAGGACTCACCATGAAAAAATGCTATCTGCCTCTAGAGAAAGAAATGATGGACTCTGAATGCAGAACAAAGCATATTTTTCACTTTTTCTTTATTTTTCCTTTTTTTTGTCTATTTTCTTTCATAACATGACTAATACGGAAATGTTTTACATGAGCGCATGTGTATAATCTATCAAATTGCTTGTTTTCCTCAATAAGCAAGGTGGGGAGGGAAAGAGGGAAGAGGATTTGGAACTCAAAATTTAAAAAGATAATATTTAAAATTGTTTTTACATGTAACTGGAAAAAATAAATTTTTTTTCAAAGGCTTATTGTTCATCCAGTGGTCAGTTTTGTTTCCTCCCTCTTTCCCCTGAGTCTAGAATGTGCTCCTTTGTCCTCTCTGCTTCTTCAGGCTTCAATTCAGGGGCTATAGGAAGCCTTTTCCATAGCTCCCTGGTTGTTAGTGCTTTCTCCTTTCTCCTTAAAGCTTTGTGTATGTAAAAAAAAAAAACTTTGTGCAGTCACCTGGACCTGTCTGGTAGGTTTAGAGGTGGAAAGTGACAGACTACTCCCTCCTCTGGTCCCCACCTTTGGAATGTGGGCATTACCACACAAATCTGACCATACTTTTTTCTTTTCCCATTCAGCTGTTCCTGTACCCAAGTAGAACATTCTAGGGGGGAACAGAAGGAATAAAGAGATGTGACCTGACAGTACAGCCAAGACAGCCAAGTGGCACTGGGACTCATTTGGGCAAAGGGAAAAATATGCTCCTGTTGGCAGTTTTTTAAAAAAAAATTATTATAATCAAACCCAGAAGGTTTTTTTTTTTTGGATTTACCCCACCCCCTGGCCCCTTTTCCCTATCCAGGAAAAGTCTTGTACTTCATGACCAGGCTGATGACACAGTCCTTTCTGAACTTTCTGTAACAAGACCAAATATGCTCTTCTCTGTGGCGGGTCCCATTTTAGAATAAGGAAACCCAGGGCTCAGAAGCAGCTAGGACCTATCTTTTATATCAAAGTGGACTACTTTGATACTAATCATAACAACAAAGATGTCTCCAATGAGAAGGGAAACAACTTCATCAATTACTTACATCCTTAACTAGGGAAAAGTTCATCAGCAAGCAGACTCTCCTCAAAATTTTCCCCCATCCAATGTGATGGAAAAAGGCACCACTAGCCCCTTTGCTTATTCACAACACACACACACACACAGGCATTTTATGGACAGTCCTATTTGGAAAAGTGTTATTCCCAGGGGAGTTAACCCCAAAGGCCTCCAGGAATGTGACTGCCAGCAGTTTGGGAGCCTCCCCAGCCCAATACAAATTGTGGTGTTATTACCAAGCTGTCTTGGGGACTTTGGGAATTCCTTTGGGAAAAAAATTTCATTTATTTCATCTGAATTAGAAACTTGTTCCCCAAAAATTTACGAGGTGGATACTCTGATTATCCCTATTTTAGAGGAGAAAGTGAGGCTGAGTGACTGGCCCAGGGTCATGTCGTTAAGTGAGTAATTGAGACAAGATTTGAACCCATCTCTGCATCTAATACTCTAGCCATCAAACTACTGAGGTTATGCAGTATGGCTATCATTTGAAAGAACCAGAGGTGTTCAGACTGGAGGAAAAGAACCAGAGGTGTTTAGACTGGAGGAAAAAACATTTCTTAGGAGACAAGAGAGCTGTTTTCAAGTATCTGAAGGGTATCATGTGGAGGAGGAAGAAGATCTGATTATCCTGGCCCCAAAGGACAGACTTTCTAATAATTAGATATGAAAATAGAGTGGGCTGCCTACAGTGGGAGGGGGCTCTGACTCGGTGGAGAGGGGGGTCTGAAAGCTAAGCCTGAAGGAAAGTTTGTCCCATAATCATTCATTCAATCAAGATTTTAAAGCACCTACCATGTTGTTACTTTGGCTACAAAGATGAAAATAAAACAATGTAGCCGCCAAGGAATTTACATTTTACTAGGGGATAAAAAATATCCACAGATAAGTAAATACAGAGAATATGTAAACCAAATACAAAGTTATTATTTTAAAGGTATGGGGCTTAGGGGGACATTGTACAAAGGACTGGTAAAGAAAGTGGTGCTTGAGCTTAGCATTTTTCCTTTGGAAAAGAGGGTCTGTGTGTGTGTGTGTGTGTGTGTGTGTGTGGTGGGAGTGTGTGAATGTGGGTTTTATATGTATTTGTGTAGAGGGAGTGTGTGTGTGTGTATGGTATGTGTGTTTGATATGTGTGTATGTTTATGTGTGTGCCTACACAAAGGCAGAGATGGGACAGAGGACTCTTATTTCTTCAGGTTTGGTAGGATCTACATGGTCTCAGTTCAGTCTTTCTAATTTGAAATTCTGTAAAATGAAGTGACTTTTTCATGATCACACAACTAATAACTGTCAGAGGCAGGATTTGAATCCAGACCTTCCTGATGCTAGAGGCAGTTCCTCTGGCCCTATGCCTGAGCTCTCTTCAAGTCAGATCCTTTATTAAAGTGTAAGCAATAAAAATGACCCCTAGTCCATCCAATGACTCTGAAATGAGTCCTTGGCCCACTTCCGGGAGGGATAGGAACCAGCAAATAGTGCTGATGGTATCCTACTTTCAGCTTCTAAGTCAGATGAAATAAATGAAATTTTTTCCTCCTGAAATGAATTCCCAAAGACCCCAAGACAGCTTGGTAATAACACCACAATTTGTGTTGGTCTGGGGAGGCTCCCAAACTGCTGGCAGTCACATTCCTGGAGGTCTTTGGGGTCAGCTCCCCTGGGAATAACACTTTTCCAAATAGGGCTGTCCATAAGATGACTGTGTGTTTGTGTGTGCTTGTGTGTGTGTGTGTGTGTGTGTGTGTGTGTGTGTGTGTGTGTGCTCCCCAGCCAGGTACATAAGGCAGCTGTAGAAATTGCTTCTAACAGATTATTTATGACCTGAGCAACCCTGCCTTGGCTCAACCCCTTTTCTTGTTTCATAAATGATAGTATTAGTGTTGAGGAAAGACAACCAATGGAGAAATCTGGATTCCCCAGACAAAGGTTGCCAGGTGCTTGGAGTCCCCAGCACCACCCCTGCCCTGGAGCCTGTTGGTTTATCATTGTCTGGGTTTGTTCTTCCAGGAGATTGTTCTCATGATCCCACAGGCAGGCAGGGAGTGAAGGGAAGGCTAAGATGAAAGATTTAGCCTGTATTGTTTTCAGGCCAAGGATTTGCAAAGTTTATACATTTGGATGATGGTCAGGAGATTAGAAGTTTTGGCCTCAAAAGTTAGCAGAAAAAGGGGGAAACTTCAATAATGATTCAATTGGGTGTGTTACCTTGGGTAAATTATTGAACTTTTCTAAGCCTTGGTTTCCTCAGCTGTGAAATGAGGGTAAGAAAACTTTCACTGCCTCCCGCCCAGAGATGTTGAAAGGAAAGACTTCGTAATCTCTAAAATTCTTTATAGAGATATTAATATTATTATTTTCGGGGCTGTGCCAGTCTCAGGTTCAAGTCTACTTCTGACTCTTATTAATGATATGAGCCTGGACAAGTAAGGTAAGAACCATACTGTTTGAAGGAGTTTCTTCACATAGAGCTTAGAGCTTCTTTCACTTGATGAAATCAAGTGTCTAGTAAGAGAAAATACACACACACACACACACACACACACACACACACACACACAAAATGACAAAGGAAACCAATTTTATTGGAATAAAGTTATGAAAATATTGAAAACTAAAGTTCACCTCAAAGTATGTCTATGTAGACAGATTTTCCATCACTCTTAATAAGGTGGAGGTACACTTCTCATTCTTTTTTCTTTCAAAGACAGAGAAATGCCAATCTTGGGATTTGAACTGCAGGAGATAATCATGATAAAGGTAGGAACTACAGTGAGAAAAGGCAATGAACCCAAACACAAAATTTTTGTTTTATTCTCATATTTCTTGTCTAGAGAGGACACTGTCTCAAGTAGTAAGTTCCCATATGGAATTCAGAACTGAGAGGATTCCTAGGGATCACAGAATAGAGCTGATAAATGCCTTAGAGGTCAAGCACTTCAACCTCCTCATTTTATAGATAATGAAACTGAAGTACAGAAAGGCTTGCTCATTATGCTTGAATTACACAGCTAGATTATGCCTGAGACAAAATTTAAAATCAGATTTCCCTGACTTCATGTCTAAACTGCCTATAATTTAACCCAGGTCTCATACTATAAAGGAAGAAACTGAGGCCAGGAAGGATAAAATATCTTGGCGACGGTAACACAGGTAGTGATTTGAATCCAGACAGAACTTGGGCTCTGTCCAGTGCACAATGTTGAACCAACCTTCATGGAGTGATGAAGAGCAAGACATTAAGTAAGGGTAGCCATGGTTCCAACCAGAGAGATTTACTGTTCTTAACATTTGTATTCTTTGAAATCAGACACCCCCTATTAATACGAATAAGATGAATGTACTCCCAAGCCAAACCCTAGTGAATCAAAGCTTAGGGACTTCCCTGTTTCTATTATACAAGGAGGTATTTCCTTTTTCCTATGTGGACATTGTGGTTTCTGAAAGGGATGGAAAAGGACATTTGTATAAGGAAAATGATTAGAATTAGAGAAGAAAAACAGGCTCTCAGACAAAAAAAGTTAAGGAGAGACACACTGTTCTGAGATTCAGATAGGGAAACGCATCTAAGAAAAATGTACGAAGGGGACTCTTGGAGGCAGAGCACTGATTGAAGCAACGATTATTGATGGTTGTGGTCTATCAGTTCATTTGCATGTCACCATTTTCAGAATTTGAAAAGAATGTAACTAAGAAATTGGATATCAACCAACCTTTTGGGAACTTTGGGGAGATTTATATAAGGACTGGTAATACCTAGCCATGGTAGAATTGTTGAGTTTTTATATCACAAGTTGGAGATGGATCACTGCTTCCAAGAAGATGGTGGTGATAAAAGTCAGAGAAGAAGCTATGGAAAGAACCAGAAGCAGGAGAGTAGAAAAGGACAAGAAGATGAGGAAGCTGAGCAGAGCAGGAGTTAGGTGTCAGGAAATATAGGAGGCAGAATATAGCAGATTGTCAGGGGACTGAGTCAGTTGAAAGAACCTACTGAAGCCACAGCTTTAGTTCCTAGGGAGAAATGAGCTGCATTGTAAGCAGCTGATGCTTTCTAGTATTTCTGGTATTCACCTCTCAGAGGAAAAGTCTGGCTTTGCATCTACTTTGTTGTAAAACAGAGGCTTGGCTTTTTTGAAAGTCAAATGGACAAATCTCTTGCTGCTTGAGAAGCTGTCTGAGGAAAGATTGCTTGTTCCTATTATTCTCTCTGGTTTGAGAGTGGAAAACTCCTCAGAGTGGATCTGAGAAACTTATTCGTTTTCTGATTTAAGGGAACTGCTGGTCACTGAAAGAGCAGAACACTTTTTCATCTCCTTATTAAAGGTGGATGTGTGCTCAAAAGTTTGGCCCCAGAAGAGCAGAAAAGCAACTTTGCCCAGTAAAAGAGAGGTGAGAACAAGACGGAGAGAACAGTGAAACTTTTCCCCAACAGGTAAAAATATGATGTATGTGGTATATCTTGTAGGTAGTATATGTAGTCCAGCGGTATTAAACTCAATTGGAAACAGAGGCCAATAATCCAAACATAAGGAACCACATGCTGACTTAGTTTTAAAATGGAATATTATCTATACTGTATTTTTATTTATTTTGTTGAATATCAATTACCTTTTCATCTGGTTCAATCCATCCTCGGGAGTGTGATGGCTGCAGGTGGGTCCATGGAGCTTATATTTGAAACATCTAGACTGTTCTCTAAAGAGATTCAGGGGCTGCTAGGTGGTGCAGTGGATAAAGCACTGGCCTTGGAGTCAGGAGTACCTGAGTTCAAATCCGGCCTTAGACACTTAATAATTACCTAGCCATGTGGCCTTGGGCAAGCCACTTAACCCCATTGCCTTGCAAAAAAAAAGGGAAAAAAGGAAAAGAAAAGAAGAGATTCAGAATTGTGAATGGCCTTAGGCACCTGTGTTCTCTACTCATGAGTATCCTTGAAAGGTTTCTCTAAGTTTGTACTCCGTTTTCTCCACAGACACTGTGTGAATTGATCTAGGTTTATGGGTGGGCTGCTGTACTTTGATTATTCCCGATGTCACCTCACTTTATTTTGAGTAAATGTGATTATTCCTGTCCTTGCTGACTTTTGAGTAAATGTTATCATCATTCCTAGTCATTCTATTGATGTAAATGTTATGCTTATTTATTGCTTCTGCTTTCTATTGAACAAATGTTGTAATTATCTTTTCTTGATTGAATAATTGTTATGAGCATTCTTGTTTTCTATTGAGAAATTTTATGAGTATTCCTACTTCTGCCTTGTAATGTGTAAATGTTATGTTTTTTTTCCCTCTTGTGAAATAAATGTTTCATACTTAAGTGGGAATGTCACTATGGCTTTATGTATTACAGGAAGCACACCAGTGGGGGCTTTCTTATTCTCTAGGTTGGGGTGGGGAAAAGAAGGAGAGGAAGGGAGAGGGAAAGGAAGCAAAAAGGCGTAGTTAAAAACCACCGAAGTTCAGCAAGTATTGGGTTATCCACTGGGTGAAAGGTTGTCTGTGCTAGGCACTTATGATATGAAAATAAAAAGTTAGTAGTCCTTGCTTCTAAGAAAACAACATTTCAGTGGGGTTGGGGTTTGGGATAGGGAAAATGCAATGTGTACACAGATCAGTAAATAGAAAGTATAGACAAAATAAATATAGCATTTTTATGGGAGTGGGAAGCACCAGCAGCTGTGAGAATGAGGCAAAGCTTCTAGGCTAGCAGGACAGCTGAGATGAACCTCGGTGGGAGCTAGAGTTTCTGAGTGGAGGCAAGGATGAGGGAGTCCCTTCTAGGCATGGTTGCCAATTATGGTGGCACAAAAATGCAGAAGGAAGAGATGGTATGTGCATGGACCAGGTAGTCAGTTTGCCTGGAATATTGACTGTGGCAGTGGCAGTGATGTGAACTGAGGCTAGTGAGTAGTTAAATATAGTCATTCTGAAAATAACATTGTGTGCTATTGATCCAAAAAATATGAGCTCCACAAGAAAGTAAACTCCTTGTGGACAATGATTTCTTTTGCTTTGGTATCTCCAGGGACAAGCACAGTGTTTGCCACATGATAGCTTCAGAGAGCCTTATTTCTTTGTTTTCTCGAAAGAACAAATCTGGGACTTCTGGAGGGTCTTAGATCAAGGGATTGTGGGTCTTTAGGGAGCTTTTGGGAACAGGAGGGTGTTTGTAAAGGACCTGTAAAGGATCTTTGCCAGGATAACATTGTCTTTTTTGGTTCTTTGAGAGTTCTGAGATTTTCCTTTCCTATCCTGTTCCCTCCCCCCTTCTTTACCCTGCCCCCCATCCATTAACGAGCATGAACTACATCCTGGCCTTTAATCATTGATATCATTTCATATACACTTTTTCATTATCATCATCGTTCTTTTGCCTCACAAACATCTGCTCCCCAGACCTCTTCGAGTCGAAACAGAGAGGATACCTTGCTCCTTCTTGAGGCTGTAAGGTTCCATTTCCTAGGCACTGCAAACATTACATCGAGAATTAAACTAAACACACCCGATTTTGTCATAATGATGATTAAAAAAATTCCTGGTGATTAGGTATCTGGGAAAATTATTAGGTCCATATGCAGCTGTGGAATTTCTATTTGGGAGGTTCTAGTCAGGCTTAGGAACCAGTGATAGTGATGAGAGAAGGAACCGCTGAAAATTAACATCCTTGAACTAAACCAAGAATATTAGGAGACCGTCCTTTTCATGGCAACCACATGCTACTAGTTAGAACTCCCAGTTCAAAAATTGTGTTGTCCCTTGGTTGCCCCTTTTTTTATTTTCATTTAAAAAAGGGAATCTCAACACTTGGATTTTAGGGATCAATATTCTATTGGCATTTGATAGTTTTAAGTGAGCCCTACCTGTGAATTGGATGAATCTGGGGTCACAGAATCATCCTTATCAACAGAAATGTCAGAAGTGTCAGCCATGGAGTTGCAAGGCAGAGGAGCTGGGTTTGAATCACAACCATGTCATGAAGGTTCATAAAATTTGAATTTTTATTTGGGAAGGGACCTTTCAAGCCACTAGGTACAACCCCTTCTCCCATTTTACAGATGAGAAAGCTGAGGTTCAAAGGGATTATATGACTTGCCTAAGATCATCGACATTAAGAACCAAGGCAAGATTTGAACTCAGCACTTCTGACTAAGGGACCTTTCCATGGTACCTCCAATGGTGAGCATAATTTTTGCATTATCTTAAGTAAATCAGATTTCTGAGCCTCATATCTTAAAAAACAATAGGTCAGAAGCCCTTAACTTGGAGTCTGTTACTTTCAAAATATTTTGGTAATCATATTTCAAAGTAATTGGTTTGCTTTGTGATCCTATATATATTTAATTTTGTGCATTTAGAAACATTATTCTGTGAAGGAGTCTCTTGGCTTTTCCGGACTGTCCAAGAGTTCATGACAAAAAAAAATGTTAGAAATCCATGATCTCCAAGGGTCTCTACTGCTCTAAATCTAGGATCCTGTTTTGAGCCCTCTAGAGCATAGAGTCCTGGGCTTGAAATCATCAAGACGCAAGTTCAAAACTTGCCTCAGATACTGGGTGAATGAGGCAAGTCATTACATGATAATTTCTCTGATCCTCAGTTTCCCCACCTGTAAAATGAGGATAATAATATTTTCCTCACAGGGCTATGGTGAGGATCAAATGGGATAATACATATACAGACCTTTTCAGACCTTATAAATAGTAGCTCTTATTTTTGAGCATCATCAAATTTACTGAGTTTGGTTTAGACTATTTCTAAGGCATACCATTCTAGCCTTAAGTCTATAGTGACCTAAGACATTTCAGGAAGCTGCCTTCTTTAGAAAAAAATATATAGATGTGTATATATTTGCACACATATATATACATATGTGAACTATTGATATATGTGATATATACTTGCATAAGCACACATACATATATATTTCAGAAAGTGATCTTCTTAGAATAGAAAAATATGGATGTTATTAATACCACATATGTTCATGCCAATAGCTCCTATATGCATACACATATATATTCTAAGATTACTTCCTGAAATTTTTATGATACAAATACCAATTGCTCCCTTATGTATTTTTCTATTTTAAGATTTATACACACTCATATATATTCTTTTTTAATAAGATTATTTCCTAAATATAAACATACATGCACACACCAATAGCTCACATATGTATTTATGTATGTTTTATTTTTTATATTTTTATATATATTCTATTTAAGAGGGTCACTTCCTGAAATACACACACACACACACACACACACACACACACACACACGCCTCAATATCTCCCATTTCTAAATACTTAAACCAAGTATTGAAATTTATTGAGAATTTTCTTTACAACCATCCTATGAGGGAAATAATTCAAGTCTTAACCCCATTTTACAGATGAGAAAGTAGAGTCTCAGAGAGATTAACTGACTTCTTATTATTATTTGTTCCACAACAGAAAATGATTCTCACCTAACTCAGGGTCCAATATGCTTTACATGGCTCTTACTGCCTTTCTTTGCCTTAAAATGATATTTTATGGAAATATTTTGTTTTGATGCAATAATTATTTTTCACAAACTTCCCTCTCATACTATGTTCCCCTTCAAAAGTTACACAAAATTGTTAACTATTTGTGACAAATAAAACACATGATGACTTGAGCTTCTAGGTCATCCTCTATTAAAAATGAGGAAAAGACGTATTTTAACATCAGTCATATGAAGACATGCATTTTTCTAGTTCATCTGAGTTCTGTCTCTTTTTAGTACTGTCTCTTACTCAGTTTCCTGTAGAGACTATGTTCATGATTCTCCCAGGTGCAATTGCTTCCCTCTGCTTTAGTTCAAACAAGTCTTCCCATGTTTCTCCAGATTCCTCATATTTATTGTTTCCCCCAGTACAATAATCTTCCTTTCTAGTCTTAATCCACTTCTTGGGCAGCCATCTCTCTCACTGGCACAAATTTGGTTTTCTACTTTTTTTGCTACTACAAAAAGGGATTGCCATTGGTTGTCATTAGGACCGTTCTCTCTGTTACTGATTGAATATAAGGCCCTAGTTGTGTTGCTTTTCATAGAACAAAATCAGTGATCCATAAACATTTACAAAATTCTGTTTGCCTCTTATTCTTTGCTAGGTTCTAGGGACACAGAGACAAAAAAGAGATATGTCTCTATTCACAAGGGGCTTAACATTCTAATTAGGAAGATTGTGGCAGAGAGAGGGAAATACTCTATTGTCACTTTCTTGATGTAAGTCATTTGAAAACCCTCCTCCCCTAAGTTTAACTGGCCAGTCACATCTAATACTTATATTTGGCTTCCCTTCCCTTAGTTTTTATTCCATGTCAACCAAAAGACAAAGAGAGTTGATCTTGTCTTAGACTCACTAAGGCGAATGCCAGTGAGCCAGGAGCAAAGAAGGGAAGAATTTAGGGACAACTCTTTCTGTAGCAGCAAAGAGTTGGAAATTGAGGGGTGCCCTTGGATCGGGAATGGCTAAGCAAGTTATGGTACGTGAGTACTAGGGAATATTATTGTTCTATAAGAAACCATAAGTGGTCAGCCTCCAGAGAAGCCTGGAAGGAGTTACAGGATCTGATGCTGAGCAAAGGGAGCAGAACCAAGAGAACAATGTGCACATTAACAGCATTGTGAGATGATCAACCTTGATGGGAGCAGCTCCTCTCAGCAGTTCAGAGAGCTAGGAAACAGTATTAGACTGCTTGTGGACAATGTGACCCCCATCCAGAGGACTGAAAACAAAACAAACAAAATTTAAAAAAACAACAATGAACATTTTATAAAAATTTTCTTTTATGTATCTCTTTCCCTTAATTCTACTTCCTCATACTGAAAATGACTAATCTGTAAACATGTTTATCAAATATATATATATATAATATATATATATATATATATATATATATATATATATATATATATATATATATATAATGCTAACCTGACAGCTGCTGAGGGGAGGGGGGTGGGAAGGGAGTGTGGAAGGAAAATTTGTAACTTAAAAATATCTTTGTGCATATGGATGGAAAAGAATTTAGGGAAACATGGAAAGATTTATGTGAACTGATGCAGAGGGAAGCAAGCTCAACTGAATGAATAGTTCAGTTTTTCCCTTCCCAGAAACAGAAGAAACTGCCCCCTCACCACTGATTAACTGGTTGTGAACACAGTGTTGCTAGATATTTTGTGTTATAAGTACCCTTGAGAAGCTTGTCTGCGAGGGACACATGTCTCTTTGTGTCACCCTAGAGTGCTTAGACTTGTATCAAATGTTGTGGAATGAAAACTTTCCCTGACTTATGATCCAAATTGTATTAAAGTGGGTTGTTTTTTACGAGATAAATAGATAAATATAAAACAAATCCAAAAAGGTTTCTGGTACATTCAGGATCTTGATCAGGAAAAAGTAGGAAAAGGTGATTAAAGCAAGCACCTAGAAAATGAAAAGTATGCCTATGGTTCTTCAGGCTGCCATTTTTCTTCTCTCCCCGCTCCACTGGGTGTTTCTCAGCGTACCTCAAATCCTGCCGCGGGGTGGTGGGGTGCTCCCCCTCTGGTCTGGTTGAACTGATCTAGCTAGTGCACTACATTCATTCTCCCGCCTCGCCTGTCCCACATGCCTTCCTCATTTGATATTTTGGAAGCCCTAGTTCTTTTCAAAATTCTGCTCAAGGACCCTCTCCTTCAAGAGATGCTTTCTGATCCTCATCATTGGCATCACTCCCTCCTTCCCAGTGGTTTCACTTTTACTTTTCTATTTATAGATTGTCCTCTCTCCCCTACCCCTTATGTTCAGCTGACAGCTGCCTCCTGGAAGCTTCTATCCACGTCTCCTAGTCCTGCCCTCTAGAACAAAGCAGTCAAGCCATGTCGTTGTTGAGTCATTTCTCAGTCCTGTTCAAATTTTCCTGACTTCATTTGGGGTTTTCCTGACTGAGATACTGGAGTGGTTTCTCATTTCTTTATCCAGCTCATTCTACAGATGAGGTAAACCAAGGCAAACAGGGCAAAGTGCCAGGATTATGCAAATTTTAATTCAGGTCTTCCTGAATAGTGGATCCACTATGCTGGGAAATAGCCATGACTTTCGCAAGTATAGGTCAAATCTTTTGGTCCAGACTTTGTCTGGGATTCAAACCCTGGCCTTTTGACTTTTTCCTGGGAGAGAGAGAGAGACAGACAGACAGACAGACAGACACAGACAGACAGACAGAGACAGATGAGAGAGAGAGAGAGAGAGAGAGAGAGAAAGGAGAGCCCAAAGGTAATGCTAGGGAAGATTCTAACAAATGCTTAATATAAAAAAGCCTTAAGGTTTTAATAAGGTCTATTATGTTTGGAGGAAAAATATTACTTATAACATCTTTTTCATTAGAACAATTTCTTTTAATAGGAGAGTATCTCTCAGTGAGACCTGTTCCACTTCCCTCATATGGACACAGCACTTTTATTGGAATTCTAATGAAATGTACACTCGTTAAAAATGCCTTCCCTGCCCGGGGCCCCCTCCACTTAAATATGGCTGACCGTTCCATCCAGAGGATACCCAAGACCCAAGGCCCTCGATTAACGTGCTTGTCTTGAGAGTCTGTCATGACCTGACAGATTAAAGCTAATATGAGCTGACTCTTTGCCATGTCTTTATGACATGGAGTTATTGAAAAGCCTAGGAATAATGAAGTGGAAATGTAATGGAGCCCAGCCCGTCACCGAGGGTAACACCTGATATGGCGGCCTGAGCAGCAGCCCCACTGCAATAACACATTTCAGGCCTTTTTCTAAAAGAAGCTGGGGCCTCCAGCATCCATCAAAGCAATTCATTGGAAAGAAAGTATGACAGCTGGGCAGGTATAGCACAGAGGGGCCTTGTTTCTCAGAGTGACGCTAATTATAGGTAAGGGCTTTGTAAATAGGCCTCTCCGAGCTGGGAACTGAGCAAAGCACAGTAAAGCTTGGGCACAACCCAAATGACATCCATAAATAAATAGAAAATAATGGGCACTCATCTAATTGAACACAGATAAGAAAATAAATCGGGACATGTGAAGCCCCTTATAGACACAAAGAACCATTTTTCACTCCTCTGACACAATGTGGATGAGAGGTCTGGCTCCTGGTGTTTTCCCAGCTGTGCCTTAGGAGGAGGAAGCCTTGGGACTTACATAAAAAAGAGCATTGGTTCGAGAGTGCAGGATTCAAATCCTACCTGGGGTCCTGACCCTTCCAGAGAGTATGACCCAGGCATTTCATGTCTGAGGTTAAGTTTACTCACCTCTAAAGTGTTTATGACACTGTCTGTAGTATCTCCCCACAGGATGATTAGAAGGAAAGCTCCTAGAGGGCAGGGTCTCTTGAGTTAGTTTTTGAATTCTCAGCACCTGGGACAGCACCAGACACAGACCTTTTTCCATCAGTTGGGTAATTTCTTCGGTATAAATGACTCCCAGTGGGAAAACTCCCTCTGTTAAGGCAGGTCATCCCTTTAGAGAGCCTTTGTGATTAGCTAGTCTGTGTCAGTGGTGAACCTCAATTCCTTTAGGACAAGACGCCATCTTTACACAACCTGGCTCCTTCCTACCTTTTCCATTTTTTAAAAAATTCTTTTCCCTCCACATGCTCCATCATTTATCCTACTGTCCCATATTCGCTGTTCCTAAATCTCCTTCCTCGTTCCTTTACTGTGGTCATCCCCCATGCAAGGAGTACAGGCCCCCTCACCTCCACTGCCAATTTTCCTGGCTTCTTTGGAGATTCATCCCAAATTCCACCCATAGTTCCAGCCCTATTCCAGTTTCAAAAAGCCCCACCCCTTTCAGAGTATCTCATTTGCACTTTTTATGAGCATATTTTAGACTGTAAGATTATTGAGGATAGGGGTTGGTTTTGCCTTTATATTCTATGTTTTAGCATGGTATCAGGTAGATAATAAGAACATAATTACTTCTTGTTGATTGATTGATCAGGTCATTGACTTAGGAGGTTGTGATCTCTCCTTCAAGGGAGATCTTCACGTGAAGGCCAAAGGGACCACTTCTTGGGTATGCTGTAGAACTTGTAGAACCTACAGAGGAATGGGACTGCTAAATTGTACATTGACTTAGAAAGTCATATATTAATATTATCCATGTTTTACTGTATTTTTGTTTATTTTGTGAAATATTCCCACATTTTAATTTAAATTTAATCAGGTTCAGGCTGCATGTGGGAGTACTATGGGTTGCAGGTCACCTGTTGGCCATGGATCTGATACTCTACTGTAGAGGACATTCCTGTCAAGGTTCGTCTCAATGGCCTTGGGATTCTGTGGTCTCTTGGCTTTGAAGGTCCTGACTGCTGTCTTGTATCTTGTACCTTTTATCTAGTTTCTCATATCACAGACTGGAAGTCTGACTGGAGGGATGGCCATTTTAACCAGAGATCTGGACCTACTTCCAATCATTTCATGATTTAGATTCTTGCATGATGAGAGCAGAAAGTCTTTGTGATGGGACTTCAGAGCTGCCTCAGACAGCTCTGGGCCCTCAGGAGGACCTTGGAGCCCAAAGTCAGCTCAGGACTTTGGAGCAAAGATGGTTTTTTCTTTTCTCATTTTGCACAAAGGAAAGAATGCCACAACAAAGCTACAATCTCTTATTCTGCTGGTCAGCATCAAATGCAACAAATGAAGATCAAAATGACTAATGATGCTTGGCATATTTTGGCTTATGTTCATCGAGTAAGTCAACAGGGCTGGCCACATAGGAAGTCCTCAATCCTTTAGCATTATTCATTTCTTCCTGGACTTCGGAGTTAAGGCTGAAGCAGAGAGAGGCTTGGACTGGTTCAGTCATAGTGCAACTCAAGACAGGGAAGAGGCAGGCCTCAAACTCAGTTCTCCCAATTCCAAGTGCCCATAACAAGTGTTTGACAATGCAACTGTTTGTATTCATCTAGTCATTCTTTGTGTAGAAAGTCTTTGGCCAGAGGATTGGGACATTGAGGCATTGCTGGTGGAGTTGTGAACAGATTCAACCTTTCTGGAGCATAATATGGAACTATGCCCAAAGAATAATAAAACCGTTCATATCCTTTGACCCAGCAATTCCAATTCTATGTCTTTATACAGAAGAAATAATAAAAAAATGGGGAAAAGTCCTGCATGTTCCAAAATATTCCTAGCAGCTCTTTTCGTAGTGGCAAAGAATTGGAAATTGAGGGGATGCCCATCAATTGGGGAATGGTTAAACAAGTTATGGTACATGAATACTATGGAATATTATTGTTCTATAAGAAACCATAAATGGCTGGACTCTAGAGAAGCATGGGATGACTTATGGGATCTGATACTGAGTGAAGGGAGTAGAACCAAGAGAACAACGTACACATCAACAGCAACATTACGAGCTGAGCAACCTTGATGGAAGCAGCTCCTCTTGACAGTCCAGAGAGCTAGGACAGCTGCATTTGACTGGTTATGGACATTATTATCCCCAACCAGAGGAAGAAAAACAAAACAAAACACACAGGAAAAAAACAACAACCCTTCTGAATTTGATGAACACTTTATAAAAATTATCTCTTATATGTCTCTTTCCCTTAATCCTAATTCCTCATGTGGAAAATTACCAATTTGTAAACTTGTTTATCAAAATATGTATGTAAAATGCTAACCTGACTGTTCCCTGCTGAGGGGAGGAGGTTGGGAAGGGTGGGTAGAGGGAAATTTTGTAACTTGGAAATATACATGTGCATATGAGGGAAAATAAATAAATAAAATTTTAAAAAAGAAAGTCTTTCTCCAGTCTTAAACTACCATGTGAATATGAGCTGTTATTAGGATTACTAAGGCCACTTGGATTCAAATTGAAAAAAATCTGAACTAAACTCTGTTCTCAGCAGCTACAACTCTAATTGGGGGAGAGAACAAGATAGTCCAGCTGCAAGGCAAAAGGGGGTAGTGGAGTGAAGGAGGGGGAAAGGAGAGATAGAGGTAGAGGATGAGAGATATATAGAGACAGACTGATATACACAGAGATAGATGAGAGACAGAGAGACACAGTCAGAAAAGAGAGAGAGAGAGAGAGAGAGAGAGAGAGACAGACAGACAGACAAACACACACACACACACACACACACACAGGGACCCTAGGTTCTTGAGTGGGATATTGACTTCATGAAATGATGTTTTATCCTTCATTCTAGAAGATGATGACATCAGGGAGGTGATGCAATGACATTCATGTGAATTGGATTTGAGGTGGGGAGGGGCTGTGCTAAGTCACCAGTCTCACTTTCTCCTCTGGAGCCATCTGGGTCTGGTGACCAGATATAAATCAGGAGGCCTGGAGATGACCCAGAATTCAAGGCAATTAGGGTGAAATGACTTGCCCAGGGTCACACAGTTATTAAGTGTCTGAGGCCAGATGTGAACTCAGGTCCTCCTGACTTCAAGACTGGCTCTCTACTCACTCCATCAAGTAGCTGCCTCTCAAAAGATTATTTTACTATTTTTAAAAGTAATGAGTTGATAAGAAGAAAGAACAGAATTCAGGAGTCCCATCTTAGGTATGAATTGTGACGGGAAAAAGTCTGTGATTATTGGGCACCTAAAGGGAGAGGGTGGATAGATAACAAAGGTAAGCATAGTCACATGTGATAATGCTGGAGACCTAGGTAAGAATATGATGTCCTGTTGAGGTGCTTCTATGAATAAATTATATCTGTTATTCCATCATTCAATCCATTGCCAAATCTCGTGGTTTCTATTTTCACATCATCTTTCCTGTCCATTCCCTTCTCTCTACTCACTGCTGTTTCCCAAGTCCACTCACCACTTGGCCACCAACGGGATTTTTCTGAAGTGTAGGTCTAACCAAGGCACTCTAGGGACCTCCTACTCCCTCATGGAGGGAATTGAAAGTCCTCCGGCCTTTAAACCCTTCATAGTCTAGCCCTTCCTTCATTTCTAGTCTTCTTATACTGAACTTCCCTCTCCAGTTCTAAAATCCAGTCCCCACCATCTTTGTTGTTCCCATACTCATGCTACTCCATCTCTGATCTCTGTGCCTTTGTGCTGGCTGCCCTTCTTTGGCTAGAATATGCTGCCTCCCCTCCTCTGAGACTCAACTTCAAAAGACCTTTCCAGATTTCCTTCACTGCTAGTGCCTTCTCCTATGAGATTACCTTCCACTTACTCTGTATATAAGTAGTAGGCACCAAATTATTTATGTGCTACCCCTTCCATTAGAGTGGAAACTCTTTGAGAACAGGGACATTGTCTTTTTCTTCTTCACTTTTCTCTGTATCTCCAGAGCTTAGCACAATCTCTGACCCATTGCAATGGATTAATAAATGCTTATTAAGTGTTTAACAAGTTGACTGAACTACTAAAGCATGTACCTCAATGACTTAGAGTCCCTAAAGGAATAGTAAGTGTCTGGAAGGGGGTTTTGGGGGTGGGAAGGTTAACCCTTTGTATTCATGGTCCTGAGTGTAAAAAATGAAGGCAAAAAGCTGACCCAAAGAGAGAAAATACTTATTCTCCAGACTGCTGGAGACTGACCAGGGACAGGAGGCAAAGAAAAATCAGAGTGAATAAAGGGGTGCTGACTAGAAACCCATTATGTGCTTTTGTATGATGAACAGAACACTGGATTTGGAGATGTGAGAACTGGGTTTGAATCCTGCCTCTACCACTTCTTTCTTTTGATGACCCAGGAAAGTTACATCCCTTCATATGAGCCTCAGTTTTCATCCTTGTCCACATACAGTGGAAAGAGGACTTTGAGGGTTTGAGGGTTTGAACTCAAGAAAGGTCCCGTCCTGCCCATGACACTTATTGGTCATGGAGCTCTGGACAAATTGCAATTTCCTCATCTTTAAAATGGGAATGGTATCCATAATAACAATTTCACAATGCATGTGTGATTACCAATTTAGAACTGCAAGAAACTTCCAAAGTCATCAAGTTCAGACTCTTCATTTTATAGATGAGGAAAGAGAAGAGACAACATGATTGACCCAAAGGACAGTCAGAATTGGAACCCGGGGCCAAATGATATATTAGTCACAAAATACCTTACAATCCTTATAGTATCCCCATGTACATGTTGCCTTTCCTGACAAGACTGGGAGGTAGTTGAAGGCAAAGACAATTTGGCAAACTGTAGGTGCTTAATAAATGCTTAATATTGATCAAATAAATACCGTCTGTTGTTGAGGTTGTTGTCGTTAACCCTATTTCTCTGTCTGCCATAACCAAGACATAGAATTCACTCCTGCCCAGTGATTTCTGCTGGAGGTTTTTCAGGAAGTAGGATGTATTCGTGATGATATCATTGTTAGAGCTCTTTGGAGATGATTTGCTAGTCACCCTTTACTGGCAGATGCTATAGGATTTGGGAGTCTCAGTGGTTAACCAAGGGCTGGTGTTTTCTTTTTTCGGCATCATCTTGGTTCCCCACTAACTCATTCTTGTTAAGCCATCCCAATTAGCTGGGTGTTTTGTTTTGCTTTAAAGTCACGCACAACCCAGCTGGGGAAGTCTTTCTCACAAAGCATCTGCAAGCATTCTGCCTTGGGTCATGAGCTCATTGGATCTTTTTTTTTTTTTAAGCCATGCAAGATTTGATCATGTCTTGGCTATAAAGTCTCCAGAGAAAGGCATAGGGTTAGAAAGAGATTTCTGATTCAGTTTTCTAAGTTTAGAGTGAATTTCAACAAATTTGGGGGGAGTAGAGAAGGAATCCAAGTATGATTCTGTCCTGAAAGCAAGCCTCCTGGTCATCTCAAAAATCTTCTGAGACAAAGGAAAAGGGAAGAAGATTAGGACCAGGGGACTTATTCAGTGCCATCAGGAATTCCTATGAAATCTTCATTTTTTTCTTAGATTCTGACATTAAGAAGTCATCTAGGGGTGGCTAGGTGGTGCAGTGGATAAAGCACCGGCCCTGGAGTCAGGAGCATCTGGGTTCAAATCTGGTATCAGACACTTAATAATTGCCTAGCTGTGTGGCCTTGGGCAAGCCACTTAACCCCATTTGCCTTGCAAAAAAAAACCCCAAAAAAGTCATCTAGGATTTTACCATTGTTGTCTGATTCATTTCATGGTTGCCAATTGAATTTTTTAAACCATTTTATCTTCCAAGGACCAGAGTCATTTGTGCCCCCCCCCAAAGTCATTTTCATTCTTTTGACTTCAATTTCCCCTCAGATTAATGCATGGTTCCTTACCAAAGAGAGTTCCACCCCAGGCTTAGTGGTGCTGAAAGAAAGATCCAAGATGTTGTGATATTTCACATCACAGCACCTGAGAAATTGGGGAGACATGGATGGGTAAGAATATCTGGAGATTTTAGCAGTTTGAACACTTCATAATAGTCAAAAGTGTGATAGGGAAGGCAAAAGATCTAACAAGGTCTTGCGTGGCATGAAGAGAGTCATGGCATATAGAAAAAAGAAAGGGATAGATGGTCCCTCCCATAGCCCGCACCAGCCAGATGCCATTTGGAGGAATTGTATTTACAGAATCTCATTGATAAAGTGGCAAGTACCTTGAGAAGGGCAACCACAGTGATAAAGGACCTTGAGATCATGATATATATTGTTGTTCAGTCCTTTGAAATGTGTCTGATTGTGACCCCAGATACTGTTTTCTTGGCAGTGATACTGAAAGAGTTTGCCATTTCCTTCTCCAGCTCATTTGACAGATGAAGAAACTGAGGCAAACAGGATGCAGTGCCTTGCTCAGGATCATACATATAATCAATGTCTGAGGTCAGATTTGAACCCATGAAGAGTCTTCCTGATGCCAGGCCTGGCACTCTATGCACTTTGGTGCCACCTAGCTGCCTTTCATGATACATAAAGTTCATTTAAATGAACTTGGAAGAGATGACGTGGGCAATCAGACAAAGGATCATAGATTTAGATCATTAATGGATCTTAGAGATCTTTGAGTCTGACCCCCCATTTTGCAGATGAGGAAAAATGGGCTTAAGTGACTTGCCCCAAACTCAAGTCCAACACTCTAGCCCCTCGTCCATATTATTGCTGTGATAATGATTATCATGCAAGAAAGCAATTAGAATTATTCTGCCTGTCTCTGGACAGGAGCTCTTAGGACACTGGGTTGAATCACCAAGAGGCCAATTTAGAGAGTGGGGTGATCTTTCCCTTTTTTGCATCTTAGCACTTCAAACCAGTATTTGGCTCATTGTAGACACTTAATAAATGTTTATTGATTGATGGATGCTTGACGTGAGGAATGAACCCCCTGGGCTTGCTCAGGAAATGGCTGGCAGGCCTACTCTCACTAACAGGCTTGAAGAAGAGGCCGGGTGACCACTTGACTCTGATGTTTTTTGAGTTGATTCCATGATCCTTTTCAGATTGGACTGAATGACTGAGGAGGTCCCTGAGAATCTTTGAGAATAGCCATTCCCTAAGACTGGCCTCGATGGCCAGACAATGATGACAGAACATCGTCCAAGAATTTTTAATTATTATGTGCATCAGAGTCTGGCAATACTTGATATTTCAAGTTCTTCATTGCAGTTGAAGCTAAAATGTTCTCTTCCAGCCAAGACTTTATCAATAACCATAAATTAGCTGAGCCACTTAACTCTGTCCTGCAGTGAACTTTTCCAATTTAACTAACAGAATTTAGTCATGGGACTTAAAATATTGATTTGCACCAACTCTTAGAAGTGCCAATGATGGATATACAGTTCCATTGAAAAATTTTTAAATACAGTTCAATGAATGTGTGATCTCATTGAGGGGCAGCACTTCTCCCACCTGGCACCTCCCAGCCAATCTGACACCTCATCTTATGTCAGACTTGCCCAGATTCTCCCAGAATTTTCAATGATGAGATAACATGTAAAACACTTGATACACCTTGTATTAAATAAATGCTATTGTTATGAATCATCTAAAAGTTGTTCACCCTATATGCTGGACACTTTCCTTTAGTTTTTTTGATGTCATATGGATATCCATGAGTCAGTTAAGCTGTCCATCTATCATCCTTCACTTGGGCTACATGACCAGCTCACTTTATTTTCGTATATATGTGTATATAAATTATATATATATATATATGCATATTTATATATATTTAAACAAATTTACCTTGGGTAAGATTTAGACTGATGATTTTTGGCATAGAAAACTTCCAGATTAGCAAAATTCTTCTGGAGGTTGGACTTTCTCTGCCACTTATTGTCTTTTAGAGTTGTCTTAGGGGGCACTGAGAGGTTAGATGCCAAAAAGGGCCTTGAACCCAGGTCCTTTGGACTCTGAAGTCAGATCTCTATTCACTATAGGATGCTGCCTCTTTTATTTTGTACACATATATAACAGAATCAAAGAGATGTTTGTCCATATAAAATATTTATGTATAGGTAACATTTGGCAGGTGATTTATTCTTAGAAATGATGTAACAATAAAGGATATTCATTATTGAGATCTAGTGGAGGAGATGCACACTAGTCAAAAAGTGTTCACCACCATTGTGGGGGATGTCCTGAGTAGGGTATAAATGGATGAAGGATTTCCTGGCTGTGTGTGTGTGTGTGTGTGCATGGATATATACATAATTTTATTTGTTTAATTGATTAATTACTGTTTTTTCAATTATGAAGCTCCACATGTTTCTATCTGTGAATGATATTGTACAGATACCATCAAGCCGCAGTCCACAACAGAGCCTCCAAATTGAGATCTAAAGTCTCTCAAGAGTTTGGCCTAATCATCTACCCAGGGAAACATGTGGGTGAAGATGCCTTTTGTTCAATCTACAATCAATTAGCTCTTATTACAAGCTATCTTTCCTTTAGTCGCTGGTCTAGGTAGAGACAAAAACAATATAGTTCCTTCTCTCAGGGATCTTACATTCTGAGGGAGTGGGTTATATCATCGCATAGATGAATAGAAGCAAATGTATGCAAAGTAAGTGAGAGCTATTGGAAACAGGGTCTATCAGGTACTGGCGGAATCCAAATGAACCCTGGGGAGGAGGTGGCCCTGAAGCTGAAGGATTGTTCTGTAACATGAAGCTGAGGTCAGTCCAACTAACCTCATCCAACAGAGAAGTCCAACTATGAAACACTTCTATCTTGGACAGACACTGGCAATGGACCTGGGTGCAAAGATAGAATTGGATTCAGAGACAAGATGTTTCCTGAAACATAGCCTCATCTTTTGTACACCAATATTTTAGGACTGCAGAAGCACAGAATATTGTTGCCTCTGCTTGGGGATGTTCAATCAGAAGAGAATATTTGAGGGAAATGTAATCATTGCTTTTCAATATCTAGGAAAAGGGTTGGGCATTTTCTTTTTCATTTCAGTCTAGAATTAAATAGTAATACATAGAAAGTAGAGAAAGGCAAATTTGGATTCAATATAAGAAAAATATATCCAAGGGAGGGCGGCCCTGATGTCCAGTGGGCTGTTTTGGGAAGTAGTGCCTCTCTTCTTGGATGACCACTTCTTGGGGATACCTGGGCTAGCATACTGGGCCAGGTTTGGAATGGACTGGATGAACCCACATTCTCTTTCTCAAGTTGGAAATTCTGTGATTCTTTTCTTCTTATTTCTACCATTTCTCATTTTGAGGAGAATGGAAAATTATAGTTTGTGTGGATCTGAACATGTTCAACAAAGCCTAAACACTAGTAAATCACTGTAAGAGCAAGGAATAACTAGAAAATGCCTCTGTGCTTTTGTGTCCACTGTTATTCACAAATCCCACTTGTTTTCATTAAATGCTTCCCTTTGATCAGAGGATACCCTATTGAAAAATGTTTAATCAGGTAGTCAAGTGAATCCTTAATTCAGATTCTTGATGTGATATGTAAGATGTTTGAAATGCAAATGGATTTCATTTACTAAGGGCAGACATGGGGACAGAAGCATAAATCAAAACACAATTAATTTACTAATTGTTCTCTGCTGTGGATAGAAGCTGGCATTCTATCTTTCGCCAACCTGTCATAGGGTGTAGCAGAACCTCTGAACTCAAAGCGCATTCTCTGCTGCCTATTAGCCATGTTGTCACTCTCCCCATATGCAAAATGGAGTTAATTATCATTTCCCTTCATCCCGGGTCTTCCCATTGCAGGATCCAGTTCAAGAACCACCAGTAATTCAAGGATCTATTTTGTTGTAATTCAGTTGTTTCAGTCACGTCTATCTCTTTGTCAAAGACTTTGGGGTTTTCTTGGCAAAGATAATGGAGTATTTTGCAATTTTCCCCTTCAGCTCATTTTTGCAGATGGATAAGGGAGGCCTCCACGGCTATAAGTGAGTATGTGTCTGATTACAGATTTGAACTCATGGAGATGATTTTTCTTGATCAGGCCAGGCACTGTATCCACTGTGGTGCCACCTAGCTGCACCAGAATCCATTACTTGAAGAATGAACTTTTATGTGCCTTAGCTTGGAAAAGACTGCGTACAATACCATGATAATGAGCTGTGAGTTACTGATGTTATGAAGCATATGTTAAAAAGTCATTGGGGGCAGTTAGGTGACAGTGGCAGCTAGGTGGTGCAATGGATAGAGCATGGGCCCTGGAGTCAGGAGGACCTGAGTTCAAATTCGACCTCAGACACTTAATAATGACCTAGCTGTGTGGCCTTGGGCAAGTCACTTAACCCCATTGCCTTGCAAAAAAAAACACCTAAAAAAAGTCATTGAAGTAACATTTGTAAAGTACATTGTTAACAGTACAATGTTATATAAATGGTGGGTTTATTAATAATTATTAACAACATAGGCATTCATGGAACCTGGCCAGGTGTCCCATGCTTTTTGCACACCTTTACTCATTGATACTGTATGCCCGAATACTGCTGGTGGTAATAGGAGAAATCAGATAAAAGCCAGCCATAGAGAGACGGACAATTTGGCAAGTAGCTTTTGAAAATATTAGCAATCACAGCCACCATTTTCCCAGTCTTAAAAAGATGAGAAAGTTCTATACAAACCTTATTTCCTCCAGCCCTTCCTCAAACTCTGTGAGTTAACTATTCCAAGGATTATTAGCCCCATTGTATAGATTTTATTAAAGTTAACCTTCCCACATTGTGGGGATTCGGAGTATGACACCCCCTTTCTCCCTTGTAAGCTAGTATATATCTAAAATTAAAACGTTGACCCTGCATTTGTACTAGAGAAAAGTGTGAATTAGAATTGATAATACATAATACCATAGAAATCTGAATTTCTAAATTTTTTCAGACTCATCTGTTAGCTTTTGTGTCTCATTGAAACTTCTGCAAAACCACCCCCAAATTCCCATTTAATTTCTGATATCAAAATCATGAGGGGGGAAGTCACTATGTGGAAGGAAAAATGATATCAATAGTTAAACATTCCAGGGATTACTGGCTCCATCATAGAGATGACTCAGAAGGTGAGAGAGCTTAAACAGCTTCCTTGCAGGCACTACTTAAAAAAAGCCTAAGTAAAAGCTTCTGAGAGACTGTAAAAGGTGAGAGGACAACTTTCTGGGCCAGGAAGGAGGCCAGTTGGAGAGTTTTTCTCCCCTTCTTGGCAGCATGACACAGCATAGCTTCCTCCCTGCTCTTCTTGCTTCTTTTGATGGGAGGAAGGAGGTAGATGACCCAGATGAAAAGCCAACACCTTCCTTCCCTTGGATGACCTCAGAAGGAGCTGAAGGTTTCAGTTCAGGGAAGTGACAAAATGACAGATACCCAAGCCCAGAGGGGAGCTGCCTCCTTACATGGAGGCACTTGTTAAATTAGGGAAATGCATCCTCAGCAGCCAGGCAGAAGGAAGAGAAGAGCCAAAAGATGAATCAGCAAAGTCACAGAATTGTGCCTATATTTGTATTGTTTTAAAACTTACACTAAAGCATTAGCGTAATGATGAAGTAATGATGCTTCCCTCCCTCCCTCCCTCCTTCACATAGTTGCTTATTGAGAGGCTGACTGGGATAAGGGACTGCTGAATCCTTAGTGCTTACCACCTGCCTCCAACATTGACTAACCGGGTGGCTCTGGGCAAGTCACTTAACTTTTCTGTTCTGGGCAAATACTCAACTGATAAGATGTAGGCAAGAGAGACAGAGACAGAGAGCAGAGAGAAGGAGAGAGAGCATTTCTTCACCAGGACTTCCTCAGTCAGATAAAACCTTTACAAGTAAGGTAGCAGAGACCTGTAGTGGTCAAATGACTGATCCACATTCTGGAGACGGAACTCAAGTTTTCTGACTTCAAATCTAGGAAACGTTACAGTGTCCTATTTCCTCATGTGTCTGATCCGTCAGATATGATAAGTAGGGTGCAGGTCTAGATAGATAGACGGGCAGACGTCCCTATATGAATAGAGACGAGAATGGTTGTCTCGTGCTTAAGATGATGGGGGAAACATACCCCTAGAGAGTGCGAGGGAGAGGGAGAGGGAGAAGGAGAGGGAGAGATAGAGAGAAACAGAGATGGAGGAAGTCACTTTAGTGATAAGATTGCAAAATCCAACAAGTTTTTTGCAGACATAATCACACAATGAATAAATGTCTGAGGCTAGATTTGAACCCAGGTCTTCCTAACTCCAGGTCCAAAACTCTACCTCACTGGACCTCTTCTTCTTTATCAAATGGCATCAGGAAACAATAGGGAAAACAAAAAAAAAAAAGATGGCTTAGAAAGTAGTTTAGGAGTCCAGTGAGGAGAGTTGAGTGTTCAGAGGAGTGAGATTCATACTTAATACAGACCTGGAGTGGCAGACTGAATAGAGACTGAGTAAAGGGGAGTAACACACACTAAGTCTGAAAGGGTAGATTGGAGCCGGGGTTTTCCACAACAGTCTGAGGAGCTTGTGGTTTATCTTAGAGGTACTTGGAAGCTATAGAAGATCTTAGAGCCAGGGATGTGATGTGGTCCGCTAAGTATGGAGGATGGATTGGAGAATAAAGAGATGGGAAACTATGAGATCTGTTAGAAATGGCTTGAAAAGAGTCCAGGGATGGGGTGGCTAGGTGGCGCAGGGGATAGACCACTGGCCCTGGAGTCAGGAGGACCTGAGTTCAAATCCAGCCTCAGATACTTAATAATTACCTAGCTGTGTGATCTTGGGCAAGTCACTTAACCCTATCATCTTATAAAAACAAAAACAAAAAAAAGAGGAGTCCTAAGTTTAATCATGTAAATTTGGAGGAACCAAGGCTAGTAGGTGGGCAGGTGGAAAAGTGAAAGGAGAAGGAAGTGGCAGGTAGGATGGCATCTGAAAAAGAGAGCTAGACTATAGGGAAGGAGTTCCATTGGCTTTGGGAAAATCACTGATTCTCAGTTTTCTTACCTGTGAAATGGACTCACCTCTAGGGATTATTATGTTCTGGCTCTAATATTGTAATATCCAAGCTCTAAAAAATTACTTGATATTTTAATAGAACTGTAGCACAGATTTTTGTGTATTTCTGTCAATTGTGTCCAAGACAATAAATGTTAGGGACATTCACAGTAGAGGATGGGGATTGGAATGGGAGAGGAGACCAGCTCATTCTACCCATGAGTTGGTAGCTTCCTTTAAAAAAATCACAAACCTAAATATTCTTACTAAGTTTTAAGTTCTGTTAGTCTTATGCTGCTGAAGAGTTTAAAATACTGTCAAATGCCTTACTAAATTTTGCAACCTGGAGCAAAGCTCTTATTGCCCTACCTTTGTTATATCCTTGAACAATGATCACTGATGCTTCCTCAAGTCAAGTCTGCATTATTGGGAGCCCAAGTCAGATGAACCAACTCTAAAATCAGTAAGAAGCCTAATGAATGGAAATGAAGTTTAACAAGGGAGGGAGAGTGGAAAGATCATTGGCTTTGGGGAATCAGGAAATTTGGTTTCATACCCTTCCTGTTGCTTACTACATGTTAGAACCTGAGCAAGTCACCACTCTAGACCTCTGCATTCTCCTTTATACAAGCAAGGCCTGGACCAGATGTCCTCCAAGGTCCATCAGTTCTGGCTCTAAATCAATTCTCTCATAACTCACATGTCCTTGGTCCACCATTTCACCTCAGAAGTAAATGGGGGGGGGGCTAGGTGGTACAGTGGATAGAGCACCGACCCTGGAGTCAGGAAGACCTGAGTTCAAATCTGCACTCAGACACAATAATTACATAGCTGTGTGGCCTTGGGCAAGTCATTTAACCCCATTGCCTTGCCAAAAAAAAAAGTATATTCAGGAGGTTGAATTAAATGATCTCTAAAGTTCCTCTAAATCTCATGATGGTATAAAGCATATAGTAATAGATCAATGGAAATTGTTAAGTTATGGCTAATGATTTTATTAAGAGGAACATGGGGAAAGACTCCATCCATTCTAGAGTTCAATTTCCATTGGCCCCTTTTTGGTCTCATTTGCAAAATGGAGTCCTCTGAGATAACTCTTGTCACTCTTATATTAAAGGAGTGGATGATATATGTGGCTTTTATGAAAAACAGAACAGAGAAACTATAACTGGTGGCTGGAAGCTATGGATTCAAATTCTAAAAAATACTCAATAGATGTGTTGCCCTGGGAAAGTGATATTACTCCCCTCAGCCCAAATTCATTCATCTTAAAAAACAAAGAAAATTTAGAGTATCTCCTGCCTAAGATTGTTATAAGGATCAAATGAACCAATGAATACAAAGCTTAGGAATAGTGGAGAAAGGCCAGCTAATAGTTTGTTCCTATTTTTTTATGGAGATGATCAGTGAAGAAACACAGAAACTTCCCATAATCCACTTGATCATCCTTTACAATGGGACAATTAGATTTGGTTCAAAATTAATGTTATAATGACAGCTTCTCCTTCCCAAGAAAAAAATAGGCGCAAAAGTGGGGTATTTACAAAGAAGTCTTGTTCAGCAGTCAAAGAATCAGAGGCAGTGAAGGATCAGTTGTCCCCAAAACTTGTAAGTGCTCTGGTGGAGGTTCAACGGAAACTCTTTCATTAACTTCATTGGATAGTAAAAGTCATTCATGGTTGCCCATATATAATCCCAGGTCAATTATCTGGAGACCAGACTTCCAGCAACTTCCCCCCCCCCCCAATCTGGAATGGTGCCAAGCCTATTAAATAAGGAGGGGATATGGTAAGAAAACACACTTGATGAGGAAGAAGGACACATTAAGAAGTCAGGAACAAACAGCTAAGAAGAGCCCAAGAAGACATCTCGGGGGGCTATGTCTAAGGGCTTTAGTCACCCAAGGAATATTCGTATTGGCTGGTGATGTCTATAAAAGGCCGGCACCAGGATCCCTGAAAAGGTCAGAGACCATAAAAGATTTGGAACTGGGAAAAAAAATCTTTAAGGTCATGTGGTCCAATCCCCCTTATTCTAGGAGAGGCAAACTGAGACTCACAGAGGAAAAAAACTTGCTTTAGG
The DNA here is from genome assembly GCF_037893015.1 of Macrotis lagotis. Lineage (NCBI taxonomy): Eukaryota > Metazoa > Chordata > Mammalia > Peramelemorphia > Peramelidae > Macrotis > Macrotis lagotis. The sequence continues at coordinate 17,848,001 of NC_133664.1, forward strand.
TCACACAAATAGTGAGTGGTACTTGGCCAATATGGTTTTATTAAGTGTCTACTGTGGGTTGGACTCTGTCTTAAACATGTAATAAGCTAAGCTAGGTGCTTTGAATCCAAGCCCTGTGTTCTTACAGAAGAGAAAAAAAGGGGGGGGGAAGATTCAGAGAAGAGAGGTAGATCCTAAGATCAACAATGTAGAGGTCAAAGGTGCATCTAATCCAACCCTTCATTTTACAAATGAGGAACCTAAGCCCCAGGAAAAATAATTTCCTCAAAGTCACATGAAAGGGAGTTGAACCCTGAACCTTTGACAAAGATAGTAAATAAATGTCCATCCAAGAACTGAACCCAAGACTCTCTAGTACTCCACTATCTTGCCCTAGATAGGGGGATTAGAACTAAGAGCAATAGTGAGTGGCAGACCTTCCACAGCAAGACAAAAGCATGTGCAAGGAGATGTTGATTAGAGAGAAAGCATGGCTTCATCCTCCAATGCAGAAGAGTGCCTCATCCACACCAGAGCAGCTCCTAATCTGCCCTCTTCTCTCTTTAGCTTTGGCCTCAGGTGGTGATCTCCAGCTCATCTGGTCATGCCTCAGTTAGAATCCAAATACAGGTACAGGAGAACATATTTGTGCCATGGTCTACACTTGTTCTGTTATCTCCATGTTCCTAATATACCCCTGGCTAGGACCTATCTGACTTTTGCCTTTATAAATGCTGGCTGAAGTCAAGACCACCTGGAGAATGTGCTTTATCCAGGCAAAGGTAAATGAAAATAGATATAAAACGTCTTTCTTTATGAGTACAAGTAATGCAAAAGCAAAAAGCAGAAGATTTAACACATCTAATTGAATTTCCACAAGAAATAAAAATAACTTCCTAATGGAATGTTCTGATTTGGAAAAGAAGATGATTCTCTTAAACATTTAAGTATTATTTATAAAGCTTAAAGTGTAAATGGGAAGATTTTTAGTAAATATCCTCTATTAGAATTGATATTTTGGTATGACTGAAAAAGGTTACTCAAAAAGAGTTGTCTTAACTGTCTATGTAGGAAAAAAACCAAATGGATGAAGGATGCTGATCTCCAGTCTTTGAGAGAGAGAGAGAGCTATTCCATTAGTACATGTACATGTAGGTATTTATAAGTGTATAGTCCAAGTTGGTCCTAGAATTGAATAGAGTTAGGAGAAGAAACTAGATAATCTTTGAGAAACTGCCAAATTCTTTCAAGATACTTACAAGACCTAATTTTTCAATACTGAATTTTTCTGTTGATAAGTCCAATCCAATAAATATTTATGATATAGCTAATATGTGCCCAGGCAGTGTGCCATGTGGTGGGGGATGCAAAAAGAGGCAAAAAGAAATTCTTTCCCTCAGGAACTAACAAAGCAATATAGTCTGTGAAAGCCATAAAGTTGACAAGCATCCAAAGAGAGATGGAGAGGTGTGTGGTAGACCCAAGGGGACCTTCAGCTTATTAGAAATGATTGATTATATAGGAGAAATATCATAAAGGATCCCATCAGAGAGATATATATGACTGAAAAAAGTTGGGCTGACCATGTAGTAAGAATAAAGAATAATCAATGGACAGTCTGTGCTCTCCATTGGTATCCATATAATATCAAGAGAAACCAAGAAAGTTTCCCAGACAACGAGAAGACCTCCCCACCCCATGAGAAAGTTATGGGAGTCCAGGAACAAAAGTGGCACCAGTCTAGTGAGGGGGGGGGGGGGGCATGAATGAGTTTCAGTCTACAGTATTGGCAGAATATATCAATGAAATCACAGGTTCATTGGAATATATAAATTTTAATCATATCATAATGTGCCTTAATAATAATGAAAAGTAAGTTGACACTTTATTAGTAGTGATATTCTGAGAAATCTTGAGTTTTCCTTCTTAAGAAATTAATGCCATAATATCTTTGCTGGACTGTCATAATTTATATACAGTAATTGCTCACCTCATAAAAATGTTCCCTTTTGTCAAATGGAACTCCAAGAAGCTTTTTAAAAAAATAGCACTGTGCTTAAAGATGGGATATTGATTACTAGACATGGGACAGAAAGGTCTGTTGAGAATGAATTTCAATTGAGCTTAACTTGAATTTGCTGGAGCCATGCAAAATCGGTGATAAATAAGGGAATTTTCTCCTAGTGGGAAGTAGAAGTCACCAGCTTTTTTCAGTCTTTCTTTTTCCATTGAAATGAAAAACAGAGTTATTGCCTCAAATAATCGATTTCGGCTCAACTGTTAAGGGAGTTTTGTGAACGGGTGGTAGGTGTTGAGGCAGCTTATCATTACTATTATTATTCTTTACTATGGTGGACATTCCTTTATGGATCAGCAGACAAAGGATTCTAACAATCAGTTTTTAGGAGAAAACAATACAACTGATAAACAACCAAAAATGCTCCAAATCACTAAAAGCAAGTAAACTGCTCATCAAAACAGATTCAAGATTTCATTTTATACAAATTATCAAAGAAGACAAAAGATGGGAATGTCTAGTACTTGATGGATACACTACTGTTGGTGAATTGACCCAACCATTCTGGTGAACAATTTTGAATTATGTAAGAAAACTAGGTTTTCCATGCCTTTGACCCTAAAATCTCATTTCTGGACAGATGAGCCAAAGAGGTCAATACACAAATAAAGGTCTCATATACCTAAATCTTCATAGCAGCATATTTTTGTTAGCAAAAATCTGGAAACAAGGTGGTGCCATTTGAGGAATGGATGACCAAACTGTGGTAAAACAAATGATAATGAAATATTACAGTATCATAATAAATGAAGAAAATGAGAAATTTAGTGAAACATGTGAAGATTTGTATGAATTGATGCAGTGCTCGCTTTGATAGCACATATACTAAAATTGGAATGATACAAAGATTAGCATGGCCTCTGCGAAAGGATGCAGAACAAGGAAATTTGACCCCCCAATCTCAATCATTTGACCAATCGACACATCTTATTAGGTTTTAAAAGTCTGTAAATCCGTTTGTCAACCTCCCTTGAACCCTTTATCAAATTGGAACTCTTCTTTTATTGGATTGCCTAACTAACTAAATAAATCATGTCCCTTGGGGACTTTAATAATGAATGAAATTTAGTCGTTCTTCAGTTCGGTGGTACACCAATTGTGTGATAGAACATTGTAGGTTTGGGAGCACCCTAAGGAGTCACACTCTTGCACTTGTCCCAGAGGGTAGTTGTAAAATAATCCTAAAAGAATTTTGGTTGGTTAGTTGGTTTGTTGGTGGTTCTAATCCTACCTTATCGAAGGAGACCAAAATGGCATCATTATGTTTGAGACAAATTACAGCATGTCCTACTTTGGTTGATCAGACAAATATGAGCTCAGAATGTTCTACCACAGGTTGGTTCCAAATAGTTCATGTGAACATCTGGGATGGGTACTCTAAACTTATAGATGACATGTTTTCTTTGAGTTGTTTCCATTCTGCCTTCCTTTTAGAGGGCAACCTCCTCACTTGTGGGGCACGCCATGCTGGGTGATCCTGTGCCAGTGTCTCTCAAGCCATACAATCAGTTATAAAGCTCTTCGATGAGACCTTCAGGGTATCTCAGTATAGTGTCTTCTGACCACCTTGTGAACCCTTGCCCTGTGTGAGTTCTCCATAAATAGGTTTTTGGCAAGCATATGTCTGGCATTCTAATAACATGTCCAGCCCATCATAGTTGCCCTCTCTGTAGTAATGTGCTAGACAGTTTAGCTCAAAAAAGGAACTCAGTGTCTGGGATCTTCTCCTGATAGGTGATCTTCAGAATCTCCCTGAGACAACTTAAATGGAAGCGATTCAGTTTCCTGCCATGGCTCTGGTAGACTGTCCAGGTTTCACAGGCAAACAGCAAGGAGGTCAGTACAATGGCTCTGTTGGCCTTCAGGTGGTAGTCAGTCTAATACTTCTTTTCTTCCACACTTTCTTTCGGGACCTCCCAAACACTGAGCTAGCTCTGGCAATGCAAGTGTCAACCTCATTGTCAATGTGAACTTCCTTGGAAAGAACACTGCTAAGGTAAGGGAGCATGTCCATGGTCCTCAAAACTTCTCCATTTGCTGTCATCGATATTTCCACTTATGGGTGGTGCAGTGTTGGCTGATGAAGCCTCATTGTTAGATCAAAATAAGCACAAGCAGCAAAGAATAAATCTGTTCTTTGTTGCATCTTAGTATCAGAGGCTGCATTGAGGGCACAGTCATTTGCAACAACCCTCCCTCCACTTTGGTCTTGGCTTGTAGCCTTTTCAAGTTGAAGAATTTGCCATCAGTGTGGTAGCTAACCTTGAGACCGTGTTCATCCTTGGTGAAGGTATTGGACAACATGGCTGAAAACATCATGCTAAAAAGTTTGGGAGCAAGGACACCATTCTTATTTTACTCCATTGGTGACTGGAAAATCTTGAGAGCATTGTCCATTATCCAGAATCTGGGCAAGCATGCTGTCATGGAAATGTTGTACAATACTGATGAACTTCTCTGGGCAACCAAATTTTGACATAGTGTTGCAAAAACCCTCACCATTGAGGGTATCAAAGGCCTTGGTCAGATCTACAAATGTTGTATGCAGACCTCTGTTCTGTTCCTAGCATTTTTCCTGGAGTTGTTGGGCAGCAAACACCAGAATGACTGTTTTTCAACCCTTTCTGAAGCCACAATGACTCTCAGGGAGGTGAGCATCTTCCAGCCTATTAAGAAGGATCTGGCAAGAATCTTACCAGCAATGACTAAAAGAGAAATACCCCTGTGATTGTCACAGGACAATCTATTCCCTTTACTTTTATAGAGATGGGCGATGCCTTGAATTCTTGGGGAATAACCCCTTCATATCATAAAATCTGGAAAATTTCAGTCTGTTTTTGGATGAGCAATGGCCCCCCCCACCTTGTAGATCTCAGCTGGAACAGAATCAGCACTAGGTGCTTGACCACTTGAAAGGAGACTAATGGCATTCAAAAACCTCTTCTCCAGTTGGAACTTCAGCTAGGGACTGACTGACCATGTTGCTAAAGAGACTGGACCAGTTTCAGACTTCATATCTGATCGGGACCGGCCAAAACTCACTGAAAATAACATAGATACAGAAAGGGAGCCAGCCAAGAGAAGAAGCAATCATAAGGAATGAGAGCAATACCAGTTATGGACTCGAGAAAGTAACTAGGAGTTCTGCATTTATGCTCTGGTCATTTCTATAGGTAGAACCCATTCTTTCATGGAACTATATGTACTTGTAAGGTAGTGAGCCTTAAAGCTGGAGGAAATGTCTTGTACTAATCACTTTTACTCTACCACCTTCAAGCCTGGGGAACATTTTTTTTTCTGCTAAGGATGATTTGGATATTTATAATCTCAATCTTGGGGTATGCAAAATTATCAACTTAAAATTGAGCCTGCATTATTTGGTCAAACATTTAATTAATTCACCCCTAAAAAGTTCCTAGATTTATTGAATTTTGAGTCCTGCTTGTGGCTGCTGTGGCAGGGTCAGACCAAAGTATTTAGCAGGTCTTATGTGGCCCCTGGGGGACCTTCCCAGTCCCTGATCTAAATGAATGTCTTTTGCTAAAAAGCTAGTTGATATCTAATAGTTGATTTAAATGGCAAGTTCACCAGTGGGGGTTTTCCCTACTAAGGACTAAAAACTCAATCCCTCAGGATAACCCCCAGAATCCTCGGGGTTTAAGTGGTCAACTACCCTCTAGGGATCCCCGTTTTTGTCTGTGTCCTCCAAAACATTCACCACTGGGGATCTACTCAACTCGCTGGTAACTTTCCTTACTTTCTTTTGACATCTTAAGGATAGCAGTGGAGCCCTCTGAATGTCTGCCAAGTGGTCAGGCCATCTTTTCTTCCTATCATACAACCACTCGACTTCCACGATTTCTGTTCTCTTTCAGAGTTTCTACTTGAACAGAAATTCCGGCTTGCCCCTGCCCACCCCGAATCTCATTTCAGTTCATCAGACAAGTGCTGTTCCAAAGTGTTGCTGCTATTCAGCAACACCAGTAAAATGTTATTATTGAAAAGAGGGGTTTTTCCTTTCATGTAAAGGAAAGCAGCATGAAAAGCCCCCAGAATTCAATGTTTAATCTTGGTTCCAGAGAATGGATGATGAAGCACATTTCCCTCCCCACAGAGAGAGGGGGTGGACCATGGCCCTGGCTGTCAGACATTGCCTGTTTTGTTTTACTTAACTGGGGTTAAGACATCTTTGAGGTGGGGGCAGGGAGTTATTTAGGAGTAACACTTATATAAAGATTCAAAAGCACCAATGAAATGAGAAAAACCGAACAGCTTTGGTGAGGTCTACACCAGGGAACCAGATTTTCCCCCATGCTGATGTGACTTTAATAAACATCTAATTGTTGGGCTTGGATGCCTTAGGACAGCAGGGACTAATTGAGTTCTGGAAGCACAGATTTGGTAGTATTTCCATCAGAAATGGTTTCTGATTCTTCATCCAAAGGGGATCCTATAAAGAGTGCACACAGTGTATAGAAAAGCAGCATGGGGTAGGGAGAGGACCTACCCCTGGATTTGAAGTTAGAAATTCTGTATTTGAGTTCTAACTAACATCTGAAATGTATTGAATTATGGTAGGGAAATGCTTTTTATTCTATAAATTAAAAATTAAACATATTTTTAAAAAAGGAATGTCTAGGTCCACCGATTCCACTTTCCAGACCTTGATTTCCTTCTCTGTAAAATAGAGGAGGGCTAGAGATAAGATTAGATGATCATTTTTGTCTCTTAATTCTGTAGCTTTATGTAGCAGGCATTTTTGAGTCCTGTTACCTAGAATAGCCCTGTATATGCAGTAGGTATTTAATAAGTACTTCTCTTGAACAGAATTATACAAAAGGGAGGGGAGGGAGAGGGATAATGTGGACTGGAGAAACCCACGGAGGCTGGATTTTGATTCCCAACTCAGACAGAAATACTGTTTTCTGATAGATGAAAACAACTCAGTTCCCTTTACAGCTTCTCCAAATTGGAGCTGGGAATATACTGTGAATATACTTCAAAAGCAGGGAGTTGGCTCATCCAATGGTGCCTGCTCAGCTCTTGGGCAGAGGGGCTGAGCACCAATGCTAATCGCTGGGTTGGCACTGTCCACCAGGGCCTGGGGCCATCACAGCATGGGCAAAATGTCTCTTTTCATCACTTTTCTCTTTCAGATGGTTCTGTTTGGAATCCTCCCAGGATAGCAAACCTAGTGGACCTCAGTTTTCCCAAATTTTCTAAAGCTAAAGAGGAAATAAAATATGTCTAATTAGACAAATGGAGATTCATGGGTGAGGGGAGGGCAGCTGCTCTAGGAGGAGCTGGTTCCACATCCTATGGACAGTCCTATGGCTTAGCTGGAGAGACCCAAGGGAGCATAGAGGATAAGTGAGGGATATCAAGGGGAAGGTTCGTTTAACATGGTTATAAATGTAGAACCTATATTGGATGGGTCTGTCGGGGGAGGGGGAGAGGGAAGGGAAGGGAAGGGAGAGAGGAAGACAAATGTAAAACTCAAAACCTTGCAAAAAAATGATTGGTGAAAACAACTATTGCATGTAGGTGGAAAACAGATAAATAAAATATTCAAAAAACAACAAAAAAAACAAGGGGAAGGTTCTAACACAAAAGATCTGACATGTTGATCTGATGTGTCGAGGTTCATTTTGCCCTATCTTGGGACAAAGACCAAATCTCCAAATTGGGACAGAGAATCAGTAAACATTAATTAAGCTCCTACTATGGCCAGGGACTCTGCTAAGGACTGGGAATTCAAAGACAAAGAATGAAAAAATCTCAAGGGCTTGCATCTTACTGGGGCTCAGGGCAGTGGAGGGGGGTAGCATGCCCAAACAGATGTACAAAGCAATACAAGTAAATAGAGGATAGTTAAGCACAACCTAACTGAGGAAAGAGAGCATTGGTAATTCAGGGGATCAGGAAAGAATTCATACAGAAAGTAATGCCTGAACAGTGTGAGAGACGGATTCTACAATGAGGAAGTGAAGAAAGAATGAGGTGAGCCAATGCAAAGGTTATGGACAGCTAGGTGGTACAGGGGATAGAGCACTGTACCTGAAATCAGGAAGATTTGGGTTCAAATCCAACCTCAGACTCTTACTATGGAACCCTGAGCAAGTCCAAGAGCTCCAAGAAACTCTAGCATGTGCAGCAAGCACACCCCAGTAAAACCATCTCAGTGGATGAGCTAAACCAGGTTAAGAGTAACCAACTCAGCTTAAACCCTTTGATGATTGCTAGGGGGATGTCTAATCCAGACATGGGAAGACTTTCCTCAGTAGAATGAGTGAATGAAAACAACTTTTTTCCAAGGATTGTGAAGGAAGTAGAAGTAGACATTGTGGAGAGCTTCGAGCTTGCTTAGATATCAAAGTCGCCAAGGTCATCCACTGCATCCCAGGTCATCACCAGTCATCTTTATATCTGTCTTGTCACCTGACTTCAATGATACTGGAAGAGAGGGTAAGGCTGACTCATTTAAACTCAATTCACATGCAAGTCATGACATCACCTATCCAATATTTTATTATTTAACTATAATTTTATTAAATTACCTACTTTGATATCCTGTGATGATAGTTGAATGATGAAACAATATGTGTGGTACACTGGGAGCTAGAGTCACCACCTTGCAAGCAGGTGACTCAGGCCACAGGGTCATCTTCTCACTGAACTGAGGCAGCAGTATGATTCTGCAGCCTCTGGGTATATGAGAAGCTTTTTCTTTTTCTTTTGTTTAATTAAAGATTTTATTTATTTTGGTTTTACAATTTTTTTTCTAATCTTACTTCCCTCCCCCCACTCCCCACAGAAGACAATTTGTCAGTCTTTACATTGTTTCCATGTTGTGCATTAATTCAAATTGAGTGTGATGAGAGAAATCATATCCTTAAGGAAGAAACATAAAGTATAAGAGATAGCAAGATCAGACAATAAGATATCATTTTTTTCCCCCGAAATTTAAGGTAATAGTCCTTGGTCTTTGTTCAAACTGCACAGTTCTTTTTCTGGATACAGACGGTATTCTCCATCGCAGAGAGCTCCAATTTGTCCCTGATTGTTACACTGATGGAATGAGCAAGTCCATGTTGCTGTTGGGGTGTGCAGTGTTTTTCTGGTTCTGCTCATCTCACTCAGCATCAGTTCATGCAAATCCTTCCAGGCTTCCCTGAATTCCCATCCCTCCTGGTTTCTAATAGAAAAATAGTGTTCCATGACATATATATACCACAGTTTGCTAAGCCATTCCCCAAATGAAGGACATTTACTTGATTTCCAATTCTTTGCTACCACAAACAGGGCTGCTATGAATATTTTTGTACAAGTGATGTTTTTACCCTTTTTCATCTCTTCAGGGTATAGACCCAGTAGTGGCACTGCTCGATCAAAGGGTATGCATACTTTTGTTGCCCCTTGGGTGTAGTTCCAATTTTCTCTCCAGAAAGGTTGGATGAGTTCATAGCTCCACCAACAATGTAATAGTGTCCCAGATTTCCTACATCCCTTCCAACAATGATCATTAGCTTTTCTGGTCATATTGGCCAGTCTGAGAGGTGTGAGGTGGTCCCTCAGAGAAGCTTTAATTTGCATTTCTCCAATAAGTAATGATTTAGAGCAATTTTTCATATGATTATGTATTGCTTTGATCTCCTCATCTGTAAATTGCCTTTGCATATCCTTTGACCATTTGTCAACTGGGGAATGGCTTTTTTTTAAAAATATGACTCAGTTCTTTGTATATTTTAGAAATGAGTCCTTTGTCAGAAACATTAGTTGTAAAGATTGTTTCCCAGTTTACTACATTTCTTTTGATCTTGGTTATGGTGGTTTTGTCTGCAAAAGCTTTTTAATTTAATGTAATCAAAATTCTCTAGTTTGTTTTTAGTGATGTTCTCCATCTCTTCCTTGGTCATAAACTGCTCCCCTTTCCATAGATCTGACAGGTAAACTAGATTTTGATCTTCTAATTTGCTTATAGTATTGTTTTTTATGTTTAAATCCTGTATCCATTTGGATCTTATCTTGGTGAAGGGTGTGAGGTGTTGGTCTAATCTAAGTTTCTTCCATACTAACTTCCAATTTTCCCAGCAGTTTTTATCAAAGAGAGAGAGTTTTTATACCAGTAGCTGGACTCTTTGGGTTTATCAAACAACAGATTACTATAATCTGTAGAACACAGCAGATATCAGATCCAAATCGCAGCCCTGAGTGGGAGTAGGCGGGCAAATGAAGACCAGCTTACTGAAGTTAGAGCTGAAAATACATTTTTTTTTTCCTGGAGTAGCCACATAGAGAAGCACTATGAAGCTACTGTAGGTTTCACATTCAAAACTAATCTAGTCTACAAGCTCACATTTCCCAAAAAGAGTGAAAGATAGCTTCATAAAAATATAATTACCACTTGCAGGAAAGTGCCAGACCACCATCATCAGTGTATATATATTCCCACCATGATGAACCTTAATGAAGTCAAAGAAAAATGGAATTAAGACCCAGAGACCCTCACTATTATCTAAACAGGCCAAGCTTATAATTCTGAGGGTCTTTAACACCAGAATAGGCATAGACTATCAGATATGGCAGGGAGCCCTTAGGAGGAACAGCAACAGTCATTTACCACCACACATCTCACAACATCCTCATCATTAACACTGACTTCTGTTTAATGCAAAACTTTGTGGATGTACCCTCACAGCAAACATTGGCATTTACTGGACTGTCAATGTAAGGAGAAGAGACAGACAGAATGAAAGTGATAGAGGCAATGTGTGAGGCAGAGTGCTAGATTGATCACAGACTTATCTCTCCAAGTTAAACATTCATATTCAACAAAAGCAATGCCCCCAAGGCAAGATGACTGTCAGCTGATTAAAGAGGACTCTAGTGAGAATCTTGCCAGTAATGACTGAGAGAAACCCCACAGGACAGCTATTTCATTTTCCTTTATAGAGATGAACAACAGAGGCATTCTTTTTTAAAAACTTTTATTTATTTAATGCAGTGGGGTTTAAGTGACTTGCCCAAGGTCACACAGCTAAGCAAATATTAAGTGTCTGAGGTCAGATCTGAACTCAGGTTCTCCTGACTCCAGGGCCAGTGCTCTATCTACTGCATCACTTAGCTGCCCCTACAGGGGCATTCTTGATCACCTGGGGGATAACCCCATCTTGCTTTATAAGCCACAGGATTTCAGTTAGCTTCTGTATGAGCAGGGAATCCTTAGAAGAAATGGAGAAACTTCTTACTGTCTCTAGACCCTGGTTTCCTCACCTAGAAATTGAGGTGGCTGGAACAAATATGTTTGACTGACTCTTCCAGATTTTAATTGATAAAATCCAACACTTTTCTGCCTTGAGAATGATGGAGGAATCAGCCTTCATTATGTATGCAGGATCAAGGATATCTAACTGAGCTATATTCAATCTATTTCCCACACTGTGGGCTGTGGGTTCCATGAGAAACTTATTTGTTATACTAAAGAAGGCATCTTTTAATGTCCACAGGCTTCAGTCTCCTTATCTGTAAAATGAAGGGGTTGGATTAGATGGTGGATTGGATTCTTTTGCTACCTCTATATCCTATGAAAGGGGGATAGCTAGGGGGCACATTGGATAGAGCACCAGGCCTGCAGTCAAGAGGACCTGAGTTCAAATCTGACCTCAGACTCTTTATAATTACCTAACCTTGTGACCTTGGGAAAGTCACTTAACCCCATTGCCTTCAATAAATATTTTTTTTTAAAAAAGGGATGGAAAGGACCTCAGAGGTCCATCTATTTCAAAACAAACAAACAAACAAACAAATAAATCCTATGAAAGACCTTTGAGTCATCTGCCAACCTGGCATATTTCAATGGATGAATGAACAAGAAAGTATTTATTATGCCAGACACCGTTCTAAGTGTTGGGCATACAAATAGCCCCAGTCATTGAGGAACTTAACTTCTAATAGGGGAAAAAAATAGCCCATAGAGGGGAAGGCAATGGCTAGGAGGAAGCAGTTGATTGTTTCAAAAGATATTTGAGATAGCATGGCTGCCTGGACAGTGCAATAGACTTGGAGCCAAGAGGGTGTGAATTCAAATCTCACTTCAGACATTACTTGCTCTGTGACTGTAAGCAAGTCCCTTAACCACTGAAACGTAAAATGAAAAGTAAGGGTTGACTTCTATTTTTTAATCTACAACCCTCTGATCTCATTAATGTGGAGTCTTCCTTCACCAAAGCCATTTCACTCTTCAAAAAGTCCATCTCTTGGTGATATATGCTCATGGTTAGTGACTGAAGGTTTTTTTTTTTTTTTGCAAACTACAATTGGCAGGAGGCACTACTAACAAGCCCAACCATCCTCAAAGCCCTTCCCAGAAAATGAGGCTGGTTTGATGTGAGCTGTCCCTTAGTAATCTTGGTAGCTACCAGGGATGTCTTCTCTTTCTGAGTGTTTACAAACCCTCTGTTAAAGAATGGCTTTTAGAATTTTGCTGGGAATTGGCTTCTAGTTTCCTGGGCTGTGGTTTCCGGGACTGATCTCTCTTCCCCTTTCCAAAGTCAAGGCAGCCATTGCCCATCTCTCGTCTTTTGGCATCCACTACTGTCTTCTCTTAACTTGGTGCATTACCATCTATCATCACCTCTTGACTACAGTGCTTGGCCAATTTAAAATGTCTGTGAGGATGCTCTGACCCAAACCAATGGGAATTATAATTTCAGCCAAGCCTGCAGCAGACATGGTATCAGCTGCTTGGAAATGTTTTGTTGATCCATTTAGGCAATTTACTCCCCAAAAGCAATCTGGTTCACCTGGTCTTTTGTCCTTTGTCAATGCTCCATATTGTTTATAGCCCTCTGAGCTATTATCTTTTAGAGCATTCATTTCTTTTAACAATTTAGATGAGATTTCAGTGGCAAACATCAGCTAAATGTTTCTCCACTAATAGCAGTAGAAATGCCCCTTTTCTTCAGGGAAAGAGAGAAGTAGGATTCCCTGGCTCACTTTCAGAGGATGATTGAGGAGGACAGAAGCCCATGTCCCATGTTCCTTTGGATTCTCTTGTGTGATATTCTTCCTTAGCCTGCCATGGTCTAGGGACACCTCCCCTTGGTGGCACAAGCTGAGTTTTATCAGGCTGAGGCTATGGAAAGATATAGCTGAGAACTCCTCTAGGCAGGTCTAGAGGCAGTGGGTTGGTCGTGGAGAGAAATGGGAACCTAATGTAGAAAGTGAACAACAAAAGAGATCAGAGGGTTCACCAGTGGTTTGCCTTGGGACCAAAGGAACATAGTGTTTTAAGATACAGAAATCAAACTAGAAGCATTTATTAAGCATCTACTGTATTTTACTGGGGAGAAAAAGGTGAAAATGAGTTTCTTTTATGCAGATGCCATTTGAAGAGGTGTCTGGGTCAAGCAGAGAGTTCAGATGACAGGAAAATGAGCCAGATTTGAGCTTCACAAAAGGTCTGACAAAATTTTCAGCATTCAGATATCCCCCCCCCCTGCCCCGGCCAATTTGTTCTTTCTCTGGAAATGAATCATGAGTTTTTGGAATTATTTTAGATCATTGTATCACTGAGATCAGGTAAGTTATTCACAGTTAATTGTTCCCCCCAAATATCTTTTGCTCCATTCAATGCACCCTAGGCTCTGCTCATTTCATTTTGCCTCAGTTCATATAAGTCTTTCCAAATTTTTCTGAAATTATTCTGTTCATCATCTCTTAAAGCACAATAGTGTTCCATCATAGTCATATACCACAGCTTGTTCAGTCATTCCCCAATTGATGGGCATTCATTAATTTCCAATTCTATGCCACAACAACAACCAAGAAAAAGAATTACTATATATATATTTCTGTACATATAGATCTTTTTCCATTTCTAGAAATCTCTTTGGGATACAGAGATAGCAGTGGTATTGCTGGGTCAAAGGGTATGGACAGTTTCATAGCCCTTTTGGTATAGTTCCAAAATGTTCTCCAGAATGGAGATCAGTTCACAGCTCTACCAACATTGTATTAGTGTCCTTGCTTTTTCACAGCCCCTCCAAAATTTGACATTTTTCTTTTCTGCCACATTAGTCAATCTGATTGATGTGAGGTGGTACCTAAGAGTTGTTTTAATTTACATTTCTGTAATCAGCAGTGATTTAGTTTTTTTTTTATATGCCTAAAGGTAACTTTGATTCCTTCATCTGAAAACTGCCTGTTCATATCCTTTGATTAGTTGAGGAATGACTTGATTCTTATAAATTTGACTCAAGAACTCAGAATCTTCTGGGTATGTAGAAATTTTACACCCAGATTTAAGAAATCACAACTTTTTTTCTAGCTTCCTTTAAACCAGTTTCAACTTGACAACCCCCTGTAGCTCCCTCCTCTCAGAGAAAATGATTGCCCCTTGAATCTGTCCCTGTCCAGGGATCCTCTGAAGCAGAGTTCTTGACATTTTGAAGGGGTGTATATATGTGTAGGAAGTTGGCAGGACAAAGGGGAACCCATGACCTCCTCAGGTAGTCTATTCCACTTTGGGGGAGATCTAATTTTTAAGGGAGTTTTTCTTTACACTAAGCCTAAATTTATTAGTCATTGAATTGATTCAGTTTTAGAATTTAAAGGACTTCTTTTAGTTCTCCCTTCCCTTCTTCCTTCTTTCCTTCCTCCCTATATCATTTCCTCTCTTCCTCCCTCCCTCCTTCCCTCCTTCCTTCCTTCCTTCCTTCCTTCCTTCCTTCCTTCCTTCCTTCCTTCCTTCCTTCCTTCCTTCCTTCCTATTATGCCTCTTTATTTCTAGTTTTGCTCTGGGTCCTAAAAAATCGAATATCTCTTCTGCACAGCTGTCTTTCAAGTAAATGAAAAGACAAGAATCATGTCCTGTTCCCAAGTCTGAAGACCACTGTATTTAGGGTCATTTCCTGTATGTCCTATCCTTCCACTTTTCTAATTGCATCTTTGTTTTCCTGTTGGCATTAGATTGTAGACTTCTTGAAGTCAGGGACTATCTTTTGCCTTTTTTAAAAAAAATATCTTGACCTATATCTGATCATTGGACCCAGATGGCTCTGGAGGAGAAAGTGAAACTGGTGCCTTAGCACAGCCCCCCCCCCCACTCAAATCCAATTCACGTGCTTGTCATGGCATCACCTCCCTGAAGACATGGTCCTCTTTTAGAACAAAGGACAAACAACAATTCCAAGACAGAGCAGCCTAGGACCAAGCTCTAGGCTGGGAGCTGGAAATGAAAAAACAAAACCAGGTGAAGCAGAAGCAAATCCTAGCCTGGGGCAGAAGGTTTTAGACTTGAAGTCACTGGGCAATCTAAAGCAAAACTTCAGAGTAGAACAGATACCCAGAGGGCAGCTCTCTGAGTCTTGGGGTAGCCCTGAGGAGTTGAGAGCATCTTTCTAATGTTTTAGATCTTAAATTTTCACTGGTGAATCTCCCCCCCACTCCCTTCTTTCCATCCCCTTTCCCCTCCCCTCCCTTCATCTGTCTCATGATTTTCAGTTGATATCAATTAGCCAGCTAGACTTAATTAGCTTTTAGAATTGGGCACTTAGTGCTGTGGTACAAAATAGTCACCTTGCCTTTCCCCCAAGGTCAGTGATTCTCCCTCACAGGAACATACAGAGGCCAGGGGAAAGTCAACATAGAGTATGTGAGGCAAAGGGAGTAACTCACAGTTCCTGCAATGTTCTCCTTATGTATGATGGAACTTGTCTATTGGGCTCCTTGTATAAAATATATATTTGTGTGTTTACACACATATTTGTATGCTTATGTGTTTGCATGTGTAAATGTATATATAGACTGTATGTGTATGTGTAAATAAGCACATATATAGCTGTATTTCAATAGAATTAGTTTCCTTTGTAATATTACTTATTTTTATTTTATGTATTAAAAAACATCAGGAGAAAGAGTCCATGGATTTTACTAAGAGATCCAAGTCAGATCTCAAAGTGAAGAAGTCCTGACATGGTGCTTTGTGTTTGCTTTTCCTCATCTAATTCCATCTGTTCTGGGTTCACAAAGCAAATAAGACCCACAGGCCAAGTGGGCCTTAGTCAAGAAGACATTTCTTATGAAGCATCAATCCATTCATCAATGGATTTCCATTTTCCATGACTTTCCACACTTTCTAATGACCTTGTTGGATTCATTGAAGAGTCTCATTTTATAAAGCTCCTAAGGCTAAGTGAACCATGCTTAATGATTGACTAATTCTATCAAGGACCTACCCACACACAAGGTGGCTTGGGGAAGGAGGACCCTGTAAACTGGAGGAAAATGAAGGACCTACTGTAGAAGGTGATGCTTGAACTGAGTCCAAGAGGTGAAGGTGAGATATAAGAGCATATTAGAATTTCCCAAGCAATGAGACTGGGCTGAGAGAGTGCCTGGGTTCCTAATATTCGGCTCCTGTGGCATTATCGCTGCTGATCTGACTGTTCTTGCCCCAAAAGCAATCCAGCAATGGCTGCTGTGTTAGGATAGACCCAGGTGAATGTCTTCTCACAGTCTTGGCAAGGCTAGCCTTTCTTGTGGGAAGTTTGCACTGACTAAAGATGAGAAAGAAAGGAGCTGGAAAATTTCAGTTCCTTCCTCTGAAGGAACCACACCCAGTGGTCACTCAGTTCATAGTTTTGATGAACTGTTTTTTAAAACCTTTGACCATGTTCCTGCTTATTGGTTTCCCAAGATTCCAATTTTTTTCTTATTCAGAAAGCATCAGTAATTAAAGGGGAAACAATAACCTTTTTGATACTCTCTATTTTAAATAACCTATGCTTTATATGCTGTTGATGTGGCTCTTTTTCTCTTTAGAGAATGAATATCCTCATTGGTCCCTAGAGGGATGTTTATGGTGGCATGTCTGCTTCCAACAGATGAAGCACAGTTTAAGGTTAGCAAGAAGACCTTGCAGGGCATGCCCTTTTGTCTTACAACTGGATTTCATGGGCATGAAGAAAAGGGGTCAAAGGCTGACCAAGTGCCTTTAACTAGACAATTGCCTAAGAACAATGAAAAACTGTGTCAGCCAGTAGAGAATGAGTTTGTGGCATCATAAAAGGGAAAAGGGAAGAGCAGCAAAACTTCTCCCAGGGTCCACTCTGAGTATGTCTGACAATGTTTGGTTGAAACCCATCACATCTCGAACCCCATTCTTAGAATTTCCTTTTCTGCTGCTCTGAAGCTTGTACGACAGAGCAGTGTAGGCAAGGAACCACTGAGCAGGATTGTTTATCTTATAAAAACAGATATTTTTACTTTAGGGAAGGATTGCGATAGATAAAGTGGTATTCTCTTTCAAACTAGTCCAAGACTGAAAAAAGGAGTAAAATGCTTTCATAGATAGGAGGGAATAGGTGTGCAGTTCCTTTTCTTTTTCATGTGTTTGTGTGTGTGTGTGTTGCCTATGTCCATTCACATGAGTTGTCTAAATATAGCCTTTGGGGAGATAGTAATAGATATATCTAGAATCTCACCAACTCCTCTCCAAGGGAAACTGATCCTTACTTGGAGGAGAGGAGGTTGGGATCACTATAATGTTCACTCTGCTTTCCTCGAAGGGGTATTATCTAGGAATTATATCTATCTGCCTCCTTAATATATTTTTCATGTAGAGGAATTCAATTTTAGATTAAAGATGTCCCTGGTTTCTATCCCACAAAGAGGAAGGGGCGTAGATTATATCTAAAGATTTGACTCACCCATAAAATGATAGTTACAAAAAGGGCTATTTTAATAAATAGTGAATTGCATATGAACCTATTTCTCCAAGCAGATAGGCAACTAATTAACAGATTAGAATACACCAGACAAGAGACTGTGTCAAAGAGCTTTTGTACTAGAAGTAAGATATCTCATCTCATCCAGGAGTGGGAGTCCCCAAATTCAGTCATGGGGAAATTTCTAAAAGTCTCTAGGGAATCAAACTGCAAATCAGAGATATGATTGGGACCCTGACTTCTCCTACATTTTTTTTTCTCCTCTGCAACATTTTTCATCTTGGGTGTTTCTGGAATTAACTTGGATCAATCACAATAGTTAGGTCTTTCACTGTTGATCATCTTTACAATATTGCTGTTATGATATATGTTCTCCTAGTTCTGCTCATTCATTCTGTATTCATTCATAGGTTTTTCTGAAACTATCTTGCTTGATATTTCTTATAATGAAATAGTATTCCATCAAGATTGCATTCAACAACTTGTTCGTTCATTCCCCAATTGATGAACATTTCCTCAGTTTTCAATTCTTTGCCACTACAAAAAGAGCTCCTACAAATGTTTTTTGTACAAATAGGACTTGGACTACTATTTAATGGAGACTGTTTAGAAAGATATGAATTTTCTTTGTCAAGAAAACCCACCCAAAGGGTTAAGAGTCAGACACAACTGAAATATCCCAACAACAACAAATAATTCTTGCTTTAGGTTTTGGGGGAGATACTATTTATCATTTTAAGAAAGGTTCCTGGGGTGGCTAGGTGTTGGTGAATAAAGCACCGGCCCTGGAGTCAGGAGTACCTGGGTTCAAATCTGGTCTCAGACACTTAATAATGACCTAGCTGTGTGGCCTTGGGCAAGCCACTTAACCCCGTTTGCCTTACAAAAAAACAACCTAAAAAAGAAAGAAAAAAGAAAGGTTCCCTTGGTTCCTATGCTTTCTAATATTTTTAATAGGAATGGAATTTTGCCACAGACTTTTTCTACATTTTTTCATATAATCATATGATTTTTAATGATATTGTTATTGGCATGGCTTATGTTTATAGTTTTCCTATAAGTCTTGCATTCTAGATATAAATCCCACCTGGTCATAGTCTATGATTTTTATGATATTTTGCTGTATCCTCCTTACTAGCATATGATTCAAATACTGAAGCCAAAGTTACATAATAAGGAGACAGGACTCATTGGGGAAGACCCTGGTATTGAAAAAGATTGAAAATGAAAGGAGACAGAGATAGCAGAGGATAGGATAGATCAATAGTGTCATGGAAACATGAACTGGGAAAGACTTTGGGAAAAAGAGGTCAGTAGAAGGATCGAGCATGTTATATAGTCCACAAGGTCATGAAGAGTCACATACAACTGAACCACTGAAGAGCAACAACAATATTTTGTTTAAAATTTTTGCATTGATGCTCATTAAGGAAATCATTCTGTTTTTTTCCCTCCCTAGTTTAGGTATCAAAAGCATATTTCTGTCGCAAAAGAAATTTGACAGGATTTCTTTCTTTACCTATTTTTTCAATTACTTTACTTAATATTAGGGTTAATTGTTCCCTACAGGTTTTGTAGACTTCACTTATGAATCCATGTGGTCCTAGGGATGTTTTCTTAGGGAGTTTGTTGATAGTTTGTTCAATTTCTTTTTCTAAGACAGAAGTATTTAAGTATTTTGTTTCCTCTTCTATTAATCTGGGCAGTTTATATGTAAATATTCATCCATTTCACCTAAGTTGTCAATTTTACTATCATATAATTGGGCAAACTCCTAATAATTGCTTTAATTACATCTTGATTGTTGGCACATTCACCCTTTTAAGTTTTTATAGAAGTAACTTGGTTTTCTTTTTTTTAAATTAAATTTCCTCAATACTTAATCAGAGTTCTTTTTCATGGAACCATTTCCTACTTTTATTTATTAGTTCAATTGTTTTTATTTCAATTTTTATTAATCTCTTTTTGATTTTTTTCAGGATTTCCATTTTGAGGTTTAATTTAGAATTTTTAATTTGTTCTTTGTCAAGTTTTTTTAAGTTGCATGCCCAATTCATCAATCCATTCTTTCTTTTATTGATGTATGCATGCATTTAGAGATAAAATTTTTCCCCGTAGTACTGCTTTGGCTACATCCCACAAATTTTGAAATATTGCCTCATTATTGTCTTTATCTTTAATGAAATTATTGATTGTTTATATGATTTGTCCTTTGACCCACTCATTCTTTAGGATTAGATTACTTGGTTTCCAAATAATTTTTAACATATGCTTCCACTGCCCTTTATTAAAATGTAATTTTATTGTATTATGATGTGAAAAGGGTGAATTTAATATTTGTGCATTTCTTCATTTGGTTGTGGGGTTTGATGTCTTAATACATGGTCAGTTTTGTAAATCTAAGAAAAAGGTATGTTCTTTTCTATTCCAATTCAATTTTCTCCAGGGGTCTTTTATAAACTCTTCAGTTCTTTCTTATTTATTGTATGGTTAGATTTATTTAGCTCTAAGAGAGGAAGGTTGAGGTCCCCTACTTTTTGGTTTTATTATTTCCTTCTGTAAGTCATTAACTTTTCCTTTATGAATCTGGATTCCATGCCATTTGGTGGATTTGTGATTATTACTGATATTGCTTCCTTGTCTATGGTCCTTTTTAGCAAGATGGAGTTTACTTGCTTATTCCTTTTAATTAGGTTTATTTCTGCTTTTGCTATATCTGAGATCATGATTGCTACCTCTGCCTTTTTTACTTCAGATGAAATGTAATGCATTTTACTATTTTAATTTTATGTGTCTCTCTTTTTTAAGTGTGTTTCTTGTAAATAACTTATTATTGGATTCTGGTTTCTAATCAATTTTGCCATCCACTTTGGTATTATGGATGAGGTAATTGATCCCATTCATGTTTACAGTTATGATGACTAACTGGACATTTCCCTTGTTCCATTTTCTTCTATTTATCCCTCTTTTTATTCCGTCCCTTCTCTAAAGTCTCTTCTGCTTCTGACCATTGTCTCATTTGTCCTCCCTTTTATCACTGCTGCTTTCTCTTATCCCTTCCCCTGCTACTTTCCTGTTGGGGAAGACTGATTTCTAATACCAATTGACTATGTGTATAGGTAGGTATGTATGTATAAATATACACATGTATGCATATGTACATTCCATACATACATACATGCATATATATCCTTTTAAAACCAATTTAGATGTAAGTAAGCTTGTGCACCTTCTACCATTTTCTCTGTCACTCTAAATACTGTTCCATGAGTGTCTCTTTTATATAAGATAATTTTCCTCTTTTTTCTCTCTCCCTTCTTCTCCCAGGGAATCTCTCTTACTGATCTATACTTTTTTTTAAATATATCAATCAACATATTTGAGCCATTTCTGCATCCTCTTTATGTAGAATCATTCTAACTGCTCTAATAATGATAAAAATAATAATGAACAAAAATGACAGCAGAGGACATATTTCTTAGTGCTTTTGCTCAAAGGGGTCCTTTATGGAGTTAGTGTGAATTCTGATGCATTTGAGTATTAGGACTAAGTGAAAAGCCATCTTTCATAAGACCTTAAGACTTCACCCGATTCGTGATTGTATTGCACAGATCTATCTTCCAATAGTAGATTTCACCTAGCTCTTTTAATATATTTCCATTCAGTCCCCATTAAAGAGTAAGGTAATGTTCCTTTGTGTTAAAAATATATATATTTTAGGGATACCAAAGTATTTTGTGGATAAAACTCTTTCTCTTTCCTTTGGACTATTTGATCTTGCTCTAATCTTACCCCATCTCTTTTTCTAGTCTCGTGTGACCTTGATTGTGTATTTCACATCAGTTCTCAGACAAGTAAGTCACCCTTAGTAACATGCTCTATTCTGCTTCTGCCTACTTTGGGTCTTTTTGTTCCTCTTTGGATTAACTATATTGCAATTCTTTTTCAAATCCTATTATCCCATTATTGACAGCCAAATAGTACCATATATAACCAGGACAATAATCATGCTAAAAGATGGCTTTGGTGGCATCAAAAAAGTATGGGCTCATTGAAAATAGTTCTAAAATATTAAAATTTGAAAAATTAGCCTGATTCTATTTTATTCATTTTGTCATTTAATTCTTTTTTTTTCTTTAGAGAAATGAAGCAAAAAATAAAAACTCACCTAGTTCAGAAAGACAAACAGGGAAACTATATTATGTCCAAAAGCAATTTAGACAAGGAAAAACAATATTATTAAATTCCTAAGCACCAAATTGTATCATAAACTTATGGAGAAAAAGTCAACTAAAATAGAAAGAAGACATATATGATGATATAATAATTGAAGCAGTTATTAATGTTCCTCTCTCTAAGCTGATAAATTCAACAGGAAAAAAATGAAAAGAAATTATAGAAATGAACTGATGGCTGGAATATTAGATATGAAAGATTTATGGTCTCTTTTCAATGAGAACATTAGGGAACATGCCCATTCTTATCATTGGACAGTACCTTTACAAAAATGCACTATCCATTACTGCAAAGAAAGTATATATTAATGTAGAAAAGTAGAAATATTAAACATATCTTCTACAGACCATGTTTAAATAAAATGGTAATTAAATACAGGCAAATGATAGAGCCTAAAAGAAGTCAAAGTAATGACATTTTGAATAATGAGTGAGTCAAAGAACAAATCAGAGAAACAGCTAATAACTGTAAGAGAGAATGATAACAATGAGATAACATACCAAAATTTTTGAGATTCCGCTAAAGCCAATCTTCAGACGAAAAATCCTATCTCTGAAAACATACATTAGCAAAAGAGAAAAAGAAAAGATTAATGAACTGACCATGATATTTTTAAAAAAGAGTCCTCAAATTAGAAAACTCAGGAAAGAAATTTTAAAAATTAGAAAAGAAATAGAGATCAACGAAAATACTAGAATTGCTAAACAGCAATTTTTAAAGCCTAAACAAAACCAACAAATGTTAATGTAACTGCACAAAAGAGAGGGTGAATCAAATGACCAAAGTAAAAAATGAACAAAGTGAATTAGGAATTAATAAAATAATTTTAAAAATCAGTTTGTCTTTCTTCACTTGTGATTTAAAATAAGACTAAGTAAATATTCACTAGTCAATTCAATCTAATTTAATTCAGGTGTTGAAGAACAGGCACTGTGATAGATGCTAAGAATGGAAAGACAAAACTAAATTAGTCCCTGCAATCAATGGTCACACATAGAAGTAAGTATTTTTTCATTCACCCATTCATTCATTTTAAATTATTTTGGGAGAAACAGGATGAACCTAGGTGCATACATACACGATAGAGAAATATAATTTTTTTAATGTGGAAGTCAGGAACACTTGACGGGAGATGGCACCTGAGCTCTGTGATTGATGATTACATTTTTCCATCATTTCAGTTCTTCTCAATGGTATCCCACTAGACTAATTTACTTAGGCAGTTTTCTCCCTCCCTCTCAGTTTAAAACTGATGCAATCGATTAGATTTAGAGGACTCCAAACACATTTTCAAAAGCCCTTGTTAGTGATACTCCATCCCTACCAAAAGCCAATCATTCCTATAATTTAAGTAGTGGTCTAGAAATCCATTCAAGTCCCATGATCAGATACAATATTCTTAATTAGTTGTTTGATTTCAAATCTTTTTTTCTTCCAAAGTCTTGCCTTCTATCAACAGCAATGCCACTCAGATCTCCAATTTATGTCCCAAACATCATAAACTTGTAGAATACTTTCTCATTTATGTCCATGTGGATCACCAGCAGAGGGCACTAGTCAACTTGTTGGATAAATCATGGAAGCTTCTTCTCCCATCTTGGTTAGGTACATGATCCAAGAAGACAGCAAACATCTTGGTTATTGTTCCTGGATCAACCAATAGCTACTTCTGTACTATTCTTCAAGGAGTCTACAGTCACCGCTACTCATTTCTCTTTGATGGTCTTATTAGAAGGTCTTTAAACAGGCAACATCCATGTATCCTCCTCCCCATACCTTGGGGGACATGGTGACCCTTCATCCTCAGAGAGTTCATGGTATAATTTTCTAGTCAAAAACTTTTCTCCTGGGTGTATTAGCATTAATAATAATAATAATAAATAGCCAACATTTACATGGTACCTTAAGATTAGCAAAGTCTTTTACTTATGTTATTTCATTTGATCCTCATACCAACCCTAGGAGGGAGGGGTTCTGGTTATCTCCATTTTTCAAAAGAGGAAATGGAGACTGAGAGAGGTTGAATGACTTTCACAGGTCACCCAGTTAGACAGGATTTGAACTCAGGTCTTCCTGAATCATGTCTAGTATCCTGTAAATCACTTACCTGCCTCTGGAGTTCCTCACAGAGGTTATTTCCCTCAACATCTATTCTAGCCTGACTTTTGCAAATGAGGAAATTAAGGTCCAGAGAATTTGATCACTTGCCTAAGGCGATCACAGAAATTCTTAAGGGCAAAGCAGGGACTAAAGCCCACACCCCTAATTCTCAGTCTAATTGCTTTGTAGATCAGTTATATGCAAACACACACATATGCATATAAGTCTGACATTCAAACCCACTTCCATGACACTCTCCTCTTCAAGAGAGATTAATTCCCTGAAGCTCTCTAAGAAGGTCCTCAGAGCCTGGGTCTTCTGCAAATAGAGTTGAGCCTTGGGTCACATATAAATCTGCATATCTGTACACACACACACACACACACACACACACACACACACACACACAGTCACTACCCTAAGGTTATGCCCTTATTAAAATCTCTCATCCTTATAATTAAAAGAAAAGTCTCTGAACTTCCATTCTCTCCTTTCTTCAATCTTCCCTCCATTTAGCTGCTGAATTCATTCATATCTTTAAAGCTCAGGTTTCATGTGACACTTTCCTTTTTGAATACCTCAATGGGCTGCTTATTACCTCTAGGATAAAATGAGAAGCCTTTTGTGGGCCTTTGTAATTTTCACAGTCTGAATCCAATCCATCTTTTCAGACTTATTTCATATTACTCTCCCTCTAGCACACTTCTGGGCAGCCAAAGACCTAGTTGTTCCCTATTTCAGGATTTCATCTTTTGCCTCCACACCCCTGTACAGTCTGTCCATCATTCCTGGAATGCCCTCCCTTTTTGATCTCTGTCTCTTGATCCCTTGTGCCATTCAAGGTCAAACTCAGGTACCACCTAGGACCCAGAGCCTTTATTATTTTCCATAGTTACAGAGTTCTTATCATCTTGAAATTACTTTATATATTGTTGCTGTTCAGTCATTCATTTGTGTCTGACTCTATTTGATCCTATGGACTTTTGTCAAAGTTTGCCACTTCCTTTTCTATACACAACCCCCCCCCATAGACACATACATTCAATTATGATATGAACATATACACACACATGTGAACATACACACATAATGTTCTGATACATGTGTGTTTATGTATGTGTGTGTGTAAAATGCTATTTCCTCCCAATAGAAAGTAGCTTGTGACCAAGGCTGACTTGCTTCTGTTTTCATATGCCCAGGTGTTAGTGCAACTCTATGGATTTAGCCTGTGCTTAGGTGAATGTTTGTTGGATTGGACTGAACATTGGACCCTTAAACATGGAATCTGGTAGATGTAGATCTCAAAACACATTATTTATTTTTTTAGGACATTATTTGTTTTTTAAAAACTCCCTCAAACATTTTTTTAGCATCTAGAACAAAACTGGCCACAGTTGACTTAAGTTTCTGGGACAAAGAGATTAGATCATCCAGGCAAGGTCACTCAACCCATTGCAGTTCTGAGCTAGGGATTCAGGATTTGTGACTTCCAAGACCTGAGATCAGACACGTAGAAAATTTAGTAGCAGCATTTTCTATTCTCTGAGCTCTGGTGCCAGAGGCTCAATTTGAAGTCACCAGATACAATGGCAAGCTGATAGGATGGATGAGCCCTCTGAATTGGAAAGGGATATACACCTAATGAACCTGAGCTCACTGCCAAGGGAAAAACTCTTTCACTTTCTTTTTTTGTGTGTGTTGATTTTTTTTACTACTCATTCTACATGTTCAAATCAATAAATGGGATTAAATACCAAGACATGTCATTAATTTGTACTTAAATCCAGATGGACTTAGCTCCAAAGAGGCTGTTTTACAAGAATTCATACATAAAAAGCCCTTCTGGAGCTTAGCTTTTTCTGTACACAAATTACATCTTTAAAATATTCACTTTCTTCATAATTCAAATTGCTTCCAAACATTTGCATGCACATTTGGCATCAAATGGTTATCAAATAGTTTTAAGAATTCAAGAAAAAAAGAATGGTATCAAAGTGAACAAAATTTGATTATAGTTCCAAGTTGAAGAAATCTAACTGAAGTGGCTGTCATTAAAAACTGCAACTTGTACTGACCACTCTGAAGTGATTACATAGAAAACCTGAGCATACTGTCCAGCTCATTTATCATCACACCACAATAAATTCTGGAGTTATTTAATCTCTACTGAAGAGCAATGGCAATACTCGAAAAGACTAATATAATATAAATAAGGCTTTACAGTTCACTTTCTTTTGATTTCTGTCATGGTAAGATGTGTATGATTAACATAAAGAAAAAAACACACGGACTTTGGTTATTTTATAAGATTTTTAAATTATATATTTTTATTATATATTATATTATTTTAAATTATATATTTACAACCAGAATGACTTTGGGGTGCATTCATTAGAAATTAGAAATCTGAGATCTAGAGAAATGAAATTATTTGTCCGAGGTCACAGAAGAAGAACAGAGCAAGAATCCTATCCAAATCCTTAACTATGCTTTTCACTCTAAAAAAGTTCAGACATTCCTGAAAAAGTTAACTTAATTCCCTCATCCAAAGGACTCAAGACAAAAAAAAAGTTCCATAATTGGGCAGTCAGCAAATGATAATACAAGGCAAATCCCAGAGTTTTTTGAGAGCACTGTGCAAGTATACAGAAAAGGCTGTTATAAAAAATCAGCTCTCCATCATCAAGAACCCTGAATTGGAAATAATAAGACAAGTGATTAAGAACATCTGCTGTTGGTGTCCCAAAGCAAAGCGTTGTAGGCATCAGAAATAGTCTTAATGTTTTAATTGGCATTTTTAGTTCTTCTCTGATAGTCCTTGCTGAGGCTGCCTCTATCTGGGAGCATTAGCAGAAAATCATCCCAAACCAATTCCTTGGGCTGAATATTCCTGCAGAGGGCGTTATTGATATTTTTTCCATGGGCTGAGTCTGAAGAGTGGATCTCATAAAATGTATTTTGTCTTTGGATGAATAGACATCTCTCCAAGGTACTTTTTTTGGGGGGGGAGGCAGATTTGGTTTACAATTCCCCACCCCCCATAAAATTCCCAACACATTTAGTCCCCCACCAAACTGGTATTGCTTCTGCAACACATATCTTTCTGCTGCCCCCACCCCCTTTCTCATTTAAGGAAGGGTCTCTTTTCTGGTCTATATTAACCAGGACACTTGGAGCATTGCTGTGATAACCCACCGGCTGCACTCTTGGGCTATGGCTGAATGATTTGTGTGTTTCTGAGAAAGTCCAGCTTCTCTTCTTAATCTGGGGGTCCTGGAGTCTCCGTAATTTACTCCCACTGGTTCCTGGATGAGCCATATTTCATGTCAACTGGGAAGGAATTTTTTTTTAACTCTCAATAGAGATATTTTTGAACAAAGACGCAGGGCAAAGAGTATCTTCTTTGGAGTATTAGGCAAGAATGCACACTTAGCCTATTTTTCTTCTGTATGATTATGAGGCAATTGATGATGGCCCGGGGGCTTTGTGGATGAATCAGACTGTTAAGAAGTCTCAGTGAGAACAATATTCTCCCTGATAAGTTAATTAATTGTTCAGCAGTATGAAAGTGCAGGAAGATAGCATTTGACTCCTGACTTTGGTGGCCTCTCTCCCAAAGGGGTCCTTCCTAGCACCCGTGGTAATCAACAGTCCTCTGCATTTGACTCTGATCCTATACATTAATAACTATATGAAACCAAAAACAAAACAAATTAATGATCCATCTCCAAAAATGCCTTCTCCCCCCCCCCCAAAAAAAGGTTTCCTCTTTGAGGTTCCAATTCCTAGCATCCCTTGTTTATAAAACCCTTCTGGATTCTGAAAGATGCCTCTCTCTCCTTGCCTTTGATCTTTGGGTTTTCCCTCTGCCTGTGAAACTCAGATCCAGAGAGCTTCCCTGCCTACCTACTTCCCTGCCTACACATACTTAGGTTGACTTCAGGGCAGCATCAAGAACGGCTAGGAGATGGGAGACAGTGTGATGCACATTGGAGTTTTCCCCTGATGGCTGACCTTTGCAGGAGGCTATCCAAGAAGCATTTTCTTGAGGCCATAGAGGGAAAAAAAAAATCAAACAGCTACTCAGCCTAGAAGAGCTGTTCAGACAGTGGACAACAGAGTTCAAGGTAAGTTTTATGGCTTAGACACCGACCTTGCCTTTCCTTCAGCGTGCTGAAATATTCAGAAGTCCCCAATTGCAGGTGAGAGCGTGGTGAAAAGAATCTAGTTGACTAAAGAGAGAAGATAAGAGCAGAATAGAAAGGCCTTGAATGTAAAAACTTATTTTATTAGGGGGATATTCTAGAGCCTACTTGGGAGTCTTGTTAATATGAGATAATATATGCAGAGAGGCTTGCCAACTGTAAAAGCATCACAAAGGTAAAGACTTAATAAATGCCCTTAAGACTAGATTGGCAGTCCCTGGAGGTCCCCGTGTATTCAGCCTCTGACCATCACCCTCCCTAGAACCAGAAATTCAATTTTTATCAGGTTGCCTGGAGGTGATAAGATTCTAGAAGTACTGATTCATCCTGGCCAAGCACTCAAGGGAGATCCACTTATCAATCAGAATGCCAATTACTGCATTTGAAACAAAAGATATACCTAGCACTAAAAAATGATTTCAATCAACTGGCTGGGGAACTCACTCCTGGGAGATAATAATTTGAAAGTCATAATTTTTAAAAATCAGCAGTGAACTCAGAAAAATAGTACTGGATATAGAACTAGATATTCTCTCTCTCTCTCTCTCTCTCTCTCTCTCTCTCTCTCTCTCTCTCTCTTTTAGTTTTTGCAAGGCAATGGGGTTAAGTGACTTACCCAAGGCCACACAGCTAGGGAATTATTAAGTGTCTGAGGTCAGATTTGAACTCAGGTACTCCTGACTCCAGGGTTGGTGCTCTATCCACTGCACCACCTAGCTGCCCCAATGACTAGATATTCTCAAGGGATATTTGAACTGAACAAAGCCTAACAAATCTCTCATCCTTTAAAAAAAAATTAATTAAATAAACCAAAATTTTCCTAAAGAATGAGTCTACTCTGCATCAAGCCCTATCTAGAAAGACCACAACAAAAAAGTTCCTACCTTCAGAGAGTTTACATTCCACAATATAGATAAGGAAATACAAAGCAAATGCAAAGTTATGCAAAGTCATTTCAAGAGGAGAGAAGATTGACTATTGGCAGGAAATAGAAAATAGGTACCACCTGAAATGTGCTTAAAAGAAAGCCAGGGATTCTAAGAAGTTGAGGTAGAAAGAGAATAAATTCCAGAAGCCTGGAGATGGAGATATAATATGTTCTTTATGGTACCAATGTATTTTCTTTTTTAAAGTTTTAGGGATATGGTTAGTATCATCAAAACATTTCTGGCTATACTTTTCCCTATATATTCCTTTACGAGTCCTTTCTCCTTATTACATAGTGTCATGAAAACTGCTTGATACGGGTCAGGAAACAGAATAATGGATTGGTGGATTAGGATAGTTTCAAAAGAAACAGTAGTGAATGACTACATAATCTGTTTGACAAAACCAAAGCCATGAGTTTCTGGGATAAGAACTTACTATTTGACAAAAATTGTTGGGAAAACTGGAAAATAGTATGCCAAAAAGCTAGGCAAAGACTCAATCTCACAATCTGTACCAAAATAAGGTCAAAAGAGGTGCAGGGTTTAGACATAAAGGGTGATACCATAGATGAATTAATAGATCAAAAAAGACTCTATTTGTCAGATCTAAGGAAATGGGAGAAGTTAAATAAAAAAGGTTTTGCATGAGAGGCAGTTAGGTGGCACAGTGGATAGAGCACTGGTCCTGGAGTCAGGAAGACCTGAGTTCAAATTTGACCTCAAACACTTAATAATGACCTAGCTGTGTGACCTTGGGTGAATCACTTAACCCCATTTCCTTGTAAAATATAAATAAAAGCAAAAAGTTTTTGCACGAATAAAACCAATGCTGCCCAGATTAGAAGAAAAACAGAAAGTTGGGAAACAGTTCTCACAGCTAGGGGTTCTGATATAGGTCTCATTTCTAAAATGTATAGAAAATTACATCAAATTTATAAAGTTACAAGTTATTCCCCAGTTGATAAATGGTCATTATTAAATGAAGAAATTAAAGCTATATAAGATAATATGAAAAAGTGTTCCAAATCATTACTGATTAGAGAAATGCAAACTAAAACAACTATGAGGTTGTACCTCACTCCTACCAGATTGACTAAGATGACAAAAAAGGAAAATGAGAGGTGGTGGGAGAATTGGGACACTAATATATTATTGGTAGAGTTGTGAACTGATCCAACCATTCTGGAGAGCAATATGAAAGTATACTAAAGAACAATAAAATTGATCATACCTTTTCATCCAATATTATCAATACTTGGTCTCTATTCAGAAGAAATCATAAAAAAATGGGAAAAGTCCCACATGTTCCAAAATATTCATAGCAGATCTTTTTTGTAGTGGCAAAAAATTGGAAATTGAGGGGGATGCCCATCAATTGGGGAATGGCTGAACAAGTTATGGTTTATGAATGCTATGGAATATTATTGTTCTATATGAAACCATGAATGGCCAGACTCTAGAGAACCATGGGATGAATTACAGGAACTGATGCTGAGCGCAGGGAGCAGAACCAAGGGAACATTGTGCACATTAACAACAACATTGTGGGTTGATCAGCCTTCATGGAAGCAGCTCCTCTCAGCAGTTCAGAGAGCTAGGGCAACCCTAGGAGACCTGCTATGGACAATGTTATTCTCATCCAGAGGAAAACAAAACAAAACAAAAAATCCTACAGAATCTGAATAAATGCTACATTCACTTTTTAAAAATTTCTCTTTTTTTTTCTTTCCTATCTCCTGGCTTTCTTTCTTTTCCCTTAATCCAAATTCTTCATACAGAAAATGACTGATCTGTAAACATGTTAAACACAAATGTCTATGTACAATAATCCCCAGACTATTCAAGGCTGAGGGGAAGAGGGTGGGAAGGGTGGGGGGGGAAGAAAATTATGTAACTTAAAAATATGCATATGCATTTGGATGAATATGGAAACACTTTCATAACATGTAATTGGAAAAATAAAATAAAATGTCAATGGGAAAAAATAAATAAAATATGGCACCCAGAAGCAAACAAACAAAAAAAAAAGGATTCCTTTCTCTTTAAAGCGTCAAGTGGTCTAGTGAATAGAGAGTGTTTTTTTTTTTGCAAGGCAATGGGGTTACGTGGCTTGCCCAAGGCCACACAGCTAGGTAATTATTAAGTGTCTGAGGCCAGATTTGAACCCAGGTACTCCTGACTCCAGGACCGGTGCTCTATCCAGAAAAGACCTAAGTTCAAATCTACCCTCAGACACTTCCTAGCTGTGCAGTACGGTGCAAATCATTTACTCTCCATCTGCCTCAGTATACTCCATTGCAAAATGGGGATCATAATACTGCAACTGAGATATCTGTGAAGTGTTTATTAAGTAGTTACTAAAAAAATTTGTTGATGGATCAATTTGATGGAATAGAGGAGGTTGAATGGAGAATATCATCAGGTTGGGTGCTCTTTCCACTGAAGCAGGAAGAGTATCTGAGCCTGGCTCCTCTGTCATCCATCCCCAAGGGGGAACTGCAAAGAAAGAGAAAAAGCAGTCCTTGCCCTCAGGGAGCCCTCCACAAGGAGAGATAGCCTCTCCAAAATAGGCATGGGTATCTCCTCCTCTCTCCTCCAGTACCAATATTTACTCTAACACCTAAAGCCCCCCTTCACTTGATGTCCTTTTCATTTACATTGCTGTCAATGTGCATATTGTTTCCTTGTTCTTTGCATCAGCTCTTCCCTCAGTTCCCCCTCATATTTGGCATTTTTATGACACAATAATATTCTATTACATTAATAGACCACAAGTCATTTAAGACAGTCATTAAGAGATGGCCACTCCACTTGCTTTCAGGTTTCTGTTTTGACCACAGAAAGTGTGGCTACAATTTCAATTTATGTGAACTCTGTGAATAGACAGGATACTGGGCTTGGATTTGGGAACTCCAGGTTCAGATATGGCCTTCCATCGTTACTAACTATGACCCTGAACAAATCAGCCTTAGCATCCTTATCTGTAAAATGGTAGTCATACTAGGACCTATCTCCCAGGATTATTGTGAAGATAAAGTGAAATATTTGTAAAGTGTCTTGCAAACATTAAATATATAATTATTAAATAACTTTTACTATTATCACCATATTTATATCTTTTGCTTCTTTTGGTCTCATTAGAATATAAATTGCTGAGTGAGTTGGAATTGTTTTGTAAGCCTGACACTTAACAAAACCTTGTTGGATGTGTTATTGTTTGATCAAGACAGCTTAACTCACATAATTTAAATGTTTTTTTTCCTAGAACAGTTTTCTTTCTTTTCACCTTAAATCTTCCCATCTTTTCCAGTGTTGGCTGGGATGCTTGGCTCACTGAAATCACTAGGCATGTATCAAAGGTGCTCTGTTTAAAGAAGGCTGGTTCCCCATTCCCCAACTCCCTTCTCTTACTTCCCTTCTTCCTCCTAACATCTCCTGTCTGCTATTAAAAAGACATTTTGCTGTAGTGGGAAAAGTGACTCCCTGCAACGGGAGTCAGAAATCCTGAGTTTGAATTCTGGCTTTGCTACTGATGGGCTGTGCGACCTTGTCTCCAAGCCAAGTTGCACTTGGTCCTGTGATAGGTGCTCCCTGGATGCCTCCCAGGCACTGACAAGAGACTGAATTTGGAGTCCATAAACCTGGGAGCTAATCTGAGCTGTTACTATGTGACCTTGGGCAAGTCATTGGTTTTCTCTGGGCTTTCATTTCCTAGTATGTGAAATGAGGGTTTCTGGACTAGATCATTCCAGCTAAATCCTCTGGTCCCTGACCCTGAGTCAAGACTGAGATTAGATGGTGTTGGACAAGTCATTTAACCCTGATACGTTCCTTACAAGCTAGGACTGTTTCCCAGCTCTTCATACAGAGATGAGAATACAGCAAGTGAATAATAAATGCTCGTTGACTGGGTCTTAATTTAGTCATCTGTAAAAGCGAAGATAATATATGTCACGGGAATCAAATGGGATTGGACCCAATACTTAAGCATCTACTGTGTGAACAGCAATAGAAGGGACTCTGGCAAAGCAAGGGGCAAAACAGTTGTTAACCTCGAGGAACTTATATTCTGTTGAGACAACCAAGTCAGGGCGTGTAGACTTCACAACAGGCTCACAAGGGTGCTGACAACACCAACACACTAATAATAACATAGAAACTATTGAGTTTGATAACCACTGAGCAAGAGTAAGCCTCTATCTGCAGATACTAACTGTGTGGCCTTGGACAAGTCCTGGGCAACTCTCCTCTGTCTCATTTTTCTGATCTTTAAAATGAAGACAATAATAGCGCTTCCTTCAAAGGAATGGGGAAGGCATACGGTAAAGAAGACAGTACTTAGCCTGAAGTCAAGAAAACCTGAGTTTCAAATCCAACCTGAGATGCTGACTAGTTGTATGTCCCTGGGCAAGTCACTTCACCTTGTTTGCCTCAGTTTCCTCATCTGTAAAATGAGCTGGAGAAGAAAATGGTCAACCCATTTGCTATCTCTACCAAGAAAATCCCCAGCGATGAATCAGATGCGACTGAAATGATTGTGCACAGCAAGAGCAACAATAACAAAGGAATCTTGTGAAAATGAACCTGGGGCGGCTAGGTGGCGCAGTGGATAGAGCACCGGCTCTGGAGTCAGGAGGACCTGGGTTCAAATTTGACCTCAGACACTTAATAATGACCTAGCTGTGTGGCCTTGGGCAAGCCGCTTAACCCCATTGCCTTGCAAAAAAAAAAAGCTGGAAAGCAAACCTACATGCGGAAGATGTTTTGTGTGAGTGTTAGCTGTTACTACCATTGCTCCTCTTGCGCCTCTGCTGCTGCTACTACTATTACTCCTACTGTTGCTATTTCTACTACTCCCACCACAATGATGACTACTACCACTACTATTACAAAACTACCAAAGGGCAAGGTAATACTCCCTCACCCCACCTTTCAGCTGACGTATCTCAGGCGAGCTTCATTTCCCCACTCCTCCTCTATGGTTGAAAGGTCTAATTGTACCCAAATGTGTCTGCTTGGCCATTTCTACTTCCATCCCCTAGAAAGCTGACTTTTATATTTGACAAATTGAGGGGGAGAGAGAGAACATTAGTACCCAGGAGGGAGCGTGGAATCACCACACAGTTCTCCCATCTCCCCAATAGGAAAGGATGGATAGTCTAAAGCCCTCAACAATCTTAAAACCCCTCATCAAAAACATGCTTCAGAATGGCTTACCTTTCCTCTAGCTTCCTTCCCCCCTTCACTTGGATAGTCTAAGCATCTCAACGGGGACTCCTTCCCTCTAGAAAGCCAGCCTCCTCTAGATGACCAGCCGGGTCTCCCTCCCAGTTCTGAGGCAGCACCAGAACCTCAGTGATCTGCAAACATTAATGTTGTATTGGATAGTTGCAGTAGGAAAAGGAACCAGACCAAAGCTGGTGGCTGTTTCAGCCCCCATTTTTTCTCTCATTTTTCTTCATTTCCTTTTTGTTGGCTTATCTCTTCTCATTATGTTTTCTTCTTTCCTTTATGTTTTGGAGATTGATTGAGGTCTAAACTTCCCCTTCCTCATTTATCAGACTTCAAGAGAAGACTCTGGGGAGACATGATACTTGTCTTCACATCTTTGAAAGGCTGTCTTTGTGAAAAAGTTAAGACTCATAATTTTCCAATTTTGCCCCAGGTTACTGAACATGAGTAACTGCTCTGAATTTGAGAAGCAGAGTGGGGGTGGTGGAAAGATTGATGACTCTGGAGTGGGAAGCCCTGTACTTGAACTTCAGGTTTGTGACTTAGCACCTGGGTGACCTTGGGGAATTTGTTGAATCTTTGTGGGCTACAGTTTCCTCTTCCAGAGTCAGGAATACCTGGGCTCAAATATTGCCTCAGATGCTAACTAACTGTGGGAGCTACCTGTCTGGCCATTCTTTTTCAGTCTCCTTTGTTGGGTTGTTAAAGAATTCTCATCAGCTACCATAGAGTCAATGAACAATCTATGCAGATGATTCTCAGATCTACTCATCTAGCCCTAAAAATTGACAATTGCCTTCTAAGCAACAGACATCTTTTTTTTAGGTTTTTGCAAGGCAAATGGAGTTAAGTGGCTTGCCCAAGGTCATACAGCTAGGTAATTATTAAGTGTCTGATGTTGGATTTGAACTCAGGTCCTCCTGACTCCAGGGCCAGTGCTCTATCCACTGCACTACCTAGCTGTCCCAGCAACAGACATCCTGCCCCAAACCTAAATTCATTATCTTTCCCTATAAACATTCTTCTTTTCCTGGCATCCTCCCCAACTGTCCAGGGTCAACTTCACTCCCTCACAATCAATATCCAATGTGTTGCCAAGGCTTATTTACTTTACTTTAACAATATCTGTTATCTATGCTCCCTCCTCTCTTCTGACACCATCACTGGCCATCACCTCACCTCTGGACCAATGCAGTAGACCCCTGGTTGACTTCCCTGCCTCAAATCCTGCTCACTCCACTCCATCTTTCATCCAGCTATGAAATGGGAAGATTCTTTCCTAATGCCCAGGTCTGATCATGTCAGCCTCCACTCAATTAAACTCTTTTGTTGTTGTTCATTTGTTTCAGTTGTGTTAGACGTTTTGTGACCCTCTTGGAGGTTTTCTTGCCAAAGATACTAGAGTAGTTTGCTATTTCCTTCTGCATCTCTCTTTTACAGAGGAGGAAACTGAGATGAACAGGCTCACCCAGTTAGTGAGTGTCTGAGGCTGGATCTGAGCTCATGAACATGAGTTTTCCTGATTCCAAGCCCAGGACTCTGAGCAGTAGGGTGCCTCCTTAGCTGCCCCTGCCTAACACAGATGACTGATTGACTGACAGATCACTAAAACTCCATCTTGGTTTCTTCATGTGAAAACTAGGTAATGATTATAGGACTTCCCACAAAGGCAACGCTGTGGGAAACAAATCCAAGAACATGATGTCGAGTGCTTTAAAAGTGTGAAAGGGTTTAATACATGACTTTTTTTGTTATTTATATGAATAAACAAAGGAGCCGTGAACCTTCCAGGTGTGAGAGTTCCCTTCACCACTGCAGATTTCACATCATCCGTGACAATATCTAAATTCTAAGGATTTGTCTGAGGCTTAAAGAAGACAAGGTCACACAGCAATGTGTTGGCAACAGAATCTGAATCCAGATATTTCTTATTCCAAAAGCCAAGTACCAAGCTGTCTATATTATTATTGCCAATTGGTAAGATTCGTCTTTTTTTCTATTAAAATAGGAATTAATCAGTTATTTTGCTATTTGTCTTTTCCCCCCTCTCAGCTACAAGAACACACACACACACACACACACACACACACACACACACACACAAACACATTTATTTATTTTTGTAAAAATTTTTTTATGTGAAAATCTCTATCTTTGGAAAAATCACTTTTGGAAAATCTCTGTTATCTTTGGAAAACTCTTCCTAACCTCACTCTTACTTCCCTCTGCAGACTTGTATCACACCGTTCCCCTTCCTCCCTCTGAAGATCCAACCCCCTGACCTGTTTGCTTTTCTGCTATAACATCTTTGAGACCAGAGACTAACTTGTCTATTCCTATCCTTAGGATTTAGTACAGTGTTATGCATACAGTTGGTATATAATAAATGCTCAATTCATTTTCTACCTCTTTTACTGCTAATATGTGCCAACCCCACCTTGGCTTCCCTGGCTTCCTTTCATGCTTTGCTTCTCTGCCAACTCTTACATGCAGTTTTTCCTGGTTCCTTCAGCTGCTAGTACTCCCTTGTTGCCCCCTCCCCAATTCCCTTGTACTGATTCGGTGTGTATTTTATATCTCAACGTGTATGTTCCCCCAGATAGAGTTTAAGCTAAATAAACCCCTGTGAGGGCAGAGATTTTCCCTTTTGTGTGTATGTATGGACTCACATACACAGTATACAGTATATAGTAGTCACTGAATAAATGCTGATTTTTCGTGACTGGAAAAAGTATTCTTTGGGACTCTTCTCAGAGAAGAACTCCCCCGCCCCAAACCTTCCAAAATAATGTCTTGGTAGCTCATTAGATACTTAGGTCACATAATTCAACCTCACCTGTAAGGGCAGTAAGTACCACACAAAATTCCCTGAAGGACTGAGATCTCTACCATTTTCCTGGCTTTTTAATACTTTTCTGTGTAAGGAGGCACCATCCCAGTGATGGGCCCTAGGGTGGGTGAAGAAGACAGAGGAGGGCACAAAGAGAGGGAGGAGGAATCTTCTCCTCGGGTTGTCCTTGGTGGCTCCTTTGTTGGCTCTCCTTCAAGGAGAGGACTGGGGTTGGGTGGCAGTTATTCAGGCTACTGGGCAATCCCAGGACCTCATTTTTCAACCAGTCCCTTTAGACAACAAAACTTTCTTTTTTTTATTTTTATTTTTGCAAGGCAGTGGGGTTAATTGCCTAAGGCCACACAGCTAGGTAATTATTAAGTGTCTGAGGTCGGATTTGAACTCGGGTCCTTCTGACTCCAGGGCCAGTGTTCTATCCACTGCTCCACCTAGCTGCTATGATAAAACTGACTTTCCATAAAGCTCCCTCAATTTTTTTTTTACCCAGTTAGCATAGGCCCAGGGTGGGTTCCTCATCACAAGAAATATTGCCATTAGTTGTCCACTTTCCCCTAAAGTAATGAGATGTATCCACCTTCCTGGCTTTAGAAGGCAACCAAGGTTCTATGAAATTGCCTGGGGAGTATTGTGATGTGCTAGTGTTCAACATTTTCCTCTGATGGATTAAGGCAACTCAATCAGAAAGCATGTATTAAGTCTGGAATGATATTAATAACTAACTCTAAGGTTTGTAAAGCACTTTACACAGTAATCATTTGATCACTACAACTATCTTCTGAAGTAGGTGCTGTTGGTGTCTCCATTTTACAGGTAAGGAAACTGAGGCAACAGAGGTTAATTGATTTACTCAGGATCACATGGCTGGGGAATATCTCAGGTAGGATTTGAACTCTGGACTTTATGGTTCCCACACTAGCACTCTACCCACTGGATTACTTGGCAATCTCTACATTATACTGTGTGCTAGGGACTGTACTGAGTGTGAGAGATATTAAAACAAGATTTAAACAGTCCCTGTCCTCGAGAAACGTATATGCCCAACTTTGAATGACTCTTATCTACAGAGAGCTATGAAGGAAGATGCTATCTGCTTCCAAAGAAGGAACTGATAAATGGAATTGTGTAAGAGGTTTTTTGTTTCACATCCACATTCATACAGACATATATTTGTGTCTAATAGTGCCCTTCTCTGAGGCAGGTGGGAAGAGAGGGAGAGGAAAAAACTGCACAAAAGAGAATAAAAGGAAACTTAGAGGGAAGTGCAGAAAAGTGATGTACAAGGGGCAGCAAGGTAGTACAGTGGATAGGGTGCTGACCCTGGAGTCCCTGGAGGATTCAAATCCAACCTCAGTCATTTAATAATTGCCCAGCTGTGTGACCTTGGACAAGTCACTTAATCCCATTGCCTTAAATAAATAAAATTAAGAAAAAGAAAGGAAAATGATTCATAGTATTTATTACATAGTTTTTTTTAAAGGAAACTATGAAATGGAAATTCAAGGTTTTATATCAAATCCTCTTTATGATGTGCTGTGTACTTGGAAATGTTTCTTCTTTTTCTTTTTTGTTTTTAAGTTCAAATGAAGAAAAATTTTTTTAAAAAAGAAATAGTCATTTAAACAGGAAGTTTACTTGCTATCATTATGTATATTAAACCCTAACCTTTCTTGAATCATATTTTCTCATCAGAACCTAGCTCTGTCATGCTACATGCTAGCTGTCCTCATTCTGTGTTCATTCTGATCTCTGAAACTTAAGCTCCTTCTGCCCCCCCCCCTTACCTCAGATCCCGAGTAGCTTTTGAATGACTGGTATTCACCGTGTCTAGCCTGGACCCAGATCCACCATGTTAGTTCCTCACAATTTTTATACAATGAGTTGATGCAATATTTTTTCTTTTTCCCCTCATTCAACCCTACCTCTGAGAACAGTAGTCAGATGGTCACTACCATTACTGGAAAGCATTTGTTAATGACCTACACTATGACTCTATGGCCAACCTTGTGACTTCCTCATCCAAATCTCCTCTAGGTATTGTCTTCTTCTGATAAGAACAGAAGCTTGGGGGCCATCTTGCTGGCTTAAATGTGTTGCTATAGTGCTTACTGCCATGCTCACCATATAGTAAGCCCTTAATTCATGTTCATTCATTCATTCATTCATTCACTCATTTAAGACAACTGGAATAAACTTGAGTTGGACTAGAGCACTGGAATTGGTGCCATTTTCCCTTTGTCCCATAACACAACCCAATATTGGCTGTGGAAAAAAAAGATACAAACCAGACACCAATCCATCAATCTGCTTAGTTAAATTGGGATGAGTATTAGAAGGAACCTCCAAAAGACAGGATTGCCCAAACCTATTTGCAAGAAGGTGTGCTGTTTTGGATTGGTATCTCTCCCTGCCCCCACCTCCTTTTTAGCCAGATACCATCACATTTTAATGATGGATTATGGACATGGTTTTTTGGCAGCCCCCTGCAGTCAACATGATTCCACACTTATTTCCTTTTAATCAGAAGATACAAAGGCTTATAGATACATGGCTCAGAGCCCAAGAAGAGTTAGATAAAGCTTTAGAAAATAGGATGTGGTAAGGCAATACATATAGAGGGTTTTTTTTCTTTTTGGATGGAGTGCAGATATGCTTTTACTGTTATAAGATAGTTTATCTTTTGTTTTGCTTTAGTGGGTGTTTTTGCACCTGTTGGGGGGGGTGTTTATAATAAAATGCAAAGCTAGCCAGTGTGGCATATGCATCTAATTCCATAATATATACCAAGCTGCATCAGTGTCATTTAAAAATTGCAAATTAAACATTTTTTTCACCAAACTAGTAATATAATCTCTTGATGTCATAAATATGAAAGTAACATGTTATTTATATAGTCATGATGTCAGGAAGACATTATTTAAGTACTTAATGGGATCAGAGGCTTAGCACACAGGAAATATTTTTTTTCTATATGTTTCCTGTGTCTGTTTTACCAAGTTTAATCATTTTAATTGCCATTTCTTTTTTATTTTTTAAAATGAGACTGTGACTCTCTGGCATCTATTGTTTCTTTTCCCCCCTTTTTGGCAGGCAGAGGAGTCATCTAACGGGGTAGAGATGTCAGGTATCATTGACTCTGTTGTCTCTCTTTTTAATTTCTTTTTAATCACTGTAGACTTATTTCCCCTTTATCTCTGAAACCCTGTCTTTCAGACCCAAAGGATTTTTCTTTTTAAAGCAAACAAACAAAAAAACCATATTGATTTTTTTCTTTACCACACATTTTCTTTGGATTTATCCTCAAGAGCCATTCTTACATTCTTGGGACCTAATTCTCCCTGGAGATACTTTCCTTGTTCAGTGGAATGCCTTGGATGAGAAGGTTAAGTGGTTAATTGATATGTGATAATTGATGACTCAGAAACCAGGCTGACTCATACATTGTAATAATATTAGCTGGCATTGATATAGTGTTTTAAAGTATACAGTGAACTTGACATAGGTTTTCTCATTTTGTCCTTATGACAAGCCTGAGGAGTTGGTGTTAGGGTTATCCTAAGATGAAGAAACTAAAATGGAAAGAAATCAAAGCAGTTTACCTAGGGTTGCACAGCTAGGTTGATGATGATGATGATGGTGGTGGTGGTGGTGGTGGTGGTGGTGGTGGTAATGGTGGTGATGGTGATTTTGCTGATGATTTTGCTGCTGCTGATAGCTACCATTCATATATGTCAAACACTGGGCTGCTTTACAATCATTATCTCATTTGAGCTTCATAATGTCTCTAGGAGGTTTTATAGTTCCCACTTTACAGATGAGAAAACTAAAATAAATTGATGGTTAAAGGTCATACAACAAAAGGAAATACAACTAGTGGGTCTTCCATACTCCAGGTCCAACATTCTAGAACCCACCGGATAGCACAGGTATAAAACCAATAGTGTAAAAGTTATAGGGTTTAGCACTGTAGAAAAAAAAGCTATGGATCAGCTAATCCAAACTCC
Source organism: Macrotis lagotis (assembly GCF_037893015.1). NCBI lineage: Eukaryota > Metazoa > Chordata > Mammalia > Peramelemorphia > Peramelidae > Macrotis > Macrotis lagotis. The sequence continues at coordinate 17,889,339 of NC_133664.1, forward strand.
TTAATTTATAGTTGAGAAAAGAGAGATCAAGAGGAGTAGAGAGATTTCCTCATGGTCATTTACAGGTAGTGACTGACTCCATTGGGATTAGAAGCCAAGTCCCCCTGATGTCCAGACCAGAGTACTTTTCTCTTGTCCATGTTCTATCCACCCAGAAAGGCAGGATAAATTTCATCTGTGAATTTAAAAAGGTGTGTTTGTGTGTGTGTGTGTGTGTGTGTGTGTGTGTGTGTGTGTGAGAGAGAGAGAGAGAGAGAGAGAGAGAGAGAGAGAGAGAGAGAGAGAGAGAGAGACAGAGACAGAGACAGAGACAGAGAGACAGAGAGAGACAGACAGTCAGAAGCAGACAGACAGAGAAAGTACATTTGAAGGTTGGGTTTGGCCTCCATATGTGTGGCTGTGAGCCATCCATCAGTTGTATAAACAGCTCCTGGTGGCTGATTTACAAAGTGGTCTCCATCTCCAAAGAGATTGTCATTCACCCCTGTGATGGTGGAGTGAGTGATGGCAGCTGTAGTCCAGAAGAAGCGGCTGGTGAGAACACGGCTAAGGAGGATACGGTGCCTCTAGCATGAAAAGATAAGAAAACAGCAGGCTCCCATCTGGATTGCTTCTTGGGGTAGAGCCAGCACCAAGAGGACCAAGCTCTTCTCTCTCTTGTTCTGGGTTGGAAGAGAGCAGGAGCTTTTCAGTGGTAAGAGCTAGGCTAGCCCCATGTAAAAAAGTCCACTGCTGAGCACCCTATGAAAGAATAAGTGAAAACTAGTCATCTTTCATCATGGTCTCCAGGCTCCATGAATGTCTCTGTGTGTGCTGCACTGATCATTGAACAAGAAATCCACAGAATTAGAAGGGGCCTCCGTGACCAGCTAACCCAACCTGGACAGGAATGCCCTCTCCAACATAACCTGAACTCGGGCAGCCAACCTCAGCTGAAGATCTCCAGTGGGGAGGAACCCAACTGCCAGTCAGTCAGTCAATAAACATGTATTAAACCATTTTGGTCTTCTCCAATGATGAAGGACAAGAACCATTAAGCCAGACACTGTGCCAAGCATTGGAGACACAAGGAAAGGTCAAAACACCACCTCTTGAGCCACTATACCACACTCTCATTATTAGAAAGGAAGCGTTTCCTTCCCCAATCCAAATTGTCCTCTTTTGAAACTCTGGACCTGTGCTTGGGGATTCTTCCTGTCATGTTCTTTCCCTTCCCCGACATTCCTTGAACCTGAGATCTTCCCTCAAAGGTATCACGTTTCTTGGCCCCTTCTCCAAGGCTTCTCTCTCACCCCTAAACATACAGGACCAGGAAGATGAATTGGCCTCTTTCTTGCTGCCCATTCTACCTTCTCACTCCTCATTATTTAATCATCCTGTCTTCTCTAAAATTCCAATTTCTTGTCCATAGTGTTGCTGTCAAATGTGACGTTCTCTTGGATTGAGTTCAGTATCTGCCTCACAGCTTGCTTCTTTACCAGAACCTCTGCCCCTGAGAATACCTTGGCCTCCCAATTCCTCTGCTTTCTCAATTCTCCTGACGTTAGCCTTGCATAAGGTCCCTGATTCAGAACCTCCTCAATGTCATGATAACTCAACTGGACTTGCCTCCAGGACCATCTCTGCCTCTTCAGGCAAGCGACCCAAAGTGGGATGAATCGCTCACTGGAGGCTGGCAAGCAGTGTCTGGATGGCCATTTCTGGGTATGTTGCAGAAGGGATTATGTTTCCATGCTTTTGGCCTGAATGGCCATCTCTCAGATGCTGCCATCTTTGTTGTGGTCTGGGCCCAGCCCATGAACTCTCTTGAGAGGATTATCCTCCTCCAAGGATTATATTCAGTCAGTTTTATAGTGAGTAGACAAGCAATTAAAAAAATAGGACTCTAGAGTTGATAAATCATAAGTAATGGTTTCTCAGTATCTTCTGAATGATCAGGGCTACTATTATGACTTTGTAGGGAAAAATTCTCTCTCCAGAAGCTAGAATAAAACATAATTGTGTTCTGAAAGCTCAGGACTCCTGACATTTTTTTAGTTCTGTTGTTCCTTTGTGTGTCTTAATTGCTCAGCACAGAAAGACCCGCAAAGCCTTGAAGAAACCCCAGTGATAAGAAACAAACTTCATCGTGACTCCTGTGCTCAGTCCCTGTGAGTTTCGGTACCATTGTCTTAAATAAACAGCTCCAACTAAGCAGAGCCTGCAGGAACAGTCGTTGAAATGAAAGAAGCTCCATGCAGCTATTCTGTTTTGTTTGCTTACCAACTCATCTTCCTTGCTTCAGACACTGATGGATTCTGTGCTATCACTTGGACCAGCTGTATGATCTTGGGTGAGTCATCCAGATTTCTTGGTGCCTCAGTTTCCTCAGCTATAAAAGGAGAAGACTCACTCCCACCTTAAAGGGTCAGAAAGTTGACTCAAAGACAGTGAATGAAGGAAGAAGAGAAAGGGGAAATAAGAGATAGAAGAACTCTCACCCCATGCTCCTATAATCCTAGACTGAAGTTCCTAACCCGGGGTTAATTGGCCCCTCGTAGCTCTAAATGGATGAGTTTATGAATCTACAACCATCTCATCAGTTGTTCCCTCCCAATCTCTGCCTCAAGTGGTCCATGCTCCAAAAGGGAATTTAAAACTCCTGGGAAATAAAATGGGGACTAGTCAATTGGTACAATCAGTCAGCAAGCATTAAGGGCAGACTGTATGCCAGACAATGGACCAGAGACCCTTACCCCCAAAGAGATTATATTCTATCAAGTCAGGGTCTTAGATTCAGACTGAGATTCAACCAGACTTGGATTCAAAGCTTAAAGAAAGCAAATGGCAGGAAACTGCGGGGTGGGAGGGGAAAGATTTCAGGATGAAGACAGTCATTAAGCAAAACTTTGAGGGAAGACAAAGCAACGAGGAGGAAGAGTATCACAGTGAGAAGATGGAACCCTGTTAATGACCCAAAAGAAAAGTCTAGAGTGTGTGAATGAATGAATAGGAATACTCAATCTAGAAAGGTGGGAGGGGACTGGATTGTGAAGAGGCATAAGAATTTGTAGTTGATTTTGGAGATAATGGGGAGACCCTGAGCAGGGGAGTGATGTAGTCAGATTTAGGCTTCAAGGATACACTTTGCCAACTCAGTAGAGAAGGGACTGGAGAAGGGGGAGACTTGGAAACAGAGAAACTGCAGCTGAATGCTGATTGGGTATGTGGAGAGCAGACAGATAATGTGAGTGATGGTGACTGATTGGATATAAGGATAGGAGATGAAGATGTTAGGAGTCCAACGCTGTCACCTGGAAGGCAACTGAAGGAAGTAATAAAACTGATGTGGTTAGGGGTCAGCACAGTGTACTCAGGAAGACCTGGGTTCAAATATGACCTCAGACACTTACTATCTGGGAGCCCCTGGGCGCAACATTTAACTTCTGCTTGCTTTAGTTTCTTCAACTGTAAAATAGAGATGATAAAAACACCTACCTCCCAGGGTTATTTAAGGATCAAATACCATTTGTAAAGTGCAAATCATAGTCCTTAGCATACAATAGGCACAATATAAATTCTATTATCATTATATTTATTATTACTATTTACAGCAATACTGATTTGTTCATTTTATAGGAACAGGGTCAGTCTGAGAATCTTTTTATACCCTCATTACACCGCATTTTTTTCCAGTGCATTTCCCCCAACCTTATGGGCTGTTTATTTGACCATAGTTTTTGAATGGATGCTCCCTAATCCGTCCTTAATATTTCCCCTTCCTGAAGGCCATGTTAATAAGGCATGTTTTAAGTTACTGACAAGGTGGATGAACATGGCATTATCAGGTTTATTTTATTTTTTTAGGTTTTTGCAAGGTGATGGGGTTAAGTGACTTACCCAAGGTCATACAACTAGGTAATTATTAAATTATTAAATGTTTGAGGCAGGATTTGGACTCAAGTAGTCCTGACTCCAGGGCCAGTGCTCTATTCACTGTACCACCTAGCTGCCCCATCAGGTTTATTTCTAAATTTAGACTTCATCACAGAAAGACAAACATGAAACAATTATCCTTTTGGTAAGAGTCATGCGTCCCTGAGTTACATTTTAAATTCAGTGATAACAACCAAAGAAATCTTGATTAAGTCCTTGCTGTGTTCAGTGCTCTATGGTGATGCCAAAATTAGGTAAGACATGGGTTCCACCCTCAGGAAAATCCCATTCTGACTGGGGGAATTGGGGGGATTGGATTTGGGATCAGGAAGAAGCAGCTTCCAATAACACCTGTTGCATGGTAACTTTTCTTGATCTCAGTTCCCCAGCTATAAAGTGCAGGACTTGGAGAAGGCTGCTTCCAAAGATCCTTCTAGCTCTGAAGTCTAGAACTCATACATACAGAAGAATTTCAAGAGCAAAATCATAGCAAAATCAATACTTTTTCCTTATTTTTATTATTTATTTTATCATTATATTATCTGTATTTTTTTAGGTTGAACACTTTCTTTACAACAATGTTGTGAGGCAGGTATAGGAATATCATACCCATTTTAGAGATGAGTCAATTTGCCAAAAGACCTACAGTTAGTAAGTTTCATAGTGAGAACCCAGGCCTCTAACTCAAAGACTTATTCCCACCTTAAAGGAAAAGTTGTCTAGAAGACAATGAAGGAAGTTTGTGTGCGTGTGTGTGTGCGTGTGTGTGTGTGTGTGTGTGTGTGTGTGTGTGTTGGGGGGGGGGGATAAGAGCCAAGGAAATATTTCAGAAAACAAGGAAAGAGAGAGACATCCAGAAATCATTGGACTTGCCAATGAGGATGTCATTCATGACCTTTTAGAGAACAGCATCCACAGTGTGAAAGACTAATTAGAAGATATTCGGGGAGAGAGGAGTTGGTATGAAAGAGAAGGCAGTCTACTCCTCAATGAACTCCCAGCCTGTGAGCCATAGAAAGCAAATAGACCTAGAGATTGAATAAATAAAATGTCTTGGGTAGTAAAAGAACTTCCCTCCAGTCCTTACAGAGCCATCTCTCTCAGAGGGGATCCGTGACCTTATAATTGTCAGATCTAATGACTCTTTCTCCATATTTATTCTTCTAAACTTCTCAATTTTCATATACTTTCAGATGCTACTGTGATAAAGGTATGTGTAGGAGCAAAATCACCTCATTTAGTCCCAACACAATTATAAGATGAGAATATATCTTAGTCAATAGACTTTAGACTAAGTGCAAAAGATACTTGAAAACCGTTGGATGACCTGCAGGGATGTTGCACAGGAAGACTTCTCCATGTGTGAGAAGGACTTGGTAACACCTTGTGAAGCTTAGATAAAGCTAGGCAGCCTCTGGCTAGCAGAACTATCTGATCAAGTAGAAAGAATTTATTCCAGTAAACTTTTGAGGAAGCATTAATCAGGGTTGGGGAGAAGAATAGAGAGGAGCAGATCTCTAGGTCTCAGTCTTAGTCTTGGTCTCTTCTCTTCCCCCTCCCCTCCCCTGACTTGGAAAGGACCTTCTGAATCTCCAGAGGCTGGAGGGCTTCCCATCTTTCCATGAGGGACCTAGCCACATCCTTGGAACAGCTGATGTCAGTGTCTGTATTGGGACCCAAGCAAAACTTGGACTGTTTTACAGCTGCACAGAGTTCAGTACAAAACAACATGAGGCAGATGGTCACCAAATCTTTATTAAGTGCCAGACATCACATCGAGAAGGAATATCTTGAAGCCTTGTAGGAGCTGGGAGCTACCTGGCACATAGACCATATAAGCAGGAACCTACTTTGCCCTGGACTCTCTTAAGTGTTTGTAGGAGAATATGTCATAGATGTTTGAAGGAAATGTTTTATATGAACTCTTCTTAATGTACCACCTTAGTAAATACCGGGTTTTTTTTTTTTAGGTTTTTGTTAGGCAATGGGGTTAAGTGGCTTGCCCAAGGCCACACAGCTAGGTAATTATTAAGTGTCTGAGACCAGATTTGAACACAGGTACTCCTGACTCCAGGGCTAGTGCCGTATCCACTGTGACACCTAGCTGCCCCCGTAAATACCATTTTTAAAAGCTAATGAAGTGGTTGACTAATTGATATCAACTAACAATCATAGTGGGATACACACTGGTGGGGCTCATAAGCCTTAAAAATTAGTTTTATACATATATATATATACATATGTATAAATAATACATACAAGCACACACACACACATATCTCCCCTGGATGAGGACCTAAAATACAGTAACCATACTTTGGGAATTAGGCTTATTAGTGATGATGGGAGTGGGGTTATCTCAGAGCCTGTGCCACATAAAAGAAAATTCATTTTAAAAAAATTACTGAATTCCTAGTAGCTTTTCCTCTTCATCTATTTTCCCAATCATTAGTTGCTGAAGAGTTTAATTGTATTAGTACAGTACAAAAGAGTATAAAAGCATCCATGGGGAAAGGTCATATAGATCCAGGAGTCTTTTGCAGATGATAGAAACCTTCACTGCTTCTCATGCTCAACTCTCTGCAGCCAAGGCTTTTCTTTGCAACTCATTCCATGGTTTGCTATCTCATAGTTATCATCCTTTCCCCAGTCTCCTCTTTTTTTCTCCTGAGATGTTCATGTCTTGCAATATTTTCTCCAGCCTTTTCAAAACTTCTGATATTTTTCCTCCTACTGTGTGATCATACCTTAATCCATGGTGATTCCAAATTTAGAGAAGACATGGACTCTGCCCACAAGAAAATTCCAGTTTGACTGGGGGGTTTGGGAATTGGATTTGGGTTGAGGAAGAACTAGCTTCTAGTAACACCTCTTGCATGGTAACTTTTCTTGGTCTCAGTTTCTCAATTGTAAAATGAAGAAATTGGACATTTTTTTGCAAGGAAATGGGGTTAAGTGATTTGTTCAAGGTCACACAGTTAAGTATTAACTATCTTAGGCTACATTTGAACTCAGGTCCTCCTGACTTCAGGGCCTGTACTCTATCCACTGTATCACCTTGTTGTCCTATACTACCTTTTGAGGAATATAGTTCTAAAGAGATCATGAGATCCTAGCCTAGTCATGCCCCTGTAATATTTCTAAAAGTCTTTGTAGTTAAAATAATTGGGTGAGAATATTAGGAAGGTTAAAAATCATTAATGATCATTTTGAATCAAAGGTTGAATTCAGAAATTACTTTTCCTAATATCTCTGTCATAGCATAAAAGAATCATAAACCCACAAATATGAAGAAAACAGATAATTTCACCAGATTTGGGATACATTTCTTTCATAATAAAGATGCTGCATTTGGGGGGGGGAGTAAAGATACAAAATTTTTTAAAATTCACAGACAGAAACAATATGCTTTTGACTTTTTTTTGGATTGATTGTCATTCTCTGAATGGAAATGAAAGTTAATTTACAGGTTTGAAATAGGAACCAGTGAGAAAAAGGAATTAGAGATTGATTTGGTTTAAAAGTTATTGAGACTTTTGCGAATTTTCAATAAGGTGATTAAGAGATAATAACCTTCTCCATCAGTTTGACATGAGTTAAACATGTGGTTAATGAAGATAGAAGATGACTAGGTTTGTAAAATGCCAGAGTGAGTAAGACTGAGCAAAATATTAATTTATGTGACATCAATAATGTTTTAGTCCATGTGAACCAATCTTACATAAAACGCTCCTAATTATTGTCATACCTTTCCTTTCTCCTTACCATGGATCACTGTGGTGTGGCTCCAATTGAAGTGGTGGTGGGTGATGGTGCTGAAACAGCAGGACATTTTGAAGCCATTACTCAGATCAGGTAACAATCACACTCAGGTAATCCTAGCCTAAAAATCTGACTAGTTTGCCGTTCAATCAAGTTTTTTTTTTTTAAAAAGAATGAATGAAACGCATTAAGATAGATGTTAGTTTTATAAGAATGTTAACATTCTCACCTCCTCTGGGACAGACAGTGCTTTTGATATGTAGCCAGGACCCAGAAAAAAAACCACATTAATTTTTACGAGGTGATGAATAAGATAATAGCTTATAGGGACAGGTTATTAAAGAAGGGTTTCAAATGAGTTCCTCTGAATGTGATCAAAGGCCTCCTGGGGTCCTATCATGGTATAGACTGAATTTTGAAGGGAATAATTCCTTCTGCTTCCTCAAGGTAGATCTGGAAGAGATGAAGTTTTAGATGTGACAACCAGCAGGATTTGAGTTTTAAGTTCTAGGAAATCTCAATGATAGGAGCTGTTGATCAGGTCATTTGACTCTGACCTCTGATTTATAAAACCTCCTATATGTTGGTTAGAATTGTACTCAGCAATCATTTATTTACTGTCTGATCTGTTCAAGGTGTGGATTTAAGGGTCAGAGGACCATGGGTCAAATCTTAGTTCTGTTGCTAAGGATCTCTGTGACCTTTGCCCAATTATTTAACCTCTCTGGGCTTCATTTTTCTGGTCTGATTTATAAAACCTCCTATATGTTGGTTAGAATTGTACTCAGCAATCATTTATTTACTGTCTGATCTGTTCAAGGTGTGGATTTAAGGGTCAGAGGACCATGGGTCAAATCTTAGTTCTGTTGCTAAGGATCTCTGTGACCTTTGCCCAATTATTTAACCTCTCTGGGCTTCATTTTTCTGGTCTATAAATTAAGGAGCTTAGAATTGGTAACCTCTGGGAGTCCTCCCATCTCTTAGTTTATTATCCACAATCTGTCAGGATGGATAGAGGATTGATCAGGGCCAGAAAAACCTGGGTTCAAATTGTCTTTCTGATTCATAAAAGAGGTATGACTATGGGCAAGTCATTTAACTTCTGTTTTTTTTTTATTTTTTCGAGGCAATGGGGTTAAGTGGCTTGCCCAAGGTCACACAGCTAGGTAATTATTAAGTGTCTGGGGTTGGATTTGAACTCAGGTCCTCCTGACTTCAGGGGTGGTGCTCTATCTACTGTGCCGCCTAGCTGCCCCAAGTCATTTAACTTCTTAGTTCCCACAAAACAGTTTTAAGACTATAAGTTATTTTTGTTTCTTCCTTAAGGATATGATTTCTCTCTCATCACACTCAATTTGGGTCAATGTACAACATGGAAACAATATAAAGATTTCCTTCTGTGGGGGTGGGGGAGGGAAGTAAGATTAAGGGAAAAATTGTAAAACTCAAAATAAATAAATAAATTAAATCAATCAATCAATCAATCAATAAAAGAAAATCTTTAATAAAGAAAAAAGACTATAGGTTATGAAGGACTTGATGGTGTATAACATCGGAGAGGAATTTCTATACTGGAACTTCCATAACTAAGTGTAATCATGTTTCCGGGCAACCATATATACACAGGATATCCCAAACGTTTTAATTAACTATTGAGCTTTAGTAGCCTAAAACTGCATGAGACATTTGGAACAGCACATACACACATATAAATGTGTGACTATGTGTGGATATATTGGCATATGCACATATGTAACTAAATAGACATACACATAGACTAGGAATACAAGACAAAATTTTTTTAAAAATTGCCACAAAGCAACCATAATTGAAGAAGCTTATTTTCCATTAGAGGATTGGACAAATAAAAATAAAAGTAAAATGAAGATAATTGGAGAGGAAGTGACTTTTCAAAGGAGATATTATCTGAGTTGCTCACCAAAGGAAGCAAAAGATTCTGATAAGAGAAAATGAGTTGGGAATGCATTTTGAACAAGGAAAATAGCTTATACAAAAGTATAGAAGCAGGAGATGAGACACCAAGTTTGGAGTACAGCAAACAGGTCAGGAAAAAAATGTACAATAAATGATGAGGAGTAATATAAAAGTTCATGGAGGCAGACTGAAACAGGATTGTGAAGGACTTCAAATACTAGCTGAGGAGATCATATCTGATCCTAGAGGGAGCCACTGAAGATTCCAGAGTAGGGGAGTCAGTGGCTTTAGGAAGAGGATTTTGGTAGTTGTAAGGAGGTTGGGATAGAGGAGAGGAAAGGATGGAAATGGGAAGACTATTGCAACAGTTCAAAGGAGAGGTGTTTACTTAAGGACCTACTATGCCCCAAGCATTGTGCTAGTCTTTAAGGACACCAAGGAAAAAAAACAAGTGCCTGTCCTCAGAGTGATTACATTCTAGCCGTGGTAGTAGTTGGAAAAATTTATCTTTATTTACAAGCATAGGAAAACTACAGAGATATACAAAGTAATTTCGGGAGGTAGTGAATATTGAAAACAAGGCTTATTAGGAAAGCCCTGAAATAGTAATAGCTAATATTTCTGTTGCGTGTCATGAATATTATCTCATTGAATCCTCACAAGAATTTTTGTTAATTGGTGGTGACTCTTGGTGACCCCTTGGGAGTTTTCTTGGCAGAGATACTGAAGTAGTTTGCCATTTTATTTTCCAGCTCCTTTTACAGATGAGGAAACTGAGACAAACAAGGGAAATGACTTGCTCCTTAAAAAGGAGCTCAGGTCAAATGCAATCACCATTGTGTGTATGAACAGTACTTGTACCTTAGGTGGATGTTTTATGTCTAAAATAAAAACAAAACTTCTGTCATTTATATTATGGACTTGAATTTAAAGATTAATTCACAGTTTTTAAAATGCCTCAGTCAATTTAGAGTTTTTGGAGGGAGGCAGTGGCAAGTCCTGTAAAACCATTTGGTGTTTCCAGGCCTGGTACAAGATGCCAGTTGTATCTCAGAGGGGAGGAGATGGACTGAGATTCAGAATGGAGAGCCAGAATCTCCAAATTGGAGGGAACCCCCAGAGCCCACGAGTGTAAATTTGCTCGAAAAACACTCCCTCCTCCCCAACAAGTGTCTTATCTCACCTACAAGTGATCATTTAGCCCTTCTTCAAAGACCTATAGTGAGAGGGGATGCTCTACTTCCTGAGGCAACCCGTCCTCTTTATAGAGGTCTAATTTCTAGGAAGCTTCTCCTAAGGGAGAGGCCCAACCTGCCTCCCTGTAATTTCCACCCATTGATGCTACCTCTGCCCTCTGGGGCTGAGCAGGACAAGGCTAATCCCTTTTTCATATGACAGCCCTTCAAATACTCGAAGACAGCTGTCCTGTCCCCCTTGAATCGTCTCTTCTTCAGGCTAAACACCTGGGGATCATCCAGGTAATAACCATTGGGCGCATGGCTCAGAAAGTGCTTAGTTCACACTAATGGACACACAAACTCAGGACATGTGGAGAGAGTTATTCAGCATATGGGGGGGGGGGATTCTAACTTCTCACAAACATACAAATACATCAAGAAATGACGTCTTTATTCTCAATCCTTACACTTAACTTGAAAATATTACACTTAATATTTAAAAATGCAAATGATGCCCTCAGGAAGAAAAAGGAGAAAATTTCTTTGAAGATGCAGAAATCTGTAAATAGAGAGCAATGCATATGAAGCCAGAGTTTTTGGATGTGCTCTATAGTTTTGTGGAGGTTTCTTCCCCTTTTTTGAGACTGGGTCTTCCCATCTTTCTCAAGCTAGAGGTACAATGGCCAGTTTTGTTCTACTTCTGTGTGTGTGTGATGTTTCACCACATTGGTGCCAGACTTCATTGGGTACCCAATAAGCCTATCCTTTCTTGAACTCCCAAGCTCAAGCACTTTTCCCACTTCAGCCTCCCCAGTAGTAAAGATTGTTTTCACACCATGCCTGTATTTAGGGCTTTCTTCTAGCAGGAATGGGGAATCTTTTTTCTGCTAAGGGTCATTTGGATAGTTATAACATCATTCACTTGCTATATTTGGTTAAACATTTAATTAATTCACCTCTAAAAAAAGTCCCTAGATTTATTGAATTTCGAGTCCCACCTGCAGTTGCAAAGTCAGGGAGAGGGATAAAGTGGGAAATGTAAGTGATATAAGAAAAGGTATAAATGTTAATTTGGAAAAATGGAGACAGTGATACTATTGATTCCTGTCCTAGATTTCTCAGGGACACCCAAGAAAGGGGGGGGGGGGGCTAAGGAGAACTTTTGTAGGGTGAGAAAAAGAAGGGAGTTGGAGGAAATGAGAGAGAAAGGGAGAAGGAATTATGAAGGGAGAAGGAAGAAGGGAAGAAGGGAGAAAGGAAGGGAGGGAAAGAGAGAGAGAGACAGAAAGAAAGAGAGATCCACTCTCAAGCCCTGAAAGGGAAAGCAACTGAGTGAAGATGATTTCAAAGCTTCCTTAAGGTCTGTCCTGGGATTTCTGGTGAAGGCCCATGCTCCTGATCCAGGCCAGGTCAATGCTTAAGCTTTTCCCCATGTGAAAGTCAGTTGATGACAATAATCATCTCCTTTGCCTAGGAAGGAGTTTGTCTTGTATCAAGAGCTTTCAACCCTAATTCAGAAAATAACACCAAGTCTTCAAACCAGCCTGTATGATTCCCTGGGGCCTTTTTCTTGCCTGAATTTGAGGGAGGAGCAAGTCATTGTATCCCACCTACTTTCTGTGATTTGGGATAGCTACAGGGCAAGAAAGTGTCGGTAGTTAAGCGAGGGGCCAAGGTGGCTGAGCAACTGTCTCCTAACACCTCCCTCCAAGTTTACAGCAGCTCATTAATGACTACTCCAGGGGTCCCAGTCGATCAACCACTTCCTGAATCTGCCTAATTCTTCTATGAAATTGTGGGTGTATGTGTGATTGGATGTGTAGGTGTAGGCGTGTGGGTGGGGGGATGGCAGATGGTGATGTGGCAGGCGTGGCATGCTTCTGCCTCTTCCATCAGGATTTATCCACCCTTACTCTTCTCCTGGCCCTCAACTCCAGAGTCTCATCTCCAGTTCTGTTGATCTGCAACACTCTTGTACTGCAGACCTCAGGCTACAATGGCCCAATGGATAGAGCCCTAGAGTGAGTACAGGATGATTCCATTCTGAATTCCATTTCAGACACTTCCTAGCTGTGTGACCTTGGATTTCCTCTTCTCTACAATGAAGGACCCAACGACTTCAGAGGAACCCTCTACCTCTAACCCTATGCTCTCTGAGCCCATGGGTTTTCGACTGACCCTTCTTGCTATTCGGTCCCTCCCATATATAACAAAATTATGCCTATCTGTACGCTGGTATAGCTGTTATCTCACATTTTGGGAAATGTCATTTCAAACAAAATAACGAAGATACTTGGAGAACTTTTCATCGGGAACACCCCTAGATGAGGAACTGTCTTAGGCAAATGAAAACATATGCCATTCCCCCAAGGGGTGTACTCTTGGAGACTGGAGAAATCAAATTAAAGCGATATCAAGGGATGCCTTGAAGCAGAAAGGTTCCAAAGGGCAGGCTGAGTGGTCAGTCTAGAGAGGGGTTCCAGACTTGGGCCTGTGTCCAGAATTAATGGAGTGATCAAATCCGATAAACCAGAAGTCACTCCTTTACCTCCCATTTCCTCCTCTCCTATCCCTTGTCTCACCCCAAAGCAGGGAAAGTGGCCCAGTTCTGGGGCCCTGCAGGGCTCTGCTTCTGTCCCCCATCCTCCTGCTCCTCCAACTCTTCTCCCCTCTCTCCACGTCGAGGGGAGCACTCCCTGAGTGGAACTCAAAGCATCCGTTTTCTAGCTCACACTTGCCCTTGGTGTGTGCATGGGAAGGGCTTTTTTTGCTTAAAAGCACTTCAACTAGAATGTGCGAGAGGAAGGTGAGGGGGGGGGACTTCCTCTTCCTCCCTCCTCCCTTCCAGCTTTCAGGTGCCAGGAGAACAGGTGACAAACCGAAGAGTGGAGACTAGGAACGTCTGTAAACCGCGACAGCCGATAGCGTAGGCTTTCCTAAGTTGAAAATAAGAGAGAAAAAGGTTACTCGCTCTGCTGACCTCCAATAGGAAAGAATCCTTCCCCTTAAATGGGAGTCCAGAAGCTGCCCCCAGCCCGGCAGTGGTCACTGTGCAGAGAGAAGGCTCAGAAACCTGTCCTTCTCTGGCCTGAAAGATGCTGAATAAAAGGGGGGCGATCCAGAGGCTCAGGAGGGCTGCGTCTCCCCCGCCCCGCAGCCTCCAGCCTTCCAGAGCCTTCCCCAGCCCGAGGCCCGAGCACCAGGCGGGCAGGGAGCTCGCTGCCCAGCTCGGGTCACGGCCAAATTTAGCCCCTTGACTTCCCTGCAAGCCCCACCCCCGGTGCTAAGCGTAGCCACGAAATTGAGGTCAGTAATGCCCGAAGAGCTGCGGCTGAAGATGAACCAGCAGTTTTTCCATCTCCCCAGGCAGCCTCTCCCGGGGGAATGAGGAGTCCCACCAGGCGCGTTTCTGCCCCCACAGCCAGTCCCTCTCTGCAAGGAGGGTCCGTCCCTCTCTAAGGGGGCGACGTGGGGCCCCGGGGTGGGGAGGAAGCGAGAGGGAGCCCCGCGGACTTCTCGGAGGACGGGCTGTCCCACACCCGGTCCCACAGCTGGGCGCGCGACAGGTCGCTCCTAAGCAGGTCATCGCTGTCCCCGAGGCGCCGGGCGTCTGTGGCTTGGGAGCCCGGCGCGGGGAAGGGGTCTCCTCTCCCACCCCCGTGTCTGGACGGCGCGCCCTCTCTGCCCAGCCGAAGCCTAGGAGGCGGCGCGCCCCCAGCCCGGCCCCGGGCCTCCCCGGAGCCCTCTCTGCCGTCCGAGAGGCGGCTTCCGAGCTGACTCACCCCGCTCCGGAGGGGAGGCGCGTCACGCTGCGCCGGGCCCTGCAAGCTGTTGCTTGCGCCGAGGGCGGCCGCGGCTTTCCGCCGGGTCCCGGGGTCCGCTTGGTAGCCCGGCTGCCCGCCTGGGCGGGGCGGGGCGGGGCGGGGCCGGGCCCGGGCCCCGCCCCGGCCCTCCTCTGCCCCTCTCGGTCCCCCTCTCCCCCGTCGCTCCCCGTCTCTGTCTGCCCCGCTCCCCCTCGCCGGGCCTGTCGGCCTCCCTCCCTCCCCAGCGGACCGCAATGATTTAGAAGTTCAGGAATCCCACGTGACGTCACCCGGGGGGGTGATGTAATGCGCTCTAAATAGCCTGTATTGTAATCTGCGCTCAGTCCAACGTGCTTCCTTCGCCGGGCTCGGCTCTCGCCTTCTCTACACTTGTTGGGTAAGTTCCCAAGAATCCCGCTCGGCCGCTCGGGGGGCTTGGGCACTCGGCGGCTGCCGTGGGCCCGGCTCCCCGGGCCGAGGGGCCCCGAGCGGAGGGCCGGGCAGTGGGGAGAGCCGGGTGCGTGCGGGGCTGGGCCGAGGGGGAGCTGTGTTGGTAAACACTCGGGCCCCGGGGCCCCGCTGCCTCCTCCGGGCGTCCCGCCGAGCAGCCCCCGCAGCGCCCCCGGGCTCGCTCCCGGCGCGCTTGGAAGCTGGGGTCCGCGGCGGCGCTGCGATGCTCCGTGGAGGGTGCGTGAGTGCGAGCGGGAGTCTGTGCGTGCGTGTGGCGGGGCTCCCCGAATGACAGCGGGACCTGGAGGGCTCGGGGTGCGCTCGCCCCCAAAGTCTGCCCAGTCGCGCTGCGGCGGCCCGCGTGAGCAGGAGGAGGGAGCCCCGGGTTTGCCCACTTCGCGGCGCTCCCCAAGAATCGGCGCGCCGAGAAAGTTTCCAATTCCAAAGTGGAACTGCGGGGCGGGGGGCGCGAGGAGCCGCTGGAGGGGGAGGAGGGGGAGAAGGAGGAGGAGGAGGAGGAGGAGGAGGAGGAGGAGGAGGAGGAGGAGGAGGGCTCTCACCTGCGGGCCGGCTGGCTCCGGGGCTAGGCGAGGCGCCCGGCCCGGCCGCTGCCCTGCACCCCGCGCCGGGCGGGTGGGTTTCGCACGGCTGCAGGGCAGCGAAGCCTCCGCGGCCGCCGCTTTCGGCCGGGGCCGTTTGCGGGCGGGCGGCTCGGAGCCGCGGCCCGGCTCGGCTCCTCCGGCGGCGCCCGCTCTGCCCGGAGGGGTCGCGCCTCCCCAGGGCGGCCCCGGCCCGCACAGACTCCGCTAGGCCGGCTCCGCAAACTTGGAGGAAGTTTCTCAGAGGCCCCCCCCGACCCCGGGGCAGCGGGACAGAAGTTGGCTCCCGTCTTCCTCTGCGGGGGCCCCCCACCCTGGGCCGGGGGCCAGGCGAGGGGAGGGGGCGGCTGTGTCCCCGCTCTGTGTCGCCCCGGGCAGCCCATTGTCCGGGACTCCAGACCCGGCTGTGCTGCCCGTTGGGGCTCTGGGCTCGCTGGTGCTTGTTGTGTTTTTCTCCTCTTCCTCCTCCCTCCCTCCTTCTCTGACATGTGTCAGGGAATAAAGCCTGGATCCGGGGCCATTACGTCATTCTGCAGGCTAGTAAGTGTGTTTGATTAACAGCCTCAGACACTCCAGGGTCCGGGGGAGTGGAAATGCTGACAAAGCACCCCCCCTCCCCAGCTCTGGGGGCCAGGTCCCTGAGCATCTCGCCCGCCCTCCGCCGCCACCACGCTCCCCCTGCCCGAGGGCTGTCCCCGAAGAATGGCTGAGAGCTCCCGTGGCGTGTGTTGGGGGGATGCGCTACCTGATGGGCTCACGCTCTGCCCTTCTCCATTATCCGAGGGGGGCGGGAGCGAGCCGGCGTCTCTGGGGCTTATTAAAATCTTCAGCGCGCTCAGAAATCCGAAAGGACTTGGGAGAGTGACTAGCGCTGACCCCACGTCCCCGGGCTGGCCAAGTCGCTATGCGCACGGGAAACGGTATATAGTGGGTACCTCCGTGCATCACCCCCTCCCGCCCCTCAGAAACAGTTGTGAAGAAAGACTTCTTTCGTGGGTCCGTCTTCGCAGTTAGGCGTAAGCGGTGGGGGATGGGGCGGCTGATTGGCTCCGGTTTTAATTGGACAGCATCAAGATTAGACCATTTCAGTCCCCAAGTGAAGACCATTGAGCCTCGTGCTGCAGAATGCGGGGGAAGCTGGGGGGGGGGGGGCGCACGGATCACTAAGCTTAAGGGCTTAAGGTTTTGCCAGGAAACAAAGTTCGTCTCACTCGCCGAAATCAAGCAGGATTCTCTCGTCTGTCGATGGGGATAAAAGACTGCTTGGGAAATGTTCTAGGGAGAAAAGGAAAAAAAGGGTGTTTAAGATTGTTGCTTCTGTGGCGCTGAAATCGTACCAAGGGGGGGGTATTAACCGAACTAGGTGGGGGAGAGAGCAGAGGATTCGGGCGCTGGCCGCGTTGAAGTTACTGAAAGCGAAATAAAGGAGAATGTCTGTCCTAAGTTTGTGGAAATTCCTGAAAACACACACACGCTGCGGTATCGGCCACTCCGCTTTCTTCGGTGGAGGGGGTGGGGGCATCTGTGTGAGCTTCCATTCATCGAGTCCTTCGTCTCGAAAATACCGAGTCCCCATGGCAGGCAAGGGCGAGGCGGCGCGGTGCCAGAAGACAAAAGGGGAGCGCTCGGGGTCGGATGGTCAGTCTCCCCAAGTTTAGGGGTCCCCCTGCCCGTGTGTGGACGTGTGCTTGTCCCGGGGGCGGATCAGAAAGAAAAGGCTCCTGGCAGCCCGAGACCCGAAGGGGAACTCTGCGTCCCCGGCCCCCGGCGCTGGGGGAAAGGGCGATGAATGATCAGTGATTTAACGATAAGTGATTAGCGGTTTATTCACACTGTTACCTCTGAGCAGAAGCACACATCAGAGGATTAGCAGGCTCTTTGGATGAATGCTCATTAGTGGAAGGGGGAAAGTAAAGATAATAGGCGGGCACACAGGGACAACTTTCGAAGAAAATCATTCCCCCAGTCCTCGGGAATAATAAGCTCTCTATTAGCGACAGCCTCTTGAATTGAAAACTTGCTTTTATCTTGTAAATCAAAGTTAGGTGTAAAAGTTCCCCCGAAGCTATTATAGCCTAAATTTTCCCAGATCCACGGGACCTGGATTATCTCAGGAGCGATACCCCCACCCCACCCCCACCCCGGCTTTTCATTTAAATAAACAAGGGCTCAGTTGAAGGCCCAGAACCGCGACAGGCGCTTGCAGCAGACCCAGCGCCTAGAGGTGTTCCCGGCTCGGTCAGGGCCGAGGCCGAAGCCTCCCCGACGGCTATAACTAGGTGGCGCCCTGCCCTCGGGTGAGCTCCTCGGCTCCGGGAGCCGGCTCTGGTGCGAGCAGCTGCTTGCTAGGGCTCCTTCGGCGCGGCTGACAGAGCGGATTCTGTCCGGGGCTGGAGGCTCCCCAGCCCCACAAGCTGCTAGTCACATTTTCCACGTCACTTACATCTGGGGAGTTCAAGGCTACTGGAAAAATCCGTCTCATCGCTAGGAGCAACTGTCAGAGAGAAAGGGCCCCACGCGCAATCTGGGAGCTGGCCCCGCCTGCCTGAAGCCGAGGCGAGAGCCCAGACCCAGCGCTTGTCCACGGGCTCGTCCGGGGATCCAAGCCGCTCGTGGTCTTCAGTCCACAGAAAGAGGGCTCCCCCCGCGATCGCTGCCTTCCCTCCCACTCTGCTGCTGGCGGAAAAGAGAGCGAAGCGCCTTAGAAAGAAAGGCTTCCTCTGCAGGTTGAAGGAAACCCTCCCTGTTATCCACGGACCATGGTAAGGAAAGTATTTCCTTGGGGACCCGGACTCGGGGGGAAAGGGGCTCCGAAGCTGGCCCCGTCGGTTTCAGGGGAAACGCACAGTCTCCGGGCCAGGTACCTGTGCAGCAGCCCGGTTCTGCAGGGAGGGCGGCGGGCTGCTGCCTTAGGTGCCCCATCGCCTGCTGCTTTTCCCGGCCTTAGTGTTTAGGGAGGTGCGTGGGGGGCTGCTCCTGGGCTCCGGGAGAAGGCCCTTGTCCTCACATCTCCGCAAAGCACCTGGGGGAACTTTTTGTTGTTTACAAAAGATTTCCTTTTCTTTTTAAAGGGGGATAGAAGGAGCCACCGAGTCCCAGTAATATAGTGAACTTTGTGGGCGCCCGGAGAGAAGGATGAGGACAGTGTTCGGGGGGACCAGCGGGGCGAGGCAAAGGCATGTCAGGGCTCTCTTTTCCGTTTTCGAGTTTATAAAGAAATCTCTGCTGTTCTCCCTAAGAAAAAAATGTGTCTCTTCTCAGCTTCTCCTATCAGCCTGTTGCATTTATTCCAGAGAAAGCATATTCGAGGCTTTTTCCTGATTCTTCAGGATAGAACCTTAATAGAACACCAGAGGGGTGTTTGCTCGCTAGCGAGGTCTCCTTGAAACAGTTTTTCAAGTTCCCTTTTATTAAATGGTCCCACGCCTGGTGGCTGATGGGCCCGAGCCCTCCATCAAATGTATTTCAAATGCTTTGCAAACTTTCTCAGCTGTTATGATTCAGTTGTTATTCGTGATGGCTTGGTAAGATAGCTCCCTGGCAAAGCCGTCTTCCATGGCTTATGTGAACATTTTTACCTGACCAGGCCTTTTCTTGGAGCCCAGTCCACTGAAATCAGGAAGCTAGTCTGCTTTTGATTTCTCCAAATGGCTCCATGAAATTGTGGTGGCTGATTGACTCAGGCTTTGTGACACTTTAATGTACAGGTGGTCTCTTCTCCCACTTTTCGGACTTTTTTCTTTTCTTTTTTCAGACTGAAATCGTTTCTCAGTTATCTCGACTTGCAGACTCAAATTTAATTCAGAATTGGCCTTTTCAATCTTACTATCCTCAATCCCTCCCTGCTTTTCCCAGCTGCCTCTCTAGGCCCCTCTCTTTCACTGAGTTTATGTCATCATCCCATAATATTTCTTCAGCAATTTAGTTATAGCTTCCATTAAACACAGCATTTGATTTGAGACACACGCTGGCTCTGGAGTGGCTAAATAAACCCCTCAGTCGCCCTTCGTTGGGCCGTTGGCTCGACCTGATGTGTTCTTTCTCTCTCCGAGACATTAGACTGAAAGTGTGGTCTCGCTTGGGGGGGTAGGGGGATGCTTTGCTATTTTTGTCATGGCTGTTGTTTTGCACTTTTAAAGTGATGTATTTAGTCACAAAATGAATGTGATCCTGGCCAGTGCTTCCTAGCTCTCTGCCCCTTTCTCTTCCTCTAAATTGGATTTCTCTATCAATTTAAGATCTTTTAAGAGGCTGCTTTCTTGGATGGAGATAGAACAATGATCTCAGTCAATTTATTATCTTGTCTGCTTTGACGACTAAGCCACAGGATGAGAATCCACGGATTCTTTCAGAAGTTAGTAGTTCAAAAATGCAAATTGGAACTATTTCTCTGAATGATGTTTGGAGCAATCGGAGACCCAAGGGCAACTTACCGTTGTGGGTCATTTTGCCTCAGATCTTTCAGACTTCCTTGTGGATCTGCTGATCAGACAACAGTCCCGAAGAATCATTTTGTCTTACTAACATTTGTCCATTTTTCTTGTGGGTTTTGTTTTTTTGGAGGTGAGGGGGAATGTGACAGGATTTGATGCAGGAACATTGGCACTTTGGAAATGACATCATGTGTAATGTTTTCACCGAAGAGTTATATCATTTTGTAATTAGGAAAAATGGGCAATTAACTTATTTTGGGATCCATTACTGGTATATTGTAGGGAAGCCCAGATCATGAATTTGGCTTATGGAGAATGGAAGAGACTCTCTTGTAGGAGCTTTGAGATAGGCATACCAAAACTCTGTTTTATAAACAGCAAGAGATTTTTCGAGGATTTTGTTGAGGACTGTAGGATTTTCAAAGTAAAACATCTGGAGCTTAGGACAATTTCCTGAGCTTGTATGATATTAGGCTTGGTTTTTATATCTGTTGTCTTAAAAAAAAAGTTCAGACAAGCTTCATCTAGTTTTCAATGCTTTAGAAAATTATTCTTTTCCCTATCAGCTTCATTTTCACATTGTTAATCCCTAGTCTTGAATGAATGAGTTTCTATTTTGCTTGAAGTGATGGCAAGAGTTAGGAATCATTCCTCTGCAGGAGCAGGGGGTCTCTCGTATCCCATCCCAGTTCTGTCACTTGCTCTCTGTGGACATTTTAACTTCTTTGGGCCTCCATTTTGTCCTTTTCACAGTGAGGGTGTGGAGTGAAACGATCTCTCGGGTGCCGCTAAAAGGCTCCAAATCTATGAGTTAGAAGGCAGTAGATCATCTAGTCAGATCTCCCCATTTTCCAGATGAGGACACTGAATCCCCGACAGGTGAAGCGTTTTCCCCAAGATGACTCCAAGTTCAGAATAGCAATGCCAGAATTTGAATCTAGGGAACTGTCTGCTTTCAAGTCCAGTATCCTTCTCTCAGACCAAAAAGATGATTACCCCAGACCCATGCCTTGGTATATGTCCACCTATCAGCAGACTTAAAATATCACTGCTGGAAGGAACCCTTAGATGACTTCAGCTCTCCCCCAACCCCCTCATTTGACAGAAGAGGCAACTGAGGCCCAGAGAAAGTGAACACCTGGCTTCAGGCCACACAGCTGGTGAGCAGCAGAGCTCCCACTAGATTCAGTTCCCAGATTTCAAATCTACTGCTTATTGCCACAAATAAAATGAATTCTTTACTGGGGTTTCATGTACTTTTCAAACCTCTTAGCTTATGAATTTTAAAAGACTGTACTTTAAAAATAATTTAGATTATTTCTCTTCTCCGTGATAGGTAGGGGGCACCTTTCTTTATTTCTGTAGGACTCCAGTAGGTTTCTCAGTTGGCCTTCTCATTTGATTATTAAATTATTAAATTCCCTCTTTTCCCTAGAATCTTGTATATGTATGAGATGAAGGTGGCAATAACTCACATTCTTATTGTGCTGGGCTCCTCACCCAACATTGTTGGCAGATAAGGCATCATCCAATATCTTCAACCCCACTGACAAATGAGAAAACTGAACCTCATCAAATTTCTTGATGTTGCTGGGCAGCTAGGTGGCATAGTGGTCAACTTCCTGAATTCAAATCTAGCCTCAGACACTTTTTAATTGTGTGACTTCAGACAAATCATTTCATTCTGTTTGTCTCAGTTTCCTCATCTAAAAATGACTTGAAAAAGGAAATGCAAACCACTTCCAAGATCTTTGCCAAGAAAAATCCCAAATGGTTTCACAAAGAGTCCAACAGGACTGAAAAACGACTAAACTGAAATTTGAAATTGTAGCACTGGGACTTAACCCCAAATGCCACTGCCTGCCTATTTGGTTCTACTCTACTGCCTAATTACATGCTTTTGAATTTGGCTGAGGATTTCCCAGAGATAATAGAGTTGTTAAACTAGGCAACTGATCTTTTCCTTTCAAAGCAGGACTGGGAGAAATTATTTTATTAGTGATTTCAATCTCCCCCCTCCCCCCAAAAAAATCATTCTTCTCCTTTGACCATAGTGGTGATGGCCTTCCCCAACCATCCAACTGATGGACTGTCTGTCATCTCAGCTGCCCCCCCCCCCCAAGCCCTACTTCTGGACTTATTTAGAAGGGTCTAGAAGTTCATTTGACTAATGTGGGAAATGAATGGGACTGGGAGGCTTCAGGATTCCACAGCAGGACTTTCCCTTCTTTGAGATCTATCTGACAAGAGTTGATGCATCCCAGTTAATTTAATGCAGGGAACTCCTAAGTGCAATAAATGGACTGGAGACTGAAGTTCAGACTGGCCAGTATCTGGAAGAGGCCACTCTCAATCTCTGAACCATCCAGCCAAGAATCTTTAATCTGGGATTGGCCTAAAACCCTGTAGCTTGATGGATCATCTCATCTCATTTGTGATTTTTTTCTCAAAAAGTTTTGCTGTCAAGGCCTGGGTCTGTTTTCATTCTTTATAATCTTTACTTTCCAACATCCAAAATTTGTGCTGTTTCAATGTTTGAAGAATCTGTGATAAACTGGGTGGGGACTTTTCTTCTATCACAAGGATCCAGCCCCTTCCAAAATGGTGACCACATACTAAGGACCCTTAGATTTAGAACTGGCAGGGACCTCCGAGGCTCTCCAAGCCTTCAGTTTTACAGATGAGAAAACCAAGCCCCTGAGAAATCAAAGAGTAATGGTAGAGCTGGGTTTCAGAACCAGATTCTTCTAAGTAAAAGCAGTATTCTTTCCAAAGTATTTCATTGTCTTGATCTTCTCATCTCCCAGTCATAAAAACTGGTGATGCATCCTAAAAGATTGATCAAATCTCAGCTCATTCACTTACTATTGAGGTCAGGTTGGCTAAGGCCCTTAGCTAGACTGGTCCTTAGATGTCCCCTGGGTCACTGTGGAGGCCTTTTCAGCTGGGCAGGAGCTCCTAGAGTTTGGGTTTTGTTGCAATAGCGTGACACAGTTTGTCTACACAATCTATAGCACTGAATTAATCCAAATGTACACAATTCCAGTCCCCCAAGAACTCCTTTCTCTTAGGGGGGAAAAATGAATTTCGACCTGAATTGTTGGAGAAATGTAAAGGTTTTGCCAAATCTGTTCACTTTCTTAGTGAAGATCTCATTAAATAACACGAAGTTTGTCTGTCATGAGCTTTGGACCTGCATTCAGAAAGACCTGGGTTCCAGCTCTGCCTCTGGGTGATTTCCAGCAAGCACCTTTCTTCTCTCGGTGTTGGAGTCCTTTTATTTGCAGAATGGCTTTAATAAATGTTTCATTCATTTATCTGTTAAAAAATGGGTTGAACTCCTTTATCAATCAATGAATCATTATCAATCAATTAACAAACACCTACTATGTGCTCTTTAAACTTTAAATCTGTGATCCATAATTATTTTTCACTTTCCTTTTTAATCACTTTACTAATCCTCAAAACAATATTTTACCTATTTAAATAGCAGAGGCCTGTATGGAGGGAATGTTTGGATGTTGGGGAAAAGGTCACCTCTTCACTGTGCCTCAGTTTCTCCATTTGTTGAATAAGGTGGTTTGATTAGATGATCTATCTCTAAGGTTTCCACCATGTTCTAAATGCAGGATTCCATCTAAGTCCTATGGTCTAGGATGTAATTCAAATCTCATGGGACCTTGAACACAGATTCTGAAGTCTTTCCCAACAGGATATTCAGGTGTGAACAGGAACAGTCTGGACCACCCCCTTGAAATAGCAAGAGTATCCAGGGCCATGGGGATTCTTTGAAACATAAGGAAAACCTCAAAATTATTCTCTACAAGGAAGGTTGAAAACAGAGTGAGAATCAAGAGTGCACTGGTGGCCTCTGCTTGGATGGCCATCAGCTCTGATGGGGCTCTTCCATGGAAGGCCAGTGTGGTGATAGGAGCATGGGACAGGCTGCAGCAGGGTCCTCACTGTGTCCTTTGCTTCTACTTTCTTAATACTAACATTTCCCTGGATCTGCTTTTCTAAAAACACCCATTACTACTGCTCAGCATCCCCCAGTAACTGGTTGGGAATGACTTGCCAGTCCTGTTGTGATGGGGAAGGAAATCAGTGTAGACTGCTGGATCCCAAAGAGAGCATCCTAAAGCTGAAGGCCGGCCTTGATAGTGCTCTCACCTAAGTGACTTAATCTCATACAGCAGTGTGATAGAAGAGGAGTCAGAAACCTAGATCCTAAGTGGGACTCCTGGTTCCACCAACAACAAACAGACCAGTCACTTAAATACGTTGAGCCTCAGTTTCCTCACTTGTTGAATCAAGATAAGGTTGGGGACCAGATCATATCTAGATTTCTTTGCTGTTCTAAGTTTCCAGAATTCTACTCCAAAATGAGGATGGATCTTTCTGTCTCTCACTGTGTCTTTGTTTCTCTTTCTCTCTCCCTCTTTCCCTTCTCTTTGTGTTTCTTCTCTTCTCTATTTCTTCTGTTTTTTTCCTTCTTTTCTTCTGTCTCTGAATGTATCTCTGTGTGTCTGTCTATCTCAGTTTATGTCTCCCTCTTTCTTTTCTCTTTTCTTTGTTTCTTTTTTCTCTTTCTTCTCCTATCTTTGAATCTGTCTGTCTGTCTCTCTTCTCTCTTTCTTCTGTTTTTCTTCTCTTCTTCTGTTTCTGTGAGTGTGTATCTCTCTCTCTCTCTCTCTCTCTCTCTCTCTCTCTCTCTCTCTCTGTCTGTCTGTCTTTCAAGAGAGGCACAAATATAAAGAATCTAGGAAGAACACCCAAAGACAGAAACTAAATGTGTGGGGAATCAAGGTTCTTAAAATTCAGCTTGCTTTTGCTCACCCAGCATTTGTCAAAGACTTATCATATGCCAGACTTTGAGGATACAGAGACAAGCTGGAGTCTGGTGGCTGAACTTCTATGAGGAGGGAGACAGGGCAGGTATCAGGCTTGGGGGATGAGAAGGCCTTGCAGAATCACTGAGATCAGAGATGGGTGGTCTAAAGGCTGCTCCTGACTTAAATGCACTAGTCATGGCAGGTAAGTGGCTGATAAAAATGTGCCCTCCCTGTGATCAAATCAATTCAGGTCTGCTCCTGGCAAGGCCTGGCAGCTGTACACACACCCGAGCTTATAAAGGAAACAATTTAAGGAAGGACTCATTGTTTCATTGGGGTTGTTTTTAGCTGCATGTTTCCTTGGGCCACTGAAAAGAGGATTTGATTTACATATGGCATTTATTGTGATGAGAACAGGACCAGAGCTAGAGCTCAAGGACCTGCATTTGATGCTTAGCATCTGTGGAACCTTTCCCTTTACACAGTCTTCTTTTCTGTGAGCCTCAGGTCTCCTTTATAACAACTTACTTGGTCCCTAAGGTGTCAGTCACTTCAAGGTCTAAAATGAAGACCCTTATCTATGGCCACTTTGGTTTCCTTTCCCTGTCTCATTGGGAAGGCTCTAGATTCATATGTTTTATTCTTGAACAGACAACCTCAGTCAATCGGGTTTCCCAATGCTCAGCTGCTGACCAGTCTCAATATTTGTCAAGCCGGCAGAGCCACCCACCGATGCACAGGAAAGATGAGGCTTTTCAAACCTCTGGGTGGCTGTTTTGTAGAGCGAACGACCAAGCTGCAGTGTTTGTCACAAGTGAGGAAAGACTTTGCTAATAGCCCCTTGTGACTTCATGCTGTGAATGACTCTGCATTCCCGCACTGGTGAGTCACTTCTCCCTGATCCTCTCCGTGGCTGCACAGCCATCCATCCATTGCCCAACTTCATATGCGCACATGGCTGTTGGTTTCTGGACAGGAAAACTTCTCCAATTAATATTTGTAAAATATTTAACGCAGTGTCTGCTACATAGTACAATGCTGGCTGTTGTTATAATCATTAGCACCATCATTGCTTTCGTTATATCTTCATGCCTAGCCCTGAAGTGACATAGTAGGGACTAAAGAAATGCTCATTGATTGATTGCTTGGTGATTGACTCTTGATTGGAAGATTATTGTTATTTCCACTTCACAAATAATAAATCCGATTATGTGCATTTTGATAGAATTCTTGCTACTAGAAGAGTAGAGATGTGAACAACTAACTCTAATCCGGAATGGGCCAGTTAAGGAGAATGGGTTTGGAGTTGGAACTAACTTTAGAAGCTATCTATCTAGTCTGACTCCTTCATTTTATAGGAAATTGAGGTCCAAAGAAATGATATGACATATCTCGGGCCATGCAGCTAGAAAGTGACAAAGTTGGGATTTGACCCTTGCATCATGCTGAAGATGAAGTATTCTAGGTAATGGAAATAAAAATATTCAGGGAATGGAAAGCAGACCAGTTTGGCTAGAAAAATATTGGAAATACTGGAAAAGCAAGAGGTAAGGCCCAAAAAACCACATTGGAGCCAGATTGTGGTGGGTCTTAAGTGTCAGGGTAACTGGATTTGATTATTTAGGCAATGGGAGTCATTGAAAGTCTTTAAGTAGAGAAATGACCTATTATAATTGTTCCTTAAGACCGGATTTGAACCCAGGTACTCCTGACTCCAGGGCAGGTGCTTTATCCACTGCGCCACCTAGCCACCCCATAGGCTTTTCTATTTTCAAGACTAAATTTTTGTCTTTTCTGTTCACAGATAAAGTTCTTCCTGTCAATGATGACCAAAGGGGTGGGAGACAGGAAGTTCTGGGCAAAGAATGGGACCCCCTACTAGTATTTATTTCTCATTGTTCTATGACCCTGGCACATATGGGCTTTAGATCTGCCACAGGATAAAAACACTGAGTTGGGACAATGGATAGAATGCCAGATCTGATGCTGGGAAGATTCATCTTCCTAGGTTCAAGTCTGGCTTCAAATGCTTCCTGGCTGTGTGATCTTGGCCAAGTCACTTTACCCTCTCTGTCTCAGTTTCCTCATCTATCCAATGAACAGGACAGAGAAATGGCAAATAACTCTAGGATCTCTGCCAAAAAAATCTCAAAAGGACTCATGAAGAGTCAGATGTGACTGAAATGACTGAACAACAACATGAGGATGAGAGAATAGCACTTACCTCCCAGAATTGTTGTGAGGATCAAATTAAATTGTTGTGAGGCTTAAATCACAGAGCCTGACACTGTGCTGCATAAGTACAGTAGGTGCTATATAAATGTCAACTATTATTTTTATGATTATTACTATTGTTAACTCCTCGAGAGTAGGGCCTCCTTTTGCCTTCTGTTCTTTCCACAGCATTTTGCCCACTGCCTGTCATGTAGTTGGTGCCTAATAAATGCTCTTGACCAACTAATAGAAGGACTTGTGAGAAGTGCTCACTGGTGTGGGTTTTTCTATTTCTAGTTTTTTCAAAATTTTTTTAATAATGAATTTGACAAATGTCAGCAAGCATGAACATCTCTCTTTATTAGAGCAACCCACCCCCCCCAAGAGATTTGTATATAAATCCCCGAATCTCTATGAAGTTTTTTTTTTAATATATCAAATTTGGGGCAACTAGGTGGCATAGTGGATTGAGCACCAGCCCTGGGATCAGGAGGACCTGAGTTTAAATCCAGTCTCAGACACTTAATAATTACCTAGCTGCATGACCTTGGGCAAGTCACTTAACGCCATTGCCTTGCAAAGCCCCCCCCCAAAAAAAAGAATGTATCAAATTCACCATGGCAGTCGCCAAATTTCCCAGCGTGTCTGTCTGTGTCCCCTTATGAATTTACTTCTTTTTTCTTTTGTGTGTTTTAAAATATTTGATGTTATTCTCCCCTCCCCTTTTCCCCACTCTCCTCTCCTCCTCCCATATAAATCACCTCTTGATACAAGTAAGAACAGTCAAGAAAAACAAATTCCCACATTGATCATACCTGAAAACGTATGTAACATTCTGCACCAAAAGTCCACCACCTTTCTACCAAGAGGTAGGAGGCATGTTTCTAGGTAATCCTTTTTGCATGGAAACCCCTCTTTCAGCCGGGAGGGTGCAGGCTCTTTGAGGACAGTGACTCTTTTCATTTGGGCTTCAGAGGCCCAGCCTCTGACCTAGGGATCTGAGCCTTGTGGCTCACATTAGAATTGGGTGAGTAGGGTTGGATTGGATTCTGAGGGAATTCCTTCCAGGGTGCAGGATGAGGAATACTTTTTTGCCAACAGTTCACAAAGAAACAGACTGAATTTAAAACCCTCCCTCCCTTCCAGGAATTAGAGGAAAGGGCTTTTATCTAGGGTATGCAAAGAGCTGGCCATGGTGCCTGGACTCCCCCAAGGCATGGTGGTACACAGCCCATTTTCTTCCAAGAGATCTTTTTTGTTCTCTGTTACATCTTAGTCCTATCCTCATACAACGTTTACAGGTCTGAAGTTTTTGAATTGCTTTCCTACTTCCCACGAATTTTGATTTCAAGAGGAAGCCCATCGTGTAGACAGCACTAGACCCAGGGTCAGGAAAATGAGGGTTGCAAACTTGTCTCTGACACTAATTTGCTGTGTGACTGTGGATGATTCTCTTCAGTCTCATGGTTCTAATCCATAAATATTTTGTAAATGTTGGCTTAACAACATCAGTATTACCGACCTCAAAGGCTTCATAGAGTGAAAATTGGAAGAGGAAGGGAAGGCAAGAAGCATTTATACAGTGCCTACTGTGTGCCAGACACTACCCAACACTTTACAATATTATGTCATTTGATCCTCACCACCCTGGAAGGTAAGTGTGATTATTATCTTTATTTTGTTGCTTCTTGTTATGTTGAGTCTTATCAGTCATATCTGATTCTGCCTGACCCCATTGGGGATTTCCGCAGTAAAGATACTGGAGTGCTTTGCTATTTCCTGCTCTAGCTCATTTTACAAATGAGGAAACCAAGGCAAACAGGGCAAAGTGACTTGTCCAGGGTCACACAGCTAGGAAGTGCTTGAACTTGGATTTAAACTCGGCTATTTCTGACTCCAGGCTCAGTGGTTTATCTACTGCAGTGCAGTTTAGAGTCAATCTAGTTCAGTTCTCCCACCTGACTCCAAAGCTGACATTCTTTCCACTGACATTGAGGCATCAACAATATACTCTTTGGAAAATGCTTCTCACATCTTCAAGCACCACAAATATATCAGTTATTATTATTAGGTCTGAATATAATAATAGCTACCAGTGAAATAACATCTACGGTGTGCTACGTGCTTTATAAATATTATGTCATTTGATCCTCACAACAACTCTGAAAGGTAGAGGCTATGATTATCCCCATTTTGCAGAATAGGAAAGTGACTCGGCCAAGGTAACACAGCCAGTAGAAGCCTAAAGCTGCTTAAACACAGGTTAAACTGACTCCAGACTCTGTGTTCCGAGAAGTAGGATTCCCTTAGCTGCCTTGAGAATTGAGTTCTTCCTGCCATCCAGAACCTTCTCCCCCCACAGAACCAAGCTGCCTCTATTTTTGAAATAGGTATAATACACCAACGTGTTTTTCCTAGCTAAGATTTAAAAACTGAAAGTCATATTTCACATGCCGTATGAGCCCATGTTCCCGACTCTTCTCGTTGGGGAGTCGAGCAGCTGCCATCCTAGTGGCTGAGTGGAGTTGATGCCATCCAAGATGGCGGGGCCCCAGCAGCACTGTTTTGGCAGGAGGAAGCAACTTGTCAGCTGGAATGGTTGTGTTTGATGCTAAATGCCTACACTAATCTCCAAGCCATTCCAAACACAGACAAACAGTGGCATCTGCCAAGTTCAAAGATACCATGTGGGTAGAGCCACGCAGTTGTTCTTCCACAGACCTCTGAAATTGTGATAAGAATCAGAGAGAGAGAGAGAGAGAGAGAGAGAGAGAGAGAGAGAGAGAGAGAGAGATGCCATAGGGTTACCTGGCATTACCTCCTTAAGTAGGAACTTTTTCAACATGCAGCATAATTAGGTTTTTTTCTTTCAATGATAATATACATCTCTACGTAGGACTGCAAGATTCTCCAAATGGAGTCTAAATGGAAGCTAAATTGTTGTATTGTTCTGAAAACAGGCTGAATTCCTGAAAGGCAGAGAAAGGAAAGCAGGGTATATTCTATGTAGATAGTGAACAACATTGGTTTGAGCTCCGTTCACGTCATGATAGTGATGTTCTCAAAGAAGAGCATGACGTCAGGGAGGAGATGACATGACAGGCATGTGAATTAGATTTGAGTGAGGGGGTGTTGTGCCAAGTCCCCAGCTTCACTTTTTCCTTCAGAGTCATCTAGAGTCAGTGACCAGATAGGAATCAGGATAACTTGAGATGGCCCTGGATAGCGAGGCAGTCAGGGTTAAGTGACTTGCCCAAGGTCACACAGCTACTAAGTATAAAGTAACTGAGTTTGGATTTGAACTCCTGTCTTCCTGGAGGTCAGTGCTCTATCCACTGTGCCACCTAGCTGTGGGGGAGGGAAGGAAGGATGTGGTTTATATTTGGATCAATATGGATTTATAGGTTGCTATGACCAAAAAAGAGAAGATAAGTTTGTCACGCGGCTTGAGCTAGAGATGACAATGGCTGATGGCCAAAGCGCTTCAGAGGACATGGAGGAAGAACTGGAGCATGTAGGATAGATTTTCCGTTTGTAAAATATATGGGTTGGATTCAATGATTTCTGTCATCCCTTTGGCTGCAAATCTATTATTCTATGATTCCTTTGGCAAAGTTTTAGGACACCTCAGATGAGAACTCTATGGGATGTTTGGGCAAGGATGAACCACCATCATAGCTGGGAACTTCCAAGTTGAGGAGATCGACAATTCATTTGAATAGTTTGTGGATTCTAAGATAGCTTTTATTTCAGATTTTGCCTTCATACCACTGCTGATCACAGGATTAGATCTCTAGGGAATAGAAGGTACTTTAGGAGTCATTGAGTCATTTTATAAATGAGGAAATTGAGACTCTTTGGGTCATCTGTGATACAGATTCTTGGGAGATGATGGTGGTCTATTATTTGAGTTGACCATGATTGATGAGAAAATATGCGTGAAAAAAGATGGACTTTGACATCAGCAGGATAGCTTGAGCTCTTTGAACAAGCCAAAACAGGCCCTGTTCTTGAGAACTGCATTGGATTAGATGGAAACAGGCACACAGATAAATATAGTGTAGATAAAGTGGTTTTGTGTACACATGTCTAGTGTTGGTGGGTAGGGGGAACACTAAAAATTGGATCTCACAAATCATACAAGACCTTTAGTAGGAAGGGGTACTTGGGATGAGTCTGGGAAGACCTTTCTGTACAAATGGCTAGAAATCATTGGTAGCCACTGTGGAAAGCGAAAGCAAACTGAAGAGATGGCAAGAAGACATGGAGCATGGGGTGTATTGTGAATCAGGATGTGGGCTGGGGAGGAGTTGGAAAGATGAAGATAGTGAAAGATCAGTTGCTAAGGAAAGGACCCATGATTGTGTCAGAATAAGGACCTTCCTTGTGGCAACCCCCTCTACCAACACTGATCTCACTCTACCTTCCATGACTTCCACTATTCTAGTTGGAAGTCATCTGAGGAAGATAGAGTCAAAGAGAGGAGGGGGACCAAAGAGAAAGAATGCTGTAGGCAATAGATAACAAACTTCACTTGTCTTACAGTCTTGTCTTTCTAAAGGCATCTGAGGCATCAGCCCATTCCTCAGATTGAATAATAAACTCATTATTTAGTAGAGACTGCACCCCTGTTGTTTAGGAAGAATTTTGTCTGTCAAGTTTGTGGTCTTTCATCTCATAAAAATGTCAATGTTATCTTTGGCCCAGTTTAGGCACCTTGAATTAGGCAGCCAGGTGGTGCTTGGTCTTGGAGTCCAGAGGATGGGAGGTCAAATCCCGCCTCAGACACTTGCCACTTACTGTGTGATCTTGGGTAAGTCACTTTACTCTGATTGCCTTGCATTTGGGGCCATCTCTAGTTGCCTGATTCTTATTTGACCACTCAACCCAGACGTCTCTGGAGGAGAAAGTGAGACTGGTGACGTCGCCTAGCACGACCTCTCTAAAATCCAATTCACTTACATGTCATGGCATCACTTCCCTGATGCCAAGATGTTCTTTGAGAATGAAGGACAAACATCACATCACACTTGCCCAGTCCCTTCTGGGTCCTCGTCCTTCCCCCTGTGGCTGTTGCTGAAACTGTAACCCTATCCCCAAAGTGAAGTTTACAGGTGCCAAGTCAGTAAGTGAACAGTGTGAGGGAGACTGCTGTCCTTTCAACAGCTACTGCCAAGACCCTATTGGTAACTTGAGGAATCCTGGTCACCGAGATTTCTAGAATATTGCCTTGTATTTCTTGTTTGCTTTTGTTCTTATTGAACTGTATGAATGACAAGAGGAAAAGATCGAATTGAAGCAGGGTACGTGGGAGTTCTCTCGTCTGTGCCCCAGATCTCCACCTCTCTACAATTCGGGGTTCCGCCTCTCGGTGAGGAACCTCTGCAGACCTACTAAGATTTTCCCTTCTAGTGTATTATTGTTTTAGTTTATTGCCTTCTTTGGGGACAAAAGTACCTTTTGAGGGAAAAACAAGTTAATGTTTAAAGGGATGCAATGCTAAGAGTTCACAGGGTCATGGTTCTTGCTTGTTTGGTTTTGTTTTGAGACAGAGTTAAATGATTTGCCCAGGACCATACAGCTAGTGTCTGACGTCATATCTGAACTTAGCTCCTCCAGACTCCAGGGCTGGTGTTCTATTTACTCTACCACTTTACTGACCTGGTTCATAGCATAAGCTGGAAGGGTCCTAATAGAATAAGTTCCCTTCCTTTTCTTTTCTTTTCTTGGTTTTTGCAAGGCAAATGGGGTTAAATGACTTGACCAAGGCCACATAGCTAGGTAATTATTAAGTGTCTGAGGCTGGATTTGAACTCAGGTCCTCCCGACTCCAGGGCCGGTGCTCTCTCCACTGTATCACCTAGCCGCCCCCCTTCATTTTCTAAATGAGGAAACTCTCCCTCTTTCTCTTTTTCTTGTCTTCCTCTCTCTCTTTTCTTCTCTCCCTCCCTTTGTATTTCATCTTGCTCTCTCATCTCTAGGCACACACACGCACACATAGATGTTCCCTTTTCATTTTAATGCTGCACATATCCCAAACCAATATGATAGTTTACATTCCTGCAACTTTCATCTTAGGACCCGGCAGTTTTGTGTCTTCATCAAAAACAAACCCAAATAGATGGCAATCTTTGCCACGTCCACTCCTGAACAGAAATTTGGATCTGATTACAGATAGCTCTCGAGTTGAAGAGTTCGTTCTGTCTCGTTTGATCTGTAATTTGAGTTTTTCCTCCAGTGACGCAGATGGGGCCCCTTGCCAGCCCTGAGAGCCCCAGTGAGCTGGAGAAGCCCCCACTCCCCAGAGTGGTCTATGAAATCCTTCATGATGTGACTCTGGGCTGACCAGCCTTAGGAGATCTGAGTTCAAATGAGCTCTGCGGTTTTGCACAAGTAATTCCACCTTTATAGGCCTCACCTGATGAGACTGGAAGCCCCTTCGGCATTCCAAGCTTAACCTTCTGATCCAATGACCCTGAGCCCTCGGTAAATTAACTGAGTTAGAGACAAGGCTTCCCGCTCATTGTTCTTTAAAAGTCTCTTCCCTGAGACTTGAGCTTCTTAACGCTGACTAAAGAACTCACTGCCCTGTTTCTCTGAGAGAACCTGCTCTTTAGAGGCAAACTTTCAAGGTCAGTTTGCAAAACTTTTCCCTAGATCATGGAATGTTAGAGAATTGGGTTCAGAGGTCTTTGGGTCCACATCATCCTATCATAGAAGAGGAAACTGAGGCCCAGAGAGGACAAGGGACTTAAAGAGGCAATCTTTCATAAATGGGGTAGCTAGGGGTCATCGTGGTACACAGAGTCAGGAAGGAGTCATCTTCACGAGTTCAAACCTGGCCTCAGACACTTACCAGTTGTGTGGTCCTGGACAAGTCACTTCACTCTGTTTATCTCGGTTTCCTCATTTGTAAAATGGAGATAATAACAATTACCTCCCAGGGTTTCCGTAAGGCTTACATGGGATAACAATTGTGTAATGCTTAATGTAGTACTTGTATTTAAATGTGGGCTATAATGGCTATTAGTCACACAGTCAGTAAGTGAGAGAAGCGATCTGCCCAAGTTGCTGCCTTTGCTTGGGATTGGGCGTAGGTTTGTGGGGTCAGGGCAGAATGGAGGCATGATTGCAGTGACCGGCCCCCAGGCACTGGATGAGGCGAGGCCCCTTAACCAGGCTTCCGCCTTTTGCTGGTTCGCCCATCAGCCCTGCTTGGGAATTTGCATGGACCCCCATCTCCCAAAGTTCTTTGACAGAGTGACCTCTGACAAGGCTTATTACTTGCCACTTAACCACATTCAGCAGGGTGAGAGAGGTCAGGGCAGCCCAGGAGGGGGTTATCGTGTGGGGTGTTGGGAACCCTGGGATTGTCAGCTCCTCTCTTCTGGTCGCCTTCAGAAAAGCTAGTGGTCTGGAGGGAGATTGATGTGGGGAAATGAGAGGAAAAGATAGGATTTGCTGGGAAGAGGCGGCCCACTTCTCTGCAGACCTTGTCTCTCAGCTGGGCAGCAGTTTGGCCAGCACGTGGTTAACTAGGAAAGCCCATGGAGCTCTTCCTTAGGCCCAGGTGACTTGATTGAACGTTAATCCAGAGCACACCTGAGCCAGATGCATCTTGAGGGCTGGTTCCCCCCAGAGACAGGATCAGTGGTCCAGGGAGAGACCCAGAGGATCTGGGCCTCCATTCTCCATCTTCTACTGACTCCCCGCTGGGACACTGGGCAAGTCCCTCTTTGTGCTGGGTGTCTTTAGTAAGGAGTGAGATGAGAGGGCTTCTCAGGCCTCAGGTAAATTTGTTATTCTCTGCTATTTACCAAGTGTGGGACCTTGGGCAAGTCACTTCCCCATGCTGGGCCTCATTATTATTAGGGAGTTTGGGCTCTGTCTCTACCATTCTCTGGTATTCCTCAACTGTGGGAGCTGGACAAGGCCTGTCCCTTAAAAATAAAGGGTTTAAGGGATCACTGATAACCTTAAAGACCGGAAGAAGGACTGGAATGTAATTTCATTGGTGATGGGAGCTCCCAGATGAGAAAATGTCTCCTCCCAATGGGGCTGAGCATCTTTCCTGCAACCTAGATTCTTTCAGAATTG
This sequence comes from Macrotis lagotis, assembly GCF_037893015.1. Lineage (NCBI taxonomy): Eukaryota > Metazoa > Chordata > Mammalia > Peramelemorphia > Peramelidae > Macrotis > Macrotis lagotis. The sequence continues at coordinate 17,924,557 of NC_133664.1, forward strand.
TTTAGCACAGAGTCCTTCACCTTTTTTGTGTTGTGGTCCCCATTGGCTGTCTGGTGAAATAGGATTTTAAATGCTTAAAATACATAGTATTACAAAGACAATCAATTATCCAAGCTTAAAACTTCACTGTGACTTTTGGGGGCCATCCTGTATTGAAATGGGTACCTATCTCCATACACCCATGTATGCATGCATTGTAGATATTTTTATGAATACACCTGTCTCTTCCATCTTGTGGGGGGGTGTTGGGGCATGGCATCCTCACAATCTGACCGGAACATTTTTTGGGCCATCCCTTCCTACCAGAGAAGAAGCCAGAATTTTTCTTTTACTTTTACAGTACCTTATTGTCAAATTTGGTTTAAGTATTTTTCTGTGTCATCTGCTGACCTTTGTCTGTGGCTTCTGCAAAACTCCCTAAAAATTCCCATTTAATTTTTTATGCCAACCCAAGACTTTGAAAGCCATGATGGGGAAGGGATAACACTCTCTCTCTCTCTCTCTCTCTCTCTCTCTCTCTCTCTCTCTCTCTCTCTCTCTCTCTCTCTCTCTCCCCCCTCTCCCCCTCCCTCTCCCTCCCTCCCTCCCTCTTTCTCCTTCCCTCCCTCTCTCTCTCCCTCCCCCTCCCCCATATAGTCTTTTCAGTTGTGTCTGACTCTTTTTGACACCATCTTGGCAAAGATACTGGAGCGATTAGCCATTTCCTTTTCCAGCTCATTTAACAAATGAGGAAATTGAGGCAAGTAGAGTACAATTATTGCCCAGGGGTCATGCAACTTTAGATTTGAACTCATGTCTTTCTACTTTAGACCCTGAACTCTATGGTGCCACCTAAAGTGTATGTGTGTTTGTGTGTATGTAGGTATGCCTAGATATACATAAGATATTAATATATATTAATAAATTATTTGATATTAATATATACAAAGAAAGTATTGAATATTAATATATATAAGCTGTTAAGTCTATCTGAATCAGTGTTCACATGTATGTATTTATCTGTATCTATGTGAGAGATATGCATATTCTCTATTTATAAATCTACATGTTTCTGTACAAACATATATAAATATTCATATAGCTGTCTTTAGAGCGCTACGAGCATTTTCAGTGCTCCACGGGGTTCTTATCCTTGAATAGCCATTTGAGAATCTAGGTGACTGGCTCAGTCTTTCAGAATATATCAGAAATGACACTTGAACCTGGTCTTATCAGCTGCTAAGTCAGCTTCCCATCCACTTTGTCATTCCACCATTCCTAAATTGGCTGAAATGACAGCTAAAGTTTCTTTTCACTTTAAATCAATGTTTCTCCAATACAACACTTGGCTATCATTCATATTGTGCTGAATCCTTCCTTATTCATTAGGAGTCAGGGGCCATGGGTTTGAATCCTGGCCCTTTTCGATGCTCTCTTGTTCTCCCTCATCTGTAACATGATGTAACCCCAGAGGCCCTTCCAACTTGCCATCTGTCATCCTGTGCTTTCTGGCTCTCGGTGACCAGTGGCTAGAGCCCCAGCCCAGATCTGTCCAAGGACTCCATTTCCCAAAGACCCTGGAAGTAGGGAGGGAGCCACTGTGGCCACAATCTCATCATTTCCAGAGTGATGTCATGCTCACCAGCCACCCAGGGCCATGTGCCTTCGATGACAGTCCCAAAAGAGGTGGGAGCAAATCATTCCTTGGAGACCAAGATATTGAGTCAAGACAGGAGAGCTGGGGGTGGGAGGGGCCCTCTAGAGAGCCTGAGGTTTTACCAGAAATGAAAAGAGGTGAATGCATTCACTGGCTCCTGCTCATGTTTTTATATTTATGCATTCTCTGATATACTGGAAATCAGGTGAAATATGGAGGGAGTCAACAGTCAGGCATCCTTAAACTGCAATCCTGGCTTTGGGGGAGCCCAGAAATCCTGCCTCTATCTGTACCCTAGGACCCACAAACCAAGTCTGATCTGTGCAATGCATGATCAGCAGGAGGAACAGCTTCCCCATTGTCCCCCTTTCCTCTCTAATCCTCCAACTCTCACTTCAGGGCCTTCAGGACCCCCAGCCTCTTCATTCCAAGCCCCACTCCCCTGGGAAAAGGAGATTGAGTGCTACATGAGATGATTTAAGGGGCCTTGTAAGGAGCTCAGAAAGAGCCAAGCGATATGGCTTAGGGGTTACATGATGGCGCGGTCAGGGAGCTGAGAAACATTCTGATCTGGTAGGTGGGAGAGGGGCCAGTCTTCTCCAACTCTCAGGAATCAACCCATCAATTAATGGGCTAACATTTAGGTGCCTACCATGTGCCAGACCTGTGTTCTCATAACCAAAGCTTGGGGATATTCATGCTTTGTATTTTCTCAGAGTCAAGAGATGCTTCCATTCTGGCCAAGCAAGGGTAAAGGAGAAATGTGGATGGATTTGGAGCAGAGCCATCCCGTTTAAAGGGATTCCTAACAGGATAGCAAGCTTACCAAAACATCCATTCAGAAACATTGCCGAGCGGGAATCTTTTGGCCTCCTCCTGGAATAATTCAATGTATTTGGTTCTCCTCCCACCCCATCCCCCAGATCTGTAAACATTACTTGTTGGTTGTGTCATTCAGGGCCAGGGCCTGAAGTCTGTTGTGTCATCTTTGCCAGGCTGGCTGGCGAATGATTTTTTTTTTTTTTTTGCTTGGAGTCTTGGTAACAGTTTCTGTTTGTTCTCATCTCAAAACTGCTCTTCTAAGAAAGATGCTTTAAAGAGAAACTCCAGGGGTCTGTTCTCCCCTCACTCACAGGTACCCATGATGTTACATGAAGCCAAGGAAGTGGATGGGGGTTTCTGCATTAGAAATCAAGGACAGAGGAAGGAGCCAGTCATCTACCCTTTATTCATATTTCTTTTAAAAATTTTGCCTGACAGTCAAGGGCAAGAGGAAGCAAAGAGAAGGGCAGGGATAAAAACCTGAACTTCGCAGACCTAAGAAATCCTTCATTTTTGCTCTTACTTTAAAAAAGTATCAGTCTTTTGTTTTTACATCTTCATTTTTAAAAACATCCTCCTTCTCCCTTACCCAAACAGCCATTTCTTGGAACAAAGAATAAAGAAAGGAAAAAATATCAAGCAGTTTGGTAAAACCAGTCAATCTGTGGATAAGTGTATGTTATAGTCCACACTCATAGACCCCACCTCTGTCTTGGTCTTAATATTGGGGGGGGATATTTTGTATTGCTTTTGAGATTTTAGGAGTTTCAATGAAAATTTCCTTACAAATTTGTGGCTTAGGATCAAAGATTTATGGAAGGGGTCTGGGAAGTCAACTCTTTCATTTAAGAGGAGAGAAAACTAAGACCCAGAGAGGTTGTGGTTTGCCCAAGGTCTCACATCTGGTTTGTGACAAAACCAGGAGTAGAACTTGGGTTTCCCCACTAGGAAATCTTTGCTTTTTCATAAGATCATAGGTCTAGACCTCAAAGGCACCTTTAAAGTCCAGTTACCTCATTTTACAAATGGAGAAAATGAGACCCAGAGAGAAGTGACTTACCCAAGGTCACAAAAGGCCTATATTACTAATCACTTTTATTTAAGTTTGCAGTGTACTTTCCAATTATCTCATTTTGTTCTCATAACAATCATGGGAGGTAGGTGTGATTATTATCCTCAAACTGTGAGGGACTGGGTGGTTTGCCCAGGGCCCCAGAGCTCCTGTGACTCTGAGGCTAGATTTGAACTCAGTTTTTCTTGACTGTAAGTCCAATACTCTCTCTACACCTGGCCCTTCATTGCATACCTCTCCCCTGCTGCTCCAGGTAGAAGAATCATCTTCTTCTTCCTTCTCCTCCTGGTTCTCCCCTCCTCTCCCTTTTCACCTAACTCAGTAGTTTTAAAGGATCCCGGCTTCTCTTTCGACTGCCTTGCTCAACTGTCTTCCAGGTGGCAAGCTGCCAGTGAGGCTGCCATCTTCAGTCTTGAAAACAACCTCTTGTGAGAGGCTCCACAAAGGTGACTCTTGAGAGGTTGTGAGACCTTGACCCAGTCCTATCGAGGGTCCCAGGAACCCTGAGAATGAAACCAAATTAGTGAGAGAGTTATGCAATTTGGAGGATGAATGAACCAAGTTCCTCTCAAAGGTGGCAGGGTTTGAGAGAGCTCAAGGGGTTCAAGAATTCCAACTATCTTGGTGGCCTGAGGCAAATCACTCACCCCCTCTGTCTCCTGGCTTCCTCACTTTAGAATGAAGATAATAACACCTCTCAGGTATATGCTATGAACTAATTAATTATTCTAAGGCACTTTGAAAAATATAATTGCTCATTATTATATGAAGGATTAAACCATTAATTTCTTCAGTCCTTTTATAGACCTGAAGAGTAAAAGCCAAACTGTGAAGCCCAGAGAGAACAAAGACAGTGCCTCCGCTTGCCCAATATTCTTGGCTCCTGATGGCCCTCGGCCTTTGCTCTATTTCTCAGGGTAGGTGGGAATGTCTGTTCAAACAGTGGTTCTTAATCTGAGCTCCATGAATTGTTTTAAAAAAATATTTTGATAGCTTCACTTCAATATGAATCAAATTTATCTGGTAATTCTATATATTTCATGCATTTTACAAATCTGGTTCCAGGCATGGGTCCTTACACTTCTGCAGATTTTTGGAACACAAGAAGGTGAAGAGCCCCTGTTTTAACTAGAGATAGCGAGGACAAGGAGGTGAGCTGTCTCAAAAGTAATATTTTGTTCAGAGCTAGTGATTCGCCTTTCCCTGAAGGTCTGGAAGGAGAAATTGCCTTGACCTGTTGGCGGGGAGAGCCTCCATAGAGTTAGTGCAGAAAGTGACCTCAGATGTCAGCCCCTTAATTTTGCAAGCAAGAAAATCAAGGCTGGGGATGGGAAATGGCTCAGCCGTTGTTACCTAGGTAATAAGTGGTAAAAGAAGGATTTGAACCCATTCCCTCTGACTCCAAAGCTGATTTTTTTCCCTCTTTCCATTGTGTCATATTGAGCATGGGAAAGATTAGTTGGTTCCAAAGTTCTCTTCCTAAGATTCTATGAAAAAATATTGAAAATTTAATGTCTTGAAACCCAGAAGGAACTCTCTCTCACAAACACACACACACACACACACACACTCTCGTATATAATATATGTGAGTGTGTATATGCATATATATTTGTTTTCGTCCTTTGATTACTAAGAGGACTTCATATCTTATCTTGAAAGAGAATTGTATTTAGGTGAGAATTTATTAAAGTTCAGTGACAGGACAAAAATTAAGACAACTTTTGCTGACCCAGAGTACAGTGGATGACATTGGTGACTTTGATGTTTGACCAAACTCTTAAGTGCTTCAGACATTGTTCTTATCTGCCTAGCTCACCAGGGGAAGTCTTCACACACTTGGGATTGACACCTCCTAATTCACTAATGGGTTTCCCTCAACTTGGTTTAGCACATCTGCAGAGATAGTTTACTGAGGTATGACCGCTGAGCATGAAACAACTTCTTGGAACCACAAGTGAGAACTGGGTGAATCAGGTAGACCCCAAAGATGGATGAACAGGTCTGAAAAGGGCTCAGCAAACCTTCATACACACTAGTCCTGAACGGCCCAACACCCCATTTCTATATTTATCTACATATTAAGATAGGCCTATTTTCTTTTGGTCAAATAATATTCTTTACCACATCTCTATCATAATGACTATGTTACCTTTGGCAAAATCACTTAACCACTCGTTCTCTGAAGCAATAACTCTCTAAGATGATAAAGGGCAGAGCAGATGTTGGTCTGTATTGGTAGAAGGAATTTCTTTACTGGAAGCCTCTGACATAAATGCGAATAAAGGTCCAGGCAAAGGATGTCTATTTTTCTGTCTATTTGTCTTGTCTGCCTATCATGTCTGTCATGTCTATATCTTTTTCTATTATCTGTCTATCTTTTATCTATCCATCCATACATCTATCCATTTATTCATCTATCTATCCATTTTCTATCCTTTTTAATCTATCATTTCAATTTATATCTTCCTTTGTCATCTATCTGTCTGTCAATCCAGCCATTTCATCATATCCATTTATAGTTTTTCTATCATCTGTCTGTCTATCTCTTTGTGTATCCACATGCATATACACATAGCTATCCTTTTTTTTTTTTGGTGCTATTCACAGTTGATGAGGGCCTTGGGACCCAGGATGTTGGTTTTTTTTTTTTAAAGCTGAATTCCTTTTTCTGTAATTTGAGCCTTTTGGCCTAGAGGCACAGTATGGGGGGAAATATTAGTTATTATACACAGGACTATTATGTTTTACCACCGTATCAGTAGAATAGTCCTGTGGATCAAAAATATTGCCCTATTTCTCTTCGGAAAAAAGTTTGGGTAAGCAATCAAGCTGTCTTTCCAGCAAATCTCTGAATGAAAGAAATAACCCTGTTCTTTGTGAGGAGGACAGGGGTTGTTGGTTGGAGGCTATGTTTTGCATTCCATCACATTTTGCCTTGTGATCTGCCTTATATAGTTCTAGTATTTTGATTTGATCCTTATATTGTTAGTTTTGTGTGTGTGTGTGTGTGTGTGTGTGTGTGTGTGTGTGTATGTTAGCTTAACAATTGAATCACAAGACATAGGAAGTGGTAACCTGAATTTGGAATTGATTCAATTTAGCCTCTTATCAGTTCTGTAGCAAATCATCTAATATTTCCATGCCTCAGTTTCCTCCTATGTAAATGATGAAGTTGGACTTTAAAGTCCCTTGATAACTGTCCATCAATAATTCTGGAGAGCAAGCATCGTGAGTTGGACATTTCTTTGAATCTCTCCTGGTGCTCAGCACTGAGGAAGTCAGCAAAAATTTATAGGTTGAATAAATGAATAAACAAACAATATGATAAGAAGAGTCTTTGGTTTGGAGTCAGAAAAACCTGGGTTCAAATTCCACCATCCTTGTGACTTGAAAGAGGGATTCTGTTTGTACTGCTTGGCCTAGGAAACCAAACTGGCAATAAAGGAATGTGAGGAAATAAACTTTCCAGCCAGGAGGAATCATTTGGGCTGCCTGGGAGATCGGTGACCATTTTTTAATTGGAAATTTTATTTTATTTTTGCAATTTCATATAATATTAGTTTTTTTAACATACATTCATTTGTAAATTTATAAGTTCCATATTTATCAACTACCCTCCCTTGCCTCCCCCTTCTCCATGGCGGTGAATAGTCTGGTAAAAGTTGTACATGTCTTTTCATGTTTAATATATTTACATATTAGTCATGTTGTGAAAAAGGAATTAGAACTAAGGGGAGAGGAAAAAAATATGAGAAAAGAAGGAAAAATATAAAAGAAAATTTTAAGATGTGAGCGTATTGTATATTCAGATTCCACGGTCCCCCCACCCCCTGGATGTGGATAGCATTGTCCATCTCTCAGGGTTGGCCTTGATCCCTGCAGCCATCATAGCTGATCATCTCATAATGTTGTTGTTAATGTGTACAGTGTTCTCTAGGTTCTGCTGCTTCACTCAGTATCAGTTCAGACAAGTCATTCCATGTTTCTCTAAAGTCTAAATGCTTATGATTTCTTACAGAAAAACAGTACTCTATAATTTGTTCAGCCATTTCCCAGTTGATGGGCATCCACTCAATTTCCAATTCTTTGGGTGGCCTCTGTTCCACTAGAAGTCCTCAAGCCTCAATGGGACATGGGAGAAAGAGTGAACAAGTATTTATGAATCTACTCTGAGCCAGGCACTTTGCAGAGAGCGTTGTAAAAATGATCTCACCTGATCTTTAACAGTCTAGGGGGTAGGGTCTGTTGCATTTCTCTTTTTACAATTGGGGAAACCGAGGCAGATTTTTTAAAAAGTGACTTACCTAGGATCACAGTTATAAGTAAGTACCTGAGGCTGAATTTGAACTCAGGCCTTCTTAATTCTTGATCCAGTGTTTTGTCCACTGTCTCACAAAGTTGAATGACTACTTGCCGGGTGAATTATAGAAGGGATTCCTGTCCTGATATACATCAAGCCTGATAGATCTAGCAGCCCCTTCTGACCTAGGGGTTCTATAATTCCTTGAAGAAATCAAGGCCTTCCTCTGGGCTTCAGTTTGTATACAATGAGGGGACTTGATTCTTTCATTTTTAAAATGGTCTGAAATCTTCTGATGTTCCAATTAGATAATCTGGGTAACTGTTCGAACTTTGTTGCCATCTTCCTCACTGAGGAAAATAGGGGTGATCACAATGATGTTATGTGGGTGTTATATCATGTGAGATAATATCTATATGCTCTGAAAAGTACAATTGTAACACATTTTAATCATCTGATTTCTAAATTAAAGCGAAGTAGTGTAGAAGAGTGAAAAGAGTTAGCCTTAGAGCCGGGAAAAGTGGGGTTCAAATTCAGCTTCTGATAAATACTGACTGTGTGACCCTGGGCCAGTCATTCATTCCCATCCCCAGTGCCTCTCTAAGATTATAAATTGCCTGACTTACCCTTAGTCCAGGAAGTTACCTTTGACAATAAAACCATAGGAAAATAAGACCATAGGAAACCTATCCCACTTACGTGATTAAATATGGAAAACCCCACTTAGCCAGGAGCATGCCAAGGACCCACCTATTAGGACAAAGTCCTCCCTGGACATTTGAAAGTCAGCAGGGAGGAAAGATACATAGTAATTCTAGGTCCAATGAAAGGATCAATGATGTTCTGATAGCCTTTGTGAATGGGGGTAGAAGAGGGCCAGGATAAAATGAAGAGGGCCATGTTTTAAAAATCCAACACCAAAAAAGTACTTGGTCCTCTGAAAGAGGTAGTGTGAGGTAGTTTGCTGGCTCAGGTGTCAGAAGGTCCAGGTTCCAATCTGAGCCCTTCAGTTTTCTCCTTCTGAGACCTTAGGAACCCAGGAAGTTCCTGAGCCTCAGGATCATCTCTAAAATGAAGTGGTGGGTCAAACAGACTCTAAGGTTCCTTTTTGTTCCAAATTGTATGTACAAGAAAACATGGAAAAAAAAGAAGAAAAAGAAAATATGGCGCTTTGCCAACATTATTACATGTACTAGAATTGGAAAACACAGTGCCTTTCCCTCTGTAGTATTGTGTATATTTGAGGAAGAGCCCTAGAGGTGGAATGGGTGGATCTAGAAAACTGAGGCATAGAAATATTAGATGATTTGCTACAGAACTGAGAAGAAGATAAATTGAACCAGTTCCAAATTCAGGTTACCAGTTCCTATGTCTTGTGATTCAATTGTTAAGCTAACACACACACTGGACCTCTGACTTCCCTGCTGAATGGCCCTGGGTGAGTCACTGGACTTTTTGGCCTCGTGCTGTGGCCATTTTGAGAACATGGTGAGATGCGATGGGCCTACCAGGATTGTTGCTTCAACTTTGCTTGAAGACACCCCTTTAGGCAGAACCTGCTCCCCGTTGAGGCAGCCCATCCCACTTTGGGATGGTCATCATTGTTAGGGATGCTCTCTGGTCCTCCCTTCACAGCCCTCTTCTTTATAAGGCCTTCCTTGGTCCTTCTAATTATCAGCATCCCCGATCACTCTGTACTCACTGTCTATGGGTTTGTGTGTTGTTTGTTGTAAAGGAGAATGGGCACCATGGCACAGTGGAATCTGGAACCCAGGGGCCAGGCAGTTTAAACTACTTCTGAGGCTTCCTGTACTCCTTTGGGCTGAGCACAGAGCTCTCTTGGGCCTCAGTTTCCTCCTCTGTAAAATGAGGGGGTTGGACTGGGTTGTCTTGAGGCCTTCCAGTCTGTGAACTTTGGTGAGGTCCTAGAGGACAGGGCTGACTGAATTCTGTCCTGTTGGCACCAAGTATAGCACCTGGCACACGAGGGGCTCGTAATAAATACTCCTCAGACATTGTCCAAGACTCAGCCTCTGTTTCCTCATTTGTAAAATGGAGATGAGAATAGCACCTACCTCCTAGGGTGGTGAGACTCAATTGTAATGTTAATTGTAAAGCAGTCAACACATGGGCAGCACAGTGACACAGTGGATAGTATACTGGGAACTGATGGCAGAAAGACCTGAGTTCAAATTTAACCTCAGATACTCACTAGCTCTGTGACCCTAGCCAAGTCACTTAACCCTGTTTGCCTCACTCACTTTCCTCCTCTATAAAAAATAAGCTGGAGAAGAAGAATGGCAAACTACTCTAGGATATTGCCCAAGAAAATCCCAAGTGGGGTCAAAGGGAGCCAGGCATGACTGAACAACTTCAAAACCAGTACAGGGTCTGCCGCGAATCAGGCGATATAAAGGTTAATCTCCCCCCCCCCCACAAAAGTGAGAATAACGTACCAAGTATTTTGCAAAACTTAAAGCAATAGTTATTATTAGCTCTTATTGTAGAGTGTAATCTCCTTGAAGGCAGGGATGAGTTAGTATTAATATAACAACCACCACCACCTTGCGGTGCTGTGAAAATGCTAGGGATAAGTCCCTCCCTACTGCTGTTTGCCTGGGACAAATAAGACTCTGCTTGCCTGGGTTGGGACACTAGAGGAGGTTTCACGCTCCTCCGGATCTAGGGAAACATTATCAGTAATTGGGGGGATGTCTGGAAAGTTCAGGCTATTTCCTGGCCAGGAGCTCCCACAAGCTCTCATTTCCTGGGTCCAGTGTCCTTTCCTAGTTGCTAGGGGACTTTATTTCCATAGGGAGGTGCAACCTGTGGAGGGTGGCTCACTCCTGCCCTTTCCCTAATGTCTACCTCCTGGCAAAGAATGTGAGATCGATGTAAGGGTGGGAAGGGCCCCGTTTCTGGTCAGTGATGGCTCACGGAAACCACCCAGGCCCCCTCTTCAGTCATCTTCCGCTTGGCTCCTCACCGTCCTTGGGAGAAACATCTGAATTTATTTTCCCTGCAAAGGGCATTTTTTTTTTTTTTTTTGCTGTGAAATCTGTTTCGTCCTGCAAAGAGCACATTTACTGACTGCAATGCATATCTGTTCCCAAGCTAAGTGGCAGGGCCGTGTAATTCTCCTGTGACAGATGCCCTGAATGCTGAGGAGTAAATTACATTTGGCTGGAAGGAGATGCTCTGGTATTGAACCAGATTACTCTTGTTTCCAGCCCTCCCCATCTCCCCTGATGTTGGGGCTGAGGGCCCCTGCCTCGGAAAGGCAGACTCAGCCCCGAGGAGCCCCAGAGACAGTAACCAAGCCTTCCCTCATTCATCCCCATGCCAGGAGCTCTGCCCACTTAGGGCCTTATAGACAGAAAGAGCCTGTGACCCTGGAGGGGAGGGTTGGATTCTCTTGAAAAGACCTTTGGGTAACCTTTTAGGAGATTTGAGTTTTAGTCCTCCGCTGGTTTCAATTCTGTTTTAATGTGTCACAAAGAGGTGGCTCCCCCCCCCCCATAGCCCCCACCTCCCTTCTGGGAGCTCTCAGCCTCATAAAAATTAGATGCCTTCATTCCTGTAACCTGATACACCCTATCCAGTAAAAATCAATGTTTCTTGTCCTTGTTGCTTAATCTTCTGAAGCCAGATTGCAACTCATGTCTGTGTGTGTGTCTGTCTGTGTGTCTGTGTCTATGTGACAGACGTGTATCATGAACATTTGTTTTATCTTGAACATAGTCACAATCCCCACCGTACCTACACCTAATCTGCATGTTTATGTTCAGCCTGTCTGTGTGATAATGAGATAACAGGAGAGAAAGATTTTCTTCCTTCCCTTCTTCAATATTGAGGCAGTAGAGTTGGCAGAAGATGGGGCCAGGTAAGGAGGGTATCTCCTTAGTACTAGTTGAGAAACTGAGGATGAACGCCCCAAGCATTTGCAAAGCTCTGCCTCTTTCTTGGTGCTAGACCCCAGCACGTACAAGTCCCTTCAGGGGAATGCCAGCTCCTGGAAGGCAGGGACTGTTTGGGAGTTTTATCTTTGTAGAGTACCCAGCCCCTTCAGAGGCTTATTGATCTGAGTGGTTGAATTGAGGCTGATGCTCTCAGTTACTTGTAGTTGGATGGGTTTTTCCTTTTATGTAACTTCAGGGGGAGACTTTTCCCCAGGCTTGCTCTATCTGCTGCAGGTATTCAGCTCGGGACTAAAAACAGCCCATAATTCCAGGCCGTCCCAATGGGATGCTCAATTGAAGTGGTAGCCGAGTAGTGGCTGGATGACCTTGTTTGGCACGAGGAAGATCATGTCTCTGATGTTTATTAACTCTGGGACCCTGAGCAAGGAACTTCACCGCTGTTTGCCTCAGTGTTCTGTGAAATGGGCATTACTGTTCTTGGAAAGCTTTACTCAAAACTGAGGAAAATGAGGCTTCCATAAGACCAGTCAGATTGCAAACCTTGCCAGCTGTAGCATGATGGCAGCCACAGCGCTGAGATTGCCAGAGGGAGGGGTGACATCCTGTGTTTGTCCTTAGAAACAAGAGAATCCAACCCAGACAAAAGTGTATCCTTTCTTCTTGATCTCGTGTCGAAGGGAGACTCGACGGTGGGGCAGCCTGGCGACCTGGTGGCGGTGGACAGCTGGGCCATGGATTCTACTCTTTCCTGCTCCCTGCCTCCCCTTTCCCCACTCCCTGTTTCTAAGGAGATGGAGGGGGAAAGTGAGCTTTGGTTCTGGGGGAAATCCAATCAAGTTCTCCCTCCCATGTTGGCACTGTGCCCCGGTTTCTGGAGAGCAGCCTCTCCCAGAGGACTATGTTCTGACCTTTTCAGTCCCCTTTGCTAATGGGTGAGATGAGTTCTCTCAATCTGGGATTATATAGAACAAGTGGCTGGAGGGACCCAATTCTAATTTCCTCACTTGGGTAGAAGGAACCAATCCTTGGGTGATTTTTTGAGGCAGAAGGATTAATATATAAGGGGGAGGGGAGAAGGGACCTCACAGTCATGCTTTATTTTTGTAACCTGGTGTCTCTCTCTGAGACACAGCATGCTCGTCAGGAGATGACTTTCTGTTGGCCTAAATGAAATCTTTTAAGAATTTTGAGCAGAGGTAATCTGTCCATGTTCCACTAAAAACATCCTTCGTTAGCATTCTATCATCTTTGGGAAAAGTGAAAAGACCTAGGAGCCCTGGTCTGTTCTCTTTCTCCAGGTGTAGGATGTGATGCCAAAGAGACTTGCTGTCAGAATTCTGACTCTGGTCCCTTCTCAGCTGCATCGTGTCACCTCATGGTATGTCGATTTTGTGAATAAAACAATAATCATAATAATAATAATTCTACTGACCCTACATGGCTGTTATGAGGCTCAAATGGAACCATTACAGGCAAATTTATAAGATTAATTGGAAATATGTATATAAACATATATAAAACTACAAATAAATATTTTAAAATTAGCCATCGTTAGGATTCTTTTTGTCCTCCAACAGTAACCAATCCTGCAATAGCCTTTGTATGTTTTTAAAACCCAGTATTGAATTTCTATCAGTTTAGGACTTATGTAGCTTCAGATTCAGAGCTGTGAAATGCTTTATACACCATGTAGTCTAACCTCCTCATTTTATAGATAAGGAAACTGAGGACCAAGGGTATGTGTCAGAGGCATGAGCTCAGATCATCCTGGCTCAAGGCTCAATCATCTTAGATATATTTAAAAATGTATTCCTGGTAATTAAAGGTTCCTGCTGGCCAATCACAGGGCTATAAAATCTTCACTAAAAAACTGTTCATAGGTAGCTCATCAAAACCTCCAAGTTCCAACTTAGAAAAGCATATCCATTGACCTAGCACAGCAATAGGATTAAGTTATTGTTCAGTAAATTCAACACGTCAGTTGTGTTTGGAGAGGGGCACAGAGTACAAATATGTCACCTAGCTTATCTGTCTATCTCCCTAGCTACTTATCTATCTACCCACATCTACCTGCCTACCTGCTTATCTACCTGTCTCCTTTTTATCCCCTATTATGTACCTCTCTACCTATCTGTCTGTCTGGTCTGTCTTGTCTATCATCCAGCTGTCTATCCATTCAATCATCTGTCCATTCATTTGTCTCTTCATTCATTCATTTATTTATTGCTGCTTATTTGTTTGATTCTCTGTAGCTAAAAAAATTGGGGCCTGACATTTGTTATGGGAATGGGAATGGTTTTAATTTGAAGGCTGTGGCTGGGGATTTGCTGCAAGTTTGATCTGCTTGTCCATAGAGTGGTGTCTCTAAACCAGCCTCCTCACATGCCATCTCTTGTCTCCTTGCTTTGGGAGAGGCCTTCTCACCTGGGCTTTGTGGAATCTTTAGCTCTGTTTCAGAGTTAGGTGAGGGGTGGTTCCAAAGTCTCTCCACTTCCAGAGCATCCCCCCATGCCCCAAATTGCTTTGTCTTTACCTGCATTCATTTATCCATCAATAGCTTGGAACCTCTCCAGTCAAATGTAAGCTAGATGTGAAGAGCTTGCAAATATTGAAGGACTGGATACATGTCAGCAATTAATGATTATACTTTAAGGTATTTGTTAAAAGCTTGTTAAATAAAACTGAATTGTAGAGGAGACATTTCTAATCCATTTTTGCAAAAATAGTTAAAGTTTGGTTTGCATTTACTAAACCCAGCTCTCGTGGTCCTGCCTGAAATGATTGAGTTATTTAGCACACTACTTTTATTGGTGAGCCATTTGTGGCTGGAATATATGGTGATGCATCATTTATGCTATGCCTTAAGTGTGTGCTGGGCTCTGTGTGTGTGTGTGTGTGTGTGTGTGTGTGTGTGTGTGTGTGTGACAAATGAGAACCCTGCCCAAAGCCCCAACTATCTGGAGACACATTTACAGTTATGTAATAGAATTGCAGCCAGGCTTAGATAATCTTTAACTCATTCCTTTCATAAGAATCAAGAGCCAGCATCTTCCCAACTGGGTCAGGAAGGCAAGTCTGAGGTCTTCCAAACAGCCATCGGCAGCAAATGCCAGCCTAGGGAGCAGTTTGGTGGCTCAGTGGATGGAGTGCAGGACTCAGGTCAGGAAGGCATGAATTCAAATTCTGTCTCAGATGCTGTGTGACCTCAGTCTCCTCATCCGTAAAATGGGGATAGGACTAGCACCCAACTTTATAGGACTGTGAGGAACAACTGAGATCACACGTCAGTTTTATGTGTATGTATGTATGTATATATATATATATATATATATATATCTCAACATGGTTTTATATAAATATGCATTTATACACACATATAAGTATATAAATAACCTAAAGTACTATATAAATGTTAGCTATTCAGCCAAGTGGCTCCCCTCCCAGAGAGGGTCTTCGCTGTGCCATTGGAAAGCATCAAATTGGCCATTAGAGCAATTATAACTGCAATAATGGGCCTGTAGAATGGAGGGGTGAGGTCTGATGATTTTAAAGGTCTCTTCTAGCTCTAAAGTCTACCATCTTAGGATGGTATAGGCTGATCAATTATTCTAGTTAGACTTCTTTTCCCTTCTGTTGAATCCCATGTTGCATGTGATTGAATACATTCTGGGTGAGACTTGTGAAGATTGTTTGCCAGGAGCCTTCTTGTGCAGATAAATAGTTCCTAATGGTTGACATGTTGGAGGGTGTGGAGGCTGACATGGGGTGTGTGATGTGGTGTGTGGGGGGTATGTGTGTTTGTGTGTGTATGTGGTGTGTGATATCATTATGGTGTGTGGTATGTGTGGTGTGTATGAATGAGTGTGTGGTATGAGTTATATGTGTGATATCCATTTGGTATGTTGTGGGGTGTATTTGTGAGTGGTGTGGTGTGTATGTGTCGGGGGTGTATTTGTATGTGGTGTGTGTGAGTGGTGTGGTGTGTAAGTGTGTGATGTCCATTTGGTATGTGTTTGAGGTGTATTTGTGTGTGGTGTGGTGTATATGTGATGTCTATTTGGTATGTGTGTTGTGTGAGTTATATGTATGATGTCCATTTGGTATGTGTGTGGGGTGTATTTGTGAGTGGTGTGTTGTGTATGTGTGTGATGTCTATTTGGTATGTGTGATGTGTATTTGATGTGTGTGATGTGGATTTGGTGTGTGTGTGTGATGTGGATTTGGTGTGTGTGTGTGATGTGGATTTGGTGTGTGTGTGTGATGTGGATTTGGTGTGTGTGTGTGATGTGGATTTGGTGTGTGTGTGTGATGTGGATTTGGTGTGTGTGTGTGATGTGGATTTGGTGTGTGTGTGTGATGTGGATTTGGTGTGTGTGTGTGATGTGGATTTGGTGTGTGTGTGTGATGTGGATTTGGTGTGTGTGTGTGATGTGGATTTGGTGTGTGTGTGTGATGTGGATTTGGTGTGTGTGTGTGATGTGGATTTGGTGTGTGTGTGTGATGTGGATTTGGTGTGTGTGTGTGATGTGGATTTGGTGTGTGTGTGTGGTGTGGATTTGGTGTGTGGTGTGGTGTGTGAGTTATATGTATGATGTCCATTTGGTATGTGTGTAGGATGTGTGTGTGTCTGAGTGATGTCCATTTGGCATGTATATGGGGTATATTTATATGTAGTGTGGTATGTATGTATGTGATGTCCATTTGGTATATGTGTGTGGGGGGTGTATTTGTGTGTGGTGTGAATGTGTGTGATGTCTATTTAGTGTGTGTTGTGTGAGTTATATGTATGATGTCTATTTGGTGTGGGGGGGTATGGGTGGTGTGTGTATGAATGTATGTATTTGTGATGTGTGTGTGTTGCAGGTATGTTCAGTCTAGTTATCTTCTCTGAGTTAATTGGGTCCAGTTCAGGGAGCATTTCTTAGACGCCTACTGTGTGCAAGGCCTTATCCAGGCTTTGGGTTTCCATCCTTCCTGCTCACCCTGGTTCTGCAGTGTCTGCTGTGCTTTGTAGTTTTTAAAGACCTCTTTACAATTTGGTGAGGGAGGTAGCCTCTTTCATCCTGCAGAGGAGGACATCAAGGCTCTAAGAGGCACATTTCCCTGTTCCCACAGGCTGGTGACTATTGGAGGTGGGACTCTGACTCACCTGCCGGTTCTGGTTCTAGCACCCTTTGCAGTCTACCTCACTGAGTCCCAGAATTTCACTTGTTTCTCAAAGAGAGCACCCAGAATCACGTCCCATTCAACGTTGTCACCGTTACTGGGGGTAGTGGATAGAAGATTGACTTCCCAAGCTGGGTGACCCTGGGCATATGACTGAACATCTTGGAAGTCTCATGTTCCTTACCCATAAAATGAGACTAATAACATATCTGCCCCATTAGATTATTATAAGGCTCAAAAAAGACAAGATGTTTAAGGTGTTTTGCAAACTTTAAATGTTATGGAAATGTCAGTCATTATTACTAAAACTTTTTTTAAGCATTTTTAAGGGTTTTTTTTGCAAGGTAATGGAATTAAGTGACTTAAGGTCACATGGCTAGGTAATTATTAAGTGTATGAGGCTGGATTTGAACTCAGCTCCTCCTGACTCCAGGGCCATGCTCTATTCATTGTGCCACCTAGCTCCTCCTATTACTGAAACTTTTAGTTTTTGTTTTTTGCAAGGCAATGGGGTTAAGTGACTTGCCCAAGGCCACACAACTAGGCCATTATTAAGTGTCTGAGGCTGGATTTGAACTCAGGTCCTCCTGACTCCAGGGCCGGTGCTCTATCCACTGTGCCACCTAGCTGCCCCCAAATAGTTACTTTTTGTAGTTGAACTAAAAGAATGAGGTTGCAAATTTATCTTCTGCAGGCTCCCTAAAAGCAGCCTCGGCACAAGTGAGAAGTTGACAGCATGCTGGGATGGCATGGATGCCTCCCTTCTATTGCCCTGTGGCTTTGAGTTCTTCTGTTTGGGTAGAAGGTTGGCACTGCCCGGTCAGGAATCCTCTTGTCTTTTCTGAGCCCGGTGCTGCTTAAGCATGGTGGCTTCTGGTAGACTTGAATGGGGAAGACTCGGGCCTCTGAGTTGTCTGAGCAGGCCGGTGAATCATTTCTGAACCTCCCGAGGATGCACCATGAATTCCGCTGAGTGTTGGTGCGGGGCTCGGAGGCTCCCAGGGTTGATTTATTTAAGTATAGGTTGGGCACCCTCCAAGGGCTCCCCGCCTGTTTAAGTTGTATTTACTTGAAACAGAAGTCAGCATTTCGCCAATGAGTTGGCGGAGAAGGCCGTGCTGGTCTCGGTCCTGAGTGGCTGGTTAAGACCCGCTTGTTCGTTCCCACTTGGCTGATGTCATTTCCTTAAGTGACGGGGTGGCATTAATATCACAGGTTGGTTTCTCTCCTTGGGGAGGCCCTAGCACCATCTTGCAGGGAGCCATGGCGGGTGTAGCGTTAATCAGCAGTCGACTGCCATAGTGATGGAGCTTTTTGGGTTTGTGAAGTATTTGGCATTCTTTATCTTTGCCTTCTGATTGATTACCAACGACCAAGGCGTAGCAGGGCTCTCATAGATGCTTGTCAATTGAGTGATCTCATTGGAGCCTCACAATAACCCTGTGAAGTAATATGGATATTATCCACATTTTCTAGGTGAAAAGGAGCTCAAGTATGTTCAACATGTATTTATTAAGGCACTGGTCCAAGGGCTAGGGATACAAAAAAAGGGGAAAAAAACCTAAGCAAACAAGTAAAAACCTTGATCCTGATTTCTAGTCTAATGGAAGAGATAATATGGAAACAATTATGTACAGACAAGAATTAGACGAGATAAAATAGGGATGATTTTGAGGGGGAATTAAGAGTATTAAGGGGGAACTTTGTAGAATGAAATAGCTGGGACTTGAAGGAAGCCAGGAATGCCAGAGGGTAGAGGGGAGGAAGAAGAACCAGAATGCCTGGAGACTGGAGATGAAATATCTCATAGGAGGAAGAGAATCGAGACCTATGTGATCCTTTCACCAGGGACCCCTCTATTACTGACCAACAGTTTTTCTGATATCAAGTAGCATTCTGACTTTCTGTAACTTCCACTCATTGCTCCTCTTCCCCGCCGAACCTAAGAAATGGATCATCAGTTGTACTTTGTATTAGGTTCATAACTTGGGATAGTTTGTTTTCTGGTTCACAAGGATGCAGGATCTCCCTGTTACAGACATTCCCTGCAATAGTTCAGGTAGCAACCCTTCCCTTGCAGTCCTCATCCTCAACCTGTTGGGAGACTTCTTCTGATTAATAACTGACATGTCCCATGGGCTATTCCACAAGGCCTATGAAATGACATAGATAGAAAATATGTATTTGACAGCAAATCAGAAAACCACTGAAAAAGTGAGTAGAGGCAGGAGTGCCCTTCAGCTGTAGGCAGGAAGACCTACATTCAAATCTCATATCCAGGCTTTAATTCTTATCAAATCATTTCAACTTCCCTGGGCCTCAGTTTGTTCTGTAAAATAGAGATAGTAACAACACCTTCCTCATAATTTTTTCCCCATTCAAGAATTAAATGATATAATTTTATGCGTGTAAAATGCTTTGCAAATCTTCAAGGGCTATGTAGAGATCTGTGAGCTATGAGGATGAAACTGGTTCTTAGAATGGAGGCTATGAACAAAACTGGGTATTAAAATTAAGTGGAAATGGAAACCTCAGTTCCTTTAACTGGAAAATGAGGTATAATGAGCTGTAAAATGTAAAAAATAGTAATGGCTTTTTGGTAGAGTTGTTGCAAAAAACAAATTTGAAAATGTACTACTGTTTACTACAACTACAACAACTTTTGCTGCCACCACCACCACCACCACCACCATCGCTTCTAGTAGTGAAAAATCACAGACAGCTAGATGGTACAGTGTTTGGAGCAGGAAGTCCTGAGTTCAAATCTTCCTCAGACATAACTATTAGCTGCATAGTCTCAGACAAGTCATTAAACCTCTTTCAACCTCAGTTTTCTTTTCTAGAAATTGAGAATAATAATAATGATAATAATAACACCACGTATATAGGGCTTTAAATGCCTTTAAGGCACTGCATAATTCTGTATTTAATAATGATTGTTAATATCTCAACTTGTTCAATGGACTTAAGATAGAAAGGAATATGGCACCAGGTTTTTGGTTGATGTTCTTCTCCTACTTACACAGATGGACAAAACAATGACTTTTGGAGGTAGAGGGGCCCAGTGGGTGGGTGCTGACCCCTCCATAGGTTCCCTAGAAGTGAAGTTGGCAACAGGCTACTTGTTCCTGAGTTATTTCCCCAAGAAATCCCATGGATGGTAGGTGTAGAGAGGTCACTTGGCCCTGCCCCCGGCTGTGCCCAGGTAGACACAGATTCAAGTCCTTTTCGGTGAGAAAGAAGAGATTTGGCAGCAAATTAACGGAGAGGATTGAGTAGCTCACAATTTAGGCATCAGAGCAGGAGAGAGATGGGAAAGTCTGGATGGATCTGGTTGTATTCTGGGTTCATCAAATGACTTTCTAAATGTTTTGGTTTCAATAAAATCCCCAAACGTGTTTTACCAGAACATTTTTCCCCTTAATTTTTAAACCCATGTGTATTTCAAGGGAAATTTAGTCCATATGTTTCTGATTCATTTACACTTAACTCATCAAAATGTTGATTTCTAAGAGCCATTTGATGTCCAAGAAGACGTTAGAGCTCTTTTAATAACCTTTCAAAGCGCTTTTTTTATTTCAAAAATAGAAAGTAATTTACTCTTGGCAAAACCTTAACACACCAGAAGTAGGAGTTTGGTTGGAAGCTCCAAAGCCACAAGTCTGCAAAGTGCAGCCAAATTCATTCTCCAGATCCAGGGAATACTGTTACTGAAGAGACCCTGGAAGGTTTGACCTTGGGATGAGTTTGGAGGGTAGCCAGAGGAGATGAACCAAAGGATGCTTCTTTATGGGCAGGAGCCTAGAATTTCCTTCTTACCATTGTTGTCTTTTGGAAGCAGTATTGGCCACTTGTCATGGAGGATCTAAAAATCTGAATAATAAAAATAATAGTAAATAGTGGGAAGGAAGGAGTGTCAGAGGCCTTCAGACCCTTGAACAGAACTTGGAAAGGAATCCCTTTTCCACCATATGAAATAAGTGGTTATCTTGGCTCTGTTGAAGACCTTCCATGAAGGGTATCCCTGCCCCCGCCCCCCCAGCTGAGACAGTGCCATTTACCCAGACACAGCTCCCATTGATAGGAAACTTTACTCTGACAAATCGTCTGTTTTAGCCTACTCGAAATTCTCACCCATCACTTTGGGGTCGGTGCTCTGGGGTTAAACAGAAGAGGTCATATGTCATTTCTACAGGTCAGCCTCTTCTCTAGAGATCTGAGCACAGTTATCATGTAAGAGAAAAAGAAGAATCCTTTTCTTTAGTCTAAAGATCTGTGATTCTTTTGCCCAATTCTCATGGAGATCTTGGGGTCCCTTTTCGACCTGCTCCTCCTTCACAAGCTGCTTTCCAGGTCACCCACGTCCTTTCTCAAATGTGGTGTCTAGAATAAACCTAATATTCACCACGTGTTTTGACCAGGCAGAATCCAGCCACATACCATCGCCTCCTTCTGATCATTTGGATGACTTTTCTCCTTTGGCCTCTGCATTCCTAGCCCCCTCCCCTTCCCCCACCCTTTCCCTCAGAACCTTGATTTCCCCTGAACTCCTTGGGCAGCAGGAATGATTAATGATGGTGGCAGCTCCTGGCTCCAACTGGGAAGTAAGGATGATTATTTGAAGAATGTTTGAAAACATATGGAAGCCAAAGACTTATTTTATGTTGCTTCCTATGGTACAAAGAGCTCTGGGCTTGAGTCTACAGACCTGGGTTCAAATTCCCAACTTTACTATTTTCCAGTCTCATTATGGGCTAGTTATTATATCTTTCCAAACCTCAGTTTCTTCATCTATAAAATGGGAATAATGACAAAGAACTTTCTCTCTTTGCCTGTTGTTAGGAGAGTGTCAGACTCTGGGTTCCTATGTGACTTGGAGAGGGAGGGATGAATTTCTTTTAGCCCCAGGTTTTTCCATGTCTAAAATGGTGGAGGGATCGCACTTTGCCTCTAAGGTTCTTTCCAACAGTAAGTTGGAATGATCCTGGGATCATCCTTAATTGCCAATAAGGCAGGAAGCCTTTGCTAGCATCAATCACTTCCCTTTTGTCCTCTGACCCTCATGAATTATGTGCCCCTGTACAAGATTCCTTACCACCCTATGCCTCACTTTCCTCATTTGTAAAATAAGGATAATAAAATCTTTCAGGAGAAGACTGGACCTTTAGTCAGTAGCCATACAAAAATCCTTTCAATCAGAACTCGGGGTATTCTTTTAAGGAGAGCCCCCCCTTCCCAACTGGCCTTACCTCTACAGGGTCTCCTCAAGAGATCAGTCCCACTGTCCTGACTTCATCACAGTCTCCTTCCTGCCAAAGAAAAATAAAAGCAAAGGAAGCATTAAGCTCCCAGATAAGAGATTCAAGGAGCTGGTGCACAGACATAACTCTACAAATAGCACACCAAACCCGGGTCGATATAGTGGTCCTAAAGCCTAGAACAAGGGAGATTTGGAGGTGTCCCTTGAAGGAATGACCTTGTCTGTGCTTTTTCTTTCTCTTTAATTGTTATTTTTTTTAGGTTTTTGCAAGGCAAATGGAGTTAAGTGGCTTGCCCAAGGCCACACAGCTAGTGTCTGAGGCTGGATTTGAACCCAGGTACTCCTGACTTCAAAGCCGGTGCTTTATCCACTGCACCACCTAGCCGCCCCCTCTTTCTCTTTAATTGTTAACAAAGAAAGATGCATCTGGTTAGACCCCATCTAGGGAAGACCAGCTGCCATCTAGCTGGGTCCCGTTGTCTTAAATAAGAAATCTTCTCTTACTGTAGCCTCAAACTCACCAAGGTTTGTTGATTTAATTTCTTTTCTTTTCTAGAGTTCCAGAGGGAGGGGAGGGAGGAAATCTCATTGTTTAAAATAATAATAACTCATATTTCTGTATGGTTTTGCAAAGGCTTGACTAGCGGGCCTGTGAGAGAGGGAGTGTAGCTATCATTCTACAAACATTGATTTAATGTCTCTTATGTGCCAGAGAGCCAATCTGAAAGCCAGGAGGATCTGGGTTCTAGTCAGACCTCTGATCCACAGTGGCCCTGTGACCTGTTGTTCTGAGTTGTTTTCTAAGACTAGGTCTGGGAGATGGCAGGGGAGGGTCAGTATTGGGAGGCCAGTCCCAGGTCTCTTGTCCATGTGCCCAGCCTTATGATGTGCCAGATACAAGAACCAGAAAGTGAATCCTGCCCTCAAAGAGCTTCCATTCTGTTGGGCAAGGGTCACTAGACATAAGGTAAGAGCTGAAGATCTGAAGGTCCGATAAAAAGCACATACAAAGTCAATTCATGTCAGCAGAGAGGAGCCAGACTAGAGAGGCAGAAGGAGACAGAGCTGTGCTGATGCGTGGCTTTATTCTACTTGGTTATTCATAGGATAGGCTTCAGGGAGGCCCCAATCTGGGGACTGGGGATGAGGCATTAGTGGATCAAACTATCTGCAAGCATTTATTAAGTGCCTACTGTATGTATGCCAACACTGCGATTACAGAAGTAGAGAATGGAAGCTGCTGGTGGGCAGGGTCAAGAGGAGGTACAGGACAGGTAGACCATTTATTAAGTGCTTACTGTGTGTTTGCTAGGCCCTGTACTATGGAATAGCAATGGAAATCTAAGGAATCAGTCCTTGCCCTTCGGGAGTTTAGATTCTAATGGAGGCAGACAATACAGAAAGGGGAGCTGAAAAGAATCTGGGATTAAGGATTCCAGGGGGAGTGAGGGGAGTCACCTGCAAAAACTATGCTCCAGAGAGGGAGTCACAGAAGGGAATTGGGAGGCCCCAGGGCAGTGGTTTCTTGGATTGGCAGTGTGTTAGAGGAGGAAGAAAAAAGGAAGGAAGAGAAAGAGGAGGAGGTGAGACATAACAGAGAGAGAGAGAGAGAGAGCAAAGGTCCAGGCTTGATTGTGAATTGATTGATATCCAAATATCAGATTTAATTATTAAGGTGAGGGGTGGCTAGGTGGATAGAGCACTAGCCCTGAAGTCAGGAAGG
Source organism: Macrotis lagotis (assembly GCF_037893015.1). NCBI lineage: Eukaryota > Metazoa > Chordata > Mammalia > Peramelemorphia > Peramelidae > Macrotis > Macrotis lagotis. The sequence continues at coordinate 17,948,458 of NC_133664.1, forward strand.
ACCTGAGTTCAAATCCAGTCTCAGACACTTAATAATAACCTAGCTGTGTGGCCTTGGGCAAGACACTTAACCCCATTGCCTTGCAAAAAAAAATGATTATTAAGGTGGACAGTTCCATTAATAAAGCTGCTTCTCTGTCCTCTGAATGGTGACTGCAATTCAGTTCAATGGATATTTGCTAAATATTTATCATGTTTCTTGGACACTGTCCTAGGCCTTGGAGATACAAAAATAAAAGAAGCCAAAACCCACTCTGTATGGAAGGACCCACAGTTACCAATTTCATGATGTCTTTAAAAAAATGTAACATGCTTTTTAGAAGCCAACCGCACATCCTAGATTGTTCCCTGGGTCCTGTGTGACACTTTTCCGTGTTCTTTGTGTTTTTGAGTATTTGGCTTTGTTGATGATCAAGGTCACTGCCTGCAGGGTCTCTATGGAAGAGGAGAAGGGGATAAAGAAAAGCTTTGTACTGATCCCTCTATTTCCTAGATGTGGGAATGACATTCCCTGAGGTGAAGTCCTGTGCCCGGGGTCACAGAGCCATGAGGTATTAGAGGCCGGATCGGAAGCCAGACCTCTCTTGTCTCCAAGGCCACTGATCTTTCTAGAAGCAAAATAAATTCCTGGAAAACATACCGTTATATTGTGGTGGAGGAATATGCTGAAGGAACAAGTCCTCCTTCACTCAAATCGACTTGATAAAGGCTAAGAATGGATGACTAGTGTCATAGAAATTCCAGACCTCTGTTTATGCCAGAGGGCAAACAAGTTTGGCAAAGACCTGGATAGAAAAAAAAGCAAATGGTGTGTGACGTGGACTCTTCTATAATAGCTCCCTGTCTGTGTTTCTCTTCCCTGGAGTAACCACGGGCAGCAGCCTCCTTGCCATCTGTCCCGGGAGAGCCCACAGGGCAGAGGCTCTGAAAGATGCTCTCTAGGCCTGGCCAGCCATCCTCTTCTTTGCTCTGGTGTGGCCAAAGGCCTGGCATTCTGTGGAGTCTGTAGGCTCCGTCTTCCCTTTGCTGAGCCCCCATCGTCTCCGGTCTGCCGTGCACAGTTAGGATAGGCTCTGGGGCTGACTTGGCAGGATGACGAAGCTACTTAGAGCTTTCCAAAGTATGTCACCAAAGGAAATAGGAACCAAATGTTCCTCACTCCCCTTATGTTGGAACGTGAAGTCCTCATCACTCTCTCTCTCTCATTCTCTCTAACTTCTTAGGGAAGACTTTTCATTTTTCTGTGTCGGGCCAAGGTCATTTAGGCATCTAGGTGTGATGGTGGGTGGAGTGCTGAAGTTGGGTTTGGGAGGATCTGGGTTTGAATCCTGCCTCAGATCCAGACTAGATGTGAGGTGGTGTAAAACTCTCTGAGCATTCATCTGTAAAATGATGGGGGGGAGGAGGAGGGAGAAGTTTGAACTGCATAGTCTCTAAGACCACCCTCTAAATCTAAATCTATGGTTCTCTGATCTTAAGAGTTAAGATTGGTCCTTGGGTTTTATAGATTCTTATCTAGTAGGAAAAACTGGGGAGGCATTGAGGAAAGACCAGAGATAGACAGTTATAGCTAGCTGTTCTGAGTCCTGAACCTGTTCTACAAAGGGACCCACTTATCAGTATGTGAAGAGAAATTCAATTGATTGAAAGGGAGGAAGGAGGAAAGGAGGAGGAAGAAAGAGAGGAAAAAGTGGACAGACAGAGAATTGGGGGGGGGGGAGAGAAAGAGTCAGAGAGAGAGAAAATACTTAGAATATGGAAAACAGGTTCTTATTAGGGAGGGGAGAGAAAGAGACCCTTGAAAACTTTGCAGAGTGCAGACTGAAGCTGTCCTGGAAGGGAAATCCTTGGGATGTGGTTGTTAGAAGACTGAAACCTCTCTCCTAGTAGATTCTTCTCTTAATGAATTATTCTTATTTAGTTTCTTTCTTTCTTTTCTGCAAGGCAATGGGGTTAAGTGACTTGCCCAAAGTCACACAGCTAGGTCATTATTAAGTATCTAAGACCAGATTTGAACGCAGGTCCTCCTGACTCCAGGGCTGGTGCTTTATCCACTGCGCCACCTAGCCGCCCCTTTTATTTAGTTTCTAATGCAAATCAAGCTTACTTCTAAAGGATGACAGGGCTTTTCAGTACCCCCTAAATTTTAGCTCTTGGGGAACAGTCTTATTTGCTATGTCTTAGGTATGTCTTTCTTGAAAAATTCTGTTTTGACTGATTTAAGTCTAAAGCTGAAGAAGGACCTTTGGGTAACTAAACATCATCATCATCGCAGCAGCATTTTTGTGATGCTTTTAGGTTTGCAAAATATTGTATAAATATTATTTCATTTTGTCCCTACAATAACCCTAGGGAGTAGGTGTTACTATTTCCCTCATTTTACAGGGGAGGAAACTGAAGCAAACAGAGGTTAATCACCTTGACTGGGTCCCACGACTACCAAGTGGCAAAAGGCAGCATTTGCACTTAGGTTTTCCTCACTCTAAGGTCATTGTCTCATCATCTTCTTGATTTCCCCTTTTTAAGGCAGTCATTGGCTCCATAGTGCTAGCAAGGACCTCAGAGACCTTTTGTGTATCTCGGTCCCCCTTGGCAGTCTGATGAAGCTTATGAACACGTTACAGAATGTTTTTAAATGTGTAAAATAAAATCCACAGGATTAGTGAGGAAACCAATTATATTGAAGTAGTGATCAAAATGTTAAATAACAAGGTTATGGATCCTGGAAGCTTAAGTGAATTGGCCAAAGGCACAGCATCAGAGATGGGATTTAAACTCAGGTCATTTGATATGAGAGCTAGTCATTCCATCTGTGTATATTTGGGAGTAAGGGGAGGGAAGTCAGTAGTATGACAAAGCTTTTGACATTGGAGGGATGAGATGAATTCTTTTAAGACACCTGTACTGTCTTCCTAATAGACCTCAGGGGAGGCACAGGGTCCCCTTTCCCCTTATGGGCTTTTTGATTCTTCTCAGAGGAGCGTTGTTTAGAAGGAGTTTCAGCAATGAGGAAAAGAAGCCACTTCAATGAGATTCTGCGTATGGATGTGCTTGGCTTCATTTTTATTGCTTCCAAAATTTTCTCAGTTGAGTTTAATGTAGAGTTGCATACCTCCAAGTTTGTTTGGCTGGTGTTCCTGCCGATGGGATCCCTAGTCCACGATGACTGATTCTCTAGGATGCGTGCTCCCCTCTCGTGTTCCCAGGGTTTTTGTCTTGAATTATTCAGTGTTGGCGATATGGTGTGGGGAGGGTTTGGCCAGAGGCTTTTGTTGTTATTGTCATTGTTGGTTAAAGTTGTCTTCATTCTTTCTCAAAATTCAGAAAATCCGTAGGGGATTTTTTACATCTTGAGCGGAGACGTTTACCTAAATCCCATCTGGTTTGGCAGGACACCAAACTATGTCTTCTACGGTGTATGAGTCTTGGCTCTTTTCATGGATTGAGTAGCGCCATGGTGGGAACTGACAAGCCAGTGAGGTTTGTGGGATTGGAGAGGGATCACAGAGTTTTAGAACTGGGGAGGAGGAAAGAAACTTAGAGATGGACTATCCCGACTCCCTCCTCTTTCAGATGAAGAAACCGAAGCACAGGAGAAGTGAATTGACATGGTCAGATCCACGCAGTTACTGTGTGGTTGAGTCAGGACTAAAATACCCATTTCTCAGCTCCTAGTCTTTGTTGTTCCTTTTCTAGACTGAAACAGTGGTGAGACAGGGACCATTTTGGGATCCCTCAGACCTCTTAGTTTCCCCTTTTCTCATAAACATTTTTTTTTTTTTGCATCTCCTTTCAGGCAAAATTCTTAGCTTTGTCATATCTTTCTAGAGTGACCCTGTCTCCCGGTTCTCCACTTCTGTCCACAGCCTCATCTCGATTAACAATCCAAGCTGGATCATCTAAAGAGAGCTATGGGGGCAGCTAGGTGGCACAGTGTATAGAGCGTGGGCCCTGGAGTCAGGAGTATCTGAGTTCAAATCCAGCCTCAGACACTTAATAATGACCTAGCTGTGTGGCCTTGGGCAAGCCACTTAACCCCACTGCCTTGCAAAAACCTAAAAAAAAAATAAAGAGAGCTATGGCTTTGCCCTAGTTTGGGGAATTCCTTAATTGAGTATGATAACAGACGATGGAGGTTTTCATTGGTCTTTAAGGAATCACATCTCCTGAGATCATGAAGGATGTTGTTATATTGGAATTGCAATTTAATTTAATTCCCTTGTTAATGTCTGTTCTTTCCCTACGGACAAATGGAGGACACCAGGGAAATCAAAGTTGTTTTGTTACTTGCTCCTTGTTGGGTTGGCAATGATGGTAGTCATACTATCTGGAAGCTAGGTGGCACCATAGTGCAGAGTGCTAGACTTGGAAGTCCCAATGATTTGAGTTCAAATGATGCCTCAGACTTACTGTCTGGCTCACCCCTTAACTTCTGTTTGCTTCAGTTTCCTTATCTGGAGATAATAGTAGCATTTACTTCACAGGGTTGTGTGAAAACCAGATGAGACAACATCTAGAAAGTGCTCTGTCAATTTGACAGAATTTTACCAATGCTTAAGTGATTATTTTATTCTGAAAACCTTGGACAAGGAATCGTCTAAAGAGAGTTGTGACGTTTCAGACTGGGGCTTGGGACAGATTTCAGCTCACTCTCTCTACCATGTTCCTGAGAAGTTTATAGTTGAGCTAGTAAAGATGATACAGTGGGTCTGGGGGCCTGAATCTGAATCCTATCTCTGCTAAATCCTCTGGAGGTAATCTTGAGCAAATCTCTGAAGCCTTGTGGTCCTCCGTTCTCTGCATCTGTAAAATGGGAGGGTTGGATTGATGGCCTCAAATCCTTTCTGATTCTACCTCAGTGACTTTCTGATAGCTCTGGAAATCTGCAGAAGAATCCTAGGTTTCAACCACAGCCCCACTGTTCCAAGAGGTGGCCTCATTTCTTTGCTTAGCTTTTTATCTAAAATGATGAAATGGATGATTTATCAAGAATGCTAGTGATCTTGGTGAAGAAAATGGACCATTAGGATATGTTGGTATCATCTCAGAAAGGGGTCTTGGCAGTAACTCAGGGATTGATGACTCCAGAGGGTGGTTTTTCTCAAATGATCATTTTTGAAGGGAGATAGAAACCCTTGAGTCCTTTCTCTGTCAGTAAGTGTTTGTGTGTGTGTGTGTGTGTGTGTGTGTGTGTGTGCAGGTTTACCTGCAGACTGAAGAGGAGAAATCTGTCAATACAAGGATTCTCATGCCTTTTGGTATTTCTTGGGTCCCTTGGACAGTCTGGTGAGGCCTATGGACCTCTTCTCAGAATTATATTTTCAAATGCACAAAATAAAGAGCATAGGATGACAAAGGAGATCAAAGTTATTGAAAATAAATGGTCATAATTATCTGTAAAATGATGGGATGATCTTTGATCTCTGAAGCCATGATTCCATTGTCCTAGAGGCCATGGGCTGTTTTTGGTCTCCTCTTAAGAAAGTCCAAATTGTAAAAAGTAGAAGCTAATGTCCTCCTGGGCAAGGGAGAGAGAGAGTCTGAGCTCTTCTGTGCTGTGCCAGGGGAGCACTGACCATGGAAGATTTTAAGAAACTGAAAGGCCTTGAATGCCACCCAGGTTGGCCATTCCAGGACTATCCCAGCTAGGTTGGTTACAGAATGGTAATGAATGGATTGACCACAACAGCTTTCAAAGATTATCGCCCATGTTGCTTTGGGGAGTGGGGGTGATTATGATAGGCAGCCGGGCGACATAGTGGTTAGATCATTAGACTTGGAGTTAGGGAGACCTGGAGTTGAATCCTTTTTTCACTCGAGGGCCTAGAATAGCTGCCTTCTAGGATCCCTTCCCTTTCTAAATTTAATGAACCTCTGACCCCAACTCTAGACTCGGTTGGGATTTCTTATGGAGGAAACCATTGAGAGAATAGTATCCTAGGCAAGGCTAGAGAAAGCAGGGACCTTACAGGCTATTGACTCCAACGTCCTCATCTTGCAGACAAGGAAACTGAGAGTCCAGAGAGGTGAAGGGTCACACGGTATGGGAGGCTCCATTTGCTGAACAGTAAAAGACAACTTGCACCCATAGCCCCGAGGGAAGGGCCTTTGGGTCAACTTCAGTGAGAAGTTCAGAAGATTGATTTGGAAGAATCCATAAATATTTACATAAGTGCAAGTTACAAATCTGCGGCTGGGAGATTATTGGATTTCGCTGCTTTTATGCTCCCAGCATATAAATTTCCAGTCGGTGTTAGCCGGCTGCGAAGGGGCGGCCTTTGGAGAATTGTCTCCTCGCCCGGTCATTGCCTCCTCTTTGAGAAAATGAGCTTTTTATGTGTTGCTCCTAATGCTCTTACCGAGAGCTATGGATTGGCCGCTGCTAGGGATTTGTGCATCCCCTTGGCTGAGGGTCGGTTTCATGGTGATGCACTGCCGCCTTAATGAGGGCCTGTTCTGCCAGCCACACCGTGGCTTTTAAAAATCCATTTGGTAAAATAGCAATCCTCTCAGGGAAGGAGTCTGAACTGGGGCCCCACGTGGGAGCTTGGATAGAATTCTGGGGTGAGGGAAAAACAAGGGGAAAAAAACCACATTTCTTTAAAGATCATGTATCTTTTTCAGCTTCAAGACAGGTGAGCCAAATTTGAGCCTTAGACTTTATTTGAATGCTGTGATTCCCAAGAACAGCTTGTCAAGAAAGTTTCCAGATTCAAGGTCTGTGGTCTGTGATAACTAATAGTAAGCCCTGTCTTTCTGGGTAGATTTCCATCTATCTGTCTGTTTCTTTGTCTCCCTTCTGTCTCTGTCTTTTTTGTCCATCTGTCTCTCTCCGACTTTCTCTCTTGCAAGGCATGGGGGTTAAGTGACTTGCCCAAGGTCACACAGTTAGGTAAAGAAAGCCATCTGAGGTCAGATTTGAACTCAGGTCTTCCTGACTCCAGGAAGCTCTTATCCACTGTGCCACCCAGCTGCCCCTCTCTTATTCATAGTATTCTATGAATACTCTAAATAGAATCCTTTTTAGAGCAGGAAGGGAACTTGGGACTGTCTAGTCCAATTCCCTCATTTTAAGGGTGAAGAAACTGGAGTCAGGAGAAATTTTTAAGTGTCTTGAGGCTGCTGGAAGGTCCATAGATGGAGGGGTTGGACTTGAAGTCAGGAAGCTCTGAATTCTAGTCCTGCCTCAAGCTCTTACTAACTGTGTGACCTAGGTAAGTCACTTAATCTCTCTAAGCCTCAATCTCCAAATCTGTAAAATGGGATATGCTTACCCTACAGGGCTGTTGTGAGGATCAAGTGAGATAATATCCATATATAGGCATATGTATATATATATGTATATATATATATGTATATATATGTGTGTGTGTTTTTATGTATGTGTTGCCAGTGAAAGCATATGTATGTGTGTATTCTAGAATGTAGTTACATACAAACACATACAGACACACATATATGTTAAATATATAAAAACTCTACATAGTTTAAAGCATTATAGAAATGTTTGGTAGGATTTGAATTCAAGTGTCTTTGACTCAAGTATCCATTAGACTGCATTGCCTCTTTACTGTTCTTTGCAAAATAGCATCCTGGATAGTCTCATGTCTTGCTGCTTAGATAGGGATAAGACTGGGGACCAGAAGGGCTTTGACTGAGGTCCTTGAATCATCCTCCCAGTTGTCAGGTTTGGAATATTCTGAATTTTCTGAACAGTGCTCATGGAAATGATAGCCTCTACCTCACAGGATTGTTGTGAGGATCAAATTTCATGAGCTCATTAATTTGAGAATTTCCTCCAAAGATATAAATTGTCCCTACTCATAGCCATCCGTCCCATGTGACTTTTGCTCATGTTTCTGATAAACTGGTATCCTCCCTTATGTTCTCCATGCCTTCCTCTCCTGTGTGACTCATTTTCCTATCTTCTGATAAGCTCACTGATGGGAACATCCCTCATGTTATCCTTGTCTGCCTCCCCTATGTGACTCTTGTTCATGTCTTCTGATAAGCTCACTGATGGGAGCTGCCCTCCCTTTTTCTTAATGTTGTCTGTTTACCAGGAGAGTTCACATGCTAGCTATTGGTTCTTGCCCCCTGACCAACCCATCTTGGTTTTTTTGCACATAGATTCTTTCTTTAATTATATAGTTTACTCCTGTTTTCTTAGTTCTTTATTTCTTATGTGAGACAGTCAGCTCAAACCCTCTCTGGGCCTCCCTATTGCCTTCTTAATGATACACAATTATGAGGGTGTTGAGAAACCAATTTCCAAGTATCTAAAGGAGAGGAAGTTACTGGAGGAGGGAAAAACATTTCAGACTTTATTAATACTCCCCCCCCAAAAAGATATAGCTCCCAGCTGATAATGCCTGTTTACCCATCTCTGTTAAAAAAAAAAAAAATGATCGTAGTCTATACGTTGTCGATCTCTTTCTTTTGGTCCTTCCTCCCATCCCACCCTGTTGCTGCTTCAGCTTCCCAGCCTTGGTGCCTATAATTTCAAGTGAGACCACTGGGTGTGTGGACATAGGTGTTGACTACAGTGAGTATAATCATTATAAAGCAAAAACAACAACAAAAAATCAGGATTTCTGGGACTGTCTGGTTAATTCCCCGGTGGTGGTTTCCTGCTAATCCCACCAGCAATATCGTCAGTAGTACCTACCTGTACCATGTTCTCTGGTATTCATTTCTTAGTGCCAAGGAGGTGGGCGTTGTGGGCATGAAGTACAGTATGCATTGCTGGTTGACTTTCCTTAGATGAAACCTAGATCATAGCACCATAGATTTAGAACTAGAGGGGCAATTGTGGTTCATCTGGTTCAACCCTCTTATTGCCCATATAAAGAAACTAAGGCTCATAGAACTGAAATGACTTGCCCTAGGTTTCACAGAGGCCTTGGCATTAGACCTAGAATTAGAAAGACCTTAATTCAAATCTAGCTCCAGGGGTGGCTAGGTGGCGCAGTGGATAGAGCACCGGCCCTGGAGTCAGGAGTACCTGGGTTCAAATCTGGTCTCAGACACTTAATAATCACCTAGCTGTGTGGCCTCGGGCAAGCCACTTCACCCCAATGCCTTGCAAAAACCTAAAAAAACAAAACCCAAAACAAATCTAGCTTCAGTCTTTAACTAGCTAGGTCACCCTGGGTAAACCATTTATTCTCTCTTTGCTTCAGGTCCCTCAAAATGGGGATAATTATCACCCCACCTTGCAGAATACGATGAGATAATATTGATAAAAACACTTTGTAAGACTTCAAGTGTTATTATTATGCTTATTATTCACTTTTCTTTTGAAGGCCGTGGAAGGCAAGGGCAAGCTTCCTTGCTTTGCCAGGTTCCAGGGATGGAAGTATGGTGGAGCCAGATTTAGATGGGAGGCCGGGAACCTCCACACGGGCTCTTCTTTCTCTAAGTGCCGTTCCCTTTTAACATTCTCCTGTCTCTATAAAAGAGTGACATCATAGGCTCCATGTGGGGTAGAGTGGTTTACACAGGGACAGCAGCCCACAAAGCCAGGCCAGGAGAGCTTTTGCATCATTCTAGAGTTTGTTTCATCTCCTTGGTTCCCTCAGATCCTGTCGTTGGGACAGGTATGTGTCTTTTTAGAGAATCCCATTGCCTCCTGGGTGTTATCACCTCATCACTCCTCCCCCTATGCATCTTATTCCCCTGGTTTGGACTTTCTGTACTGAAATTGGACTTCCCAGGCAAGAGAATGGACTAGGATTCCTCTGTCTAGGGCATTTCCCCCTTTATTCATCTGGGGCAAATGCTACTCAGTTATGAAAGAAAACCTGGCTGGTATTTCTGTCTCCCTCTTTGTGTCTTTCTCTGTCTCTCCTCCTCCTCCTCCTCCTCCCCCTTCCCTCCATCTCCAGCACGTCTTCCTCCTCCACCTTTTCTGCCTCTTCCTCCGCCTCTTCTCTCAGAACCATATGAATATGTAAATGTGAATTATTATTAGGAATTGAGATTCTTTTCTGATACAGCTTTCTATCCACATCCCTCATTTCATAAAAATTCAACAAGTGGCGATTCTGTTACTACCTTCTAAGGTGCTGAAATATAAAGAATCAGGAAGTTTTATGGAGAGAAACAGAGAGACAGATATAGATATGAATATATATATATATATATGCATACACACACATACAGAGACAGACAGACAGAGAGGAGAGACAGACAGACAGAGAGGAGAGACAGACAGACAGAGAGGAGAGACAGACAGACAGAGAGGAGAGACAGACAGACAGAGAGGAGAGACAGACAGACAGACAGAGTCAGAGAGAGAGAGAGAGAACATGCAAGAAGCTAGGCCCCTGGGGCTGTACTTGATAGGAGATTCAGGACAGTGGATCCCCATGGATGTGCCCCCTCCCCCAGCACACAGATGTTTCTAGATCTGTTACAAAACCTGGGGTCTTGGTTGCTATAGATAAAAGAACATTTGTGAGTATTTTGTTTCCTCCAAATGGTACTGGCCTGTCATTCGTTCCCAAGTCAGAGTGGCATTCAGAGACATAACAAAGCTTGACGCTTTGATGGATCCACGGAACTTGGCCTTGCCAGAAGCTCCTCCAGTATGACTGGTCTTATTGAAGGGAAGTGGCTCCTGCTTGAGTCTCCCTCCTGTTCTGTAGTGAGTACTGCCAGTTTCAGGGGTGCTGGGATTCCTCACAGGAGGAAACTGAGGCTGGGGGCTGGCCCTGGCCCAGGGTCACCCAGCACTAGCCAGTAGTGGAGGCCAGGACTCAAAGCCAGGCCCTCTTGTCTCCACTGCATCAGATCCTCAGTGAAGAATCCTTGGTAACCCCCATGCTGTGGTGTGGGGTCAAGGGAAAGAGGGAGTGCAAAGGGCAAGGGGAGCTGGCCCTAGCAGGGATCCTCTCTTCGGAGGAGCCTCTGGCCTCTGCAAAGTCCACTCCCAACAAGTGAGATCCACACCTGGGCCTGCTGGGAGGGTGACATTTTTCCCTAGAAGCAGAAAGATCTTAATTCTTCTCCTGGCATGTCTCTAGAGACTTCCCAGTTCTCCCCTTCTTGAGAGAGTACGGAGTGTGAGGAGAAGGGTGTGTAAGCCTAAAGTGGTGGCAGAAGGCCCAGGCTGTAGTCTGGAACTGCTTCCTTCTTGGAGCAATCAGGGAAAGGGCCTCACTGCCCAAGACCACCTCTGCCTGTGACGCCACATAGCCCCATCTTGAGACCCAGTTCAGGTAAAGGGACTTAGCCAGTAGAAAAAAAATTGGTTTTGGCCAGAAACCCAGCCAGGCTGGTGGGAGCAACACCGACAGATAGCCAGAGCATGGTGGCACCAAGAGGTTGTTCTGCCTAATGGTTAGAGGCCATTTTGGGAATCAGGAAAATCTGGGTTCAAGTTTATCTCTATCATAAATAGTCTTGGCCAAGTCATGTAACTTCTCAGTACCCCAGGCCCAAGTCTAAGAGTAGAAATGAACAGGTGAGCTGCCAACATGTTTTGTGGAGGGAGTTAATAGGGTGTTTCTTATGCCAACTCAAGTCCAGACAAAACCTATTAAACTATTATCAGTCATTTACACTGTGGTTCAAATGATTTCCTCAGATCAGCCCTGACCTAGTCCAGTGACCTTGGGAAAAGGTTTGAAACAAATGAGGATGGGAGTGTGGGAATCAATGTGGGAAATATCCCATGCTTTGTGTTTGGGATTAGGGGACCTAAATTCAAATTCCATTAGAGGAAGGAAGAAGCAAGATGCCTGGTGGGGCCAGAATGATAGGAGATACAAGAAAATAGATTAGACCTAATCACTGAATCTGAAGTCAGAAGATTGGGGTTCAAATCATGGCTTTGCTATTTGCTGGCTGGATGGCCTTGAGCAAGTCATTTCACTTTTCTGAGTTTTATCCTTTTCTGTATCTGTAAAATGAAGGGTTGGACTTGGTGATGTATAAGTCTCCCAGCTTTAAAGCATGATTTGGGGTAGGTGGGGGGCCCACAGTTGTAGCTCTGGTTGGTCTCCAGAGGTCTCTAATAAATACCTGTTCCTGCCCCCTCCCTCCTCTCCCAACTTTCCTGCCTCCTGGTGAGCTCTGGTGGAAGGATGGTAAATATGCCAATCCAACAGAAGTGTTGGGAGCAAGTTGGGGTATAAGCATGGGTGGGTAGGAGTCTACCCACATGGAACTGAATGAAATTTCCAGCTCTTTCCTCAGTTGGCCTTTGACAGGCACCAGGCTCAGTCCCAGGCTGATGAGACTAGCTACAGGGCCCAGCACTGGCTCGCTATTGCTGGTGCCAGAGAAGGAGGAACTCTGGGACAGGCCATTCTTGTCTGCTTCCACAGCTCAATGGGCTAGAGTTTTCTATAAACATAGAATGAAAAACACGAATTGTGGAGAGTTCAGTCACAACTGGCTTTATGGAAGCCTTGGCAAAGGCCCCAGGAGCTAGTACCCTCCCTCTCCAATTACTTTGTTTTTAAATACTTGATATCGATTCCAATTTGCTCCCTTAATATTTCTTCTCAGAGGCAGTGTGGCATAACAGGCAGGGAGCTGGTCTGTAGACCTAGAAGATGTGGGTTCAAATCATGTCTCTGGCATCTATTGGTTGTCTGACCTCGGGCAAGTGCATCAATAAATGAACGTTTCTTAAGCACGAGACATGATGCTAAGTTGGAGATGTAAGTGCCCCGGAGGCAGGAGGACCTGCACTCACAGCCTCCCCCAGACTCTGACTAGTCATGGAAATCTAAACAAGATGCGACATCTTCCTTGAGTTTCCTCACCTGTAAAATGGAATGATAATAGTACCAACTTCCCAAGATTGTTGTGAGGATTGAATGAGATAATATTTGGAAAGTGCTCTGGAAAGCTTAAAGCCGTGTATATCACTGCTATCATCATTCTTATTATCATCATTCTTAGTATAGCTTCTATTCTAATAGGAAAGTCTATGAGGGAAGGCTCCAGCATTGGGGGAGGGAATGAGGAAAGAATTCCTGCCAATGATGGTGGTGGAGCCATTAGAGAGGGACCTTGGGAAGTAGAAGTCTGAAGGAAATGCATTCCAGGCATAGAAGATGGCTAGTTCAAAGACTGAGATGGGAGATGATGAGTATTTTAGGTAACTCTGAAAACTGGGCATTAGAGAGAAGTTGTTAACCTGAAATGGTATTTTCAAGAGTCCTGGAATTTCCTTTGTCAATGAAGTCCTCAGGTCATAATCCTTATTCATGTATCTCTCTCTCTCTCTCTCATCTCTGTCATCTCTATCTCTATCATCTCTATCTCTATACATTTATTTGTGTTTCCTTTCTAGTTTTTCTAACAATCTTTGTCAGATTGTGGGTCTTTGCCCTCAAAACTTGGGTCTTTGGGTTTACCAAATCCTAGATTACTATGGATGTTTTCTATTATGAATCGCACACCAAATCTGTTCTGCTGATCCACTGAGCTGAGTTTTGAACTCAGTTCTTGTCACTCTAAATCCTGTCTTTTTCCTCACATATTCTACCATATGGATGTTAACTTGGTGGCACTGAGTTCTAAAGATCTCTTCCTACTGCTATTGCCATCAGCCACCTAGGCGTGATGGAAGTGGGGTTTTTGGCCCAGGACTTTTTTGGTGGTTGTGGTCACTCCTCCATGATAGGATACTTTTGCTTCTGACTTGTGTATGAAGATGGTGATGCTCCTTTAGTCTGTGATCTAAAAGTAGTAGCATTCTTAGTTGAATGAAGTAAATTCCTATGTTCTGGCTTTTGTTCCTAAAATAGGAAGGGCCTGGAGATGTTCTCTCTGTAGACATTTCAGTTCTAGAGTCCCTGTGGCAAAGAGGAAATACAATGACTTAGTTCATATTCCAACTCTGCTTCATGTTCTACTGGGTGACTGTGTGGTCTCAGTTTCCTCTTCTGTAAAATAAAAAGGTTGAATATGCTGGTCTCTAAGATCCTGCCCAGTTCTAGATTGGTGGTTCCATTTTCTCTGCAGCTTAGGTCAGTTAAACAGGTTCCCCAGCCCTGGTTCTCTTATGTATGGTCTGTCTTGAGTAGTTGGGTGCTAGATAGGAAAAGCAGGAGGAATAGGGAGTCTTAGCTAGTGCTAGACTTTTATTCCATAATGAGGTTGGCTTTTGCAAAGAAGAACCCAAGGGCCGAGGTTAATAGAGTCTTCCAGCCTTTGTCTGTCATTGACCTCTTGGGCAGTGACCATTGAGGGAGACCAATCAGTCAGCCAGTAAACATTTATGAAGCATCTATTATGTTCTGTTCTAAGTTCTGAAGGGGGAGAGGGTGCAAACAAAGGCAAAAGATAGTCCTTGCCCCCAAGGAACTGGAACTTTTATGGGAAGACCACAGACAGCTGTGTGACATAAGCTACAGACAGGTTAAATCAGAGCTAATTAGCAGAGGAGAGCACCAGAATTAAGGGGGATCCTGTAGAAGGGTGAATTCATTCCTTTTGACACTCTAGCCCTGGGAAAAAACCCCTTGGCCAATGTTCTCTGAATAATAGCAATTGTTGGGGAGCAGCTAGTTGGTGCAGTGAGTGGATAGAGTATTGGCCCTGGAGTCAGGAGGACCTGAGTACAAATCTGTCCTCAGACATTTAATTATCTAGCTATGTGAGCTAGGGCAAGTCACTTAACCCCATTGCCATGCAGAAAGAAAGAAAGAGAGAAAGAAAGTCCCAAACAACACAAACTGAGGGACCCAAATCTGAGACTGGCTCTTGAAGGAAGGACAGGGCAGTGCCAGCCCTGGAAAGGCCTCAGAGCTGGATTTATTTGCCAGTTGTTTCTGGGAGTTCTTCACTGACACCCCAGGTTTTCTAACCCCTTATCCTTAGCATTGGGGGTCTTGACTTGCCCTCTGAAGTTTTCCATCTTGTGGTTTCAGGTCCAGTTTTTGTGGGTTTTGGCTGGTGTCTTCCTGGCCTGATCCAAAGTCTGTTGTTTGTTTATCATTAGTGGATTTTGCTTTTCTTTGACCCACCCTGATGAAGACTTCTGATCTATGGGCCATTCTCCCCTGGGGGAAGGACAGATTTTTAAGGGAGCAGCTGCCTCGAGGTCAGAGTTGTCCCATCTTCTGGAGGGAACCCAGCTCTGTAGAGAATGCAGTTCAGCCCATCTATGCTGCTTGCCATCCCACCAGCAGACGTTGCCTTCTGTAATCCAGGCCTTCTGCCTGCCTATCCTGGTCCATGCAGCCGCCCTTGAAAATAGCCAAGCCTGGACCTGAGAGCAAATGAAGGCCAGTGAACTTGTGCTTTCGGCTCTGTGGGCGTTCACTGGTAACTATTGGTTTCAAATGATAGATGGAAGGCTGAACCTCACCATGTGTGGGATGTGCCCTATGGGGCCGTGTTTCATACACAGTGAAGTTAAGGCTTGCCCGGAAAAATAACATGTTTTCCTTTCAGCTGCTTGCCTGGTGACTGGCTGATTGGTGGTTTGGTCTTTAGAAAAGGGAATTCAGTTGACGTTGGTTGGCTCGGTTACCCAGTGAGTTTGTGTGTACTTTGTATACTTGGAGAAAACAGTTGTTGCTAGCTCTTGTGTGACAGTAGAAGGTCTTACAGTGCCTCCTGGTCAAGGTCAATGGAGCATCTTACAAATACCAACTTAGTCTGAGACTAAGTCTTTGTGTTGTATTGGCTAGAAAATCTTGCGTCTCACATCTCTGCTGCCCTCCTCTCTTCCTCTGTTTCTAAGGGAGACACTTGGTTCAGAAGATGGATCATGGCTCTGTGTGGCCACAACTTCTAAAATCCTTCAATCTTGATGAAGATGATTGTCTGAAGTTAATCCTAACTGACAAGTAGAGAAGGGGTGGACTTAAAAACAACTATTTCCATGAGGGTAATTTGATTTACCTGCTTCTAAGAAACATTGGCCGAGTGTCCAAAGACAAGTCACTCATGTCTAGGCAATTATTCCAGTCTACAAATTTCAGAGATTAACCTCCATTATTTGAAGGAGTTTAGCCATCTGGGATTTTCCTGTACCAATGAAATCATAGATTTCATCTCTATCCTCTTGGTCTCTAATATTCAGGTCATGTGTCCATGTGGAGTATGTTGTGATATAGGCTATAAAATACTGGCACAAATCTACTCTCTGCCAAATCATTTTTCAGAAAATGTTTTCAAATCAAGAATTCTTTCCCAAGTAAACCCATTTGTTTTTTATTAGTGGGTGGTTTTAAGTTTAAATAACCCTAGTGGTATGCAAAGTGAGACTGTCTAACCTTTTATTGACTTTATTCCAACACACCACTGTCCTAGCTATCAAAAACAACTTTTTCCCTTTATAAGTTCCCCCTCCCCAGTTCCTATTTGTCTCTCTGTCTCCCCTTTCTACCTTTCTCAACTCTGCCCCCCCCCCCCACTTTTCTTCCTTATTCCTTCTTGCCCTCTCCCAATACTGATCTATGGACTGTTTTATGAAAATATTCTTACCACTTTGAGGATAGAAAATTTAAATTGTTCGATTTAAATTGTTCTGACTTTCCAGAAAATCATCTCTGTCTGGTAGAAAATCTCAGAAAAACACCAGGATACTCAGCAAATAGGTCTTTTGAGAAAGCACTGAAATGTCATTCCAGTGAGTTAGGGGATCATAAACTGTGGGTGAATTTCACATTAAAATATTGGTGTGGAAAGGACCCTGGATTTCAAATTAGCAGTCCAGCCCTCAAATGTGGGTTCTGCTGGGCAGCCATCCTAGCTAACCTGTCTTCTAGAAAAAAGTAAAGGGTGAGATCGTCTTTAGCTTTAAATGGAGTGCTATGACTCCACAATCTGGGAAAGTTTCCACTTGTTTGGTCACCACTCAAGGAGTGAGTGAGGCAAGATGCAGCCACACCAAACTGACATCAGAGCTCAGGGCCCGTCCACACTTTGGAAGCCTGGCATGAAGCAGAATCATCTCATCAATCAATGGACAAGGATTAAAGACCAACTAGGCAAGAAATATGAAGGCAATAAGGAAACAGTCCCTACCCTCATAGTTCATTTCAATTTAAAAGTCATTTCTTAATCTGCTACCTTGTATAAGACATTCTGTTAGGCTCTGAGGATCTGGAGCCCCAACTGAAAGAATCCTTGCTTCAGTTCTGCCCAGGGTGAGGAGTGGGAGCCACTATTTGTACAGAGGTCTACTCACAAGATGACTGGAGGGCGAAGAGAGACAACACTGCTACCTGAGAGGGAGATGGGGCCAACTAAGACTAGAAACTGCTGCTGAATGGTCAACCTATACCAGGGGAGGGAATTTCCATACCAGGAGTTTCCTACACAATTGAAACCGTAGAACTAGACCATCCTATGTAAAAGTCGACGTTTCCATTTTTCTTCTTCTATTGGCATCCTTGCTAGGGACAGAGGAATAGATATAAGGGTGGGAAGGGGCCTTTGAGACTATCTAATGCAACCTCTGCATTCCAGAAGTGTGGCTTCATCCATTCTCGGAGATGTAGTTTTAGTCCTTGTTTTATCCACAATGACCAAGCCTGGCTTCTCCACTGAGGGGGAGAGGGGACAGCCCAGAGGAATGGAGATTAGGGGAAGGTTTCCACTTTTTACTGCTGGTGGATCACAAGAAACCAAGGATTCTCAGTTTCTGATACAGCAAGGCCTAATTACTGAGGCACAAGCTGGGCCTGACCAGTAATCAATCACTGCTGACATTCCCCAGAATAGCTCCCAAACAATACCAGGGAAGAGTCCTTGAATTCCCTCATTACCAGGCCCCTATTTAGCCAAGTAGTTTTTAGGGAAGGGACACTTGTCTGGGCCTTCATTCAGACTTGCAAAGAGAAGGCACAGGCTGCCCTTCCCCAAGCCCCACCCTGGGTGGGATTGCTGCCCTCTGTCTCTTTGACCTTCAGTCTCCGAGGAGTCCAGAAGAAGGGTGTTTTCCAGGGCCTGACCTTGAGATCCCTGACCTAAGAGAACAGTCTTCCTGCTAAGGGAGGGGCTGCTGGGCTTAGGAGACCAGGGGCCCTTTTTATTTTGTAAAAAATAATTCTCCCCTTTCCTTCTCTGTGCTGATTTACCATGTAGATTGAAAAACGATGCTGTTGTTTTGGAGCCAGCCCCCTTAGGGAATAAAAGGAGCTGGCTCTGGCCTCTGCTTATTAACGGCAGAAGCAGTTGGATGAATTGGAAGTTGGGGCAATGGTAACCTTTTGTGTGGGGGGGTGATTTGGAGAGTGAAATGGTGATTTCCAAATAATTTTCCCAGGGAAAGGTGACTGGAGAGTAGCTTAGGCTTTGTGGACATTTCTCCCCCTAAAATGGAGAAGGGTTTTGGTTAGGAAAAGATGAAAAAAAGATGGAAGAAGGAAAGGAAGAAAAAAAGGGAGGAAAAAACCAGAAAGAAAAAAGAGCAAGAAAAAGAAAGGGCTAAAAAAGGAAAGAAAAATCAGAAAGGAAGGAAAGAGAAATGGAAGAAATGGAAAGGGGAGAAAGAAGAAAGGGTAAGGATAAAGACAAGAAGAAATACAGAAATGGAAGTCAAAATACAAGCAGAGATAGAGAAATAAACAGAAAGAGCCAAACCAAAAAAGCAGGAAAATAGAATTGGAATAATAGAAATAAACACAGAAGGAAAAAGATAGAAAAATGCAAAAAGAGGGAGAGAAGTAAAGATAGGAAAGAGGGGGGAGGAATACAGAGAAGGAATGAAGAAAGAGACAAATTATATTTGCTACTTCAAAGAGTAATTTCAGGATCCTAAGCATGGTGAACTTTGAGGCTTCTTTGTCAGCAGGGAGGGACACCCCTGGATTTTTCCTTTCTTTCCCCATGGGGCTGATGTTTCTTACTCATCTCATCCAAGGATCTCAGTATGTGCTCTCAATAAACCCTGAGATGGTCTGTATGAATGGAATTATTCTCTTTGCCCGTAAAGCACATTGTCTTATCTTATTATTTGCCTCATTCATGTGTGTGTGTGTGTGTGTGCGAGAGAGAGAGAGAGAGAGAGAGAGAGAGAGAGAGAGAGAGAGAGAGAGAGAGAGAGAGACAGACAGACAGACAGAGAAAGAATGTATTACCAGCTGGAAGAGCAGTTCAGACTATTGGGGAGGAACAAGTCTCAACACCCGAAGCCATGTTCCCCTCAAGTCTGCATTTTGATCCCCTAGAAATGAGCCATTTTTCATCCCTGGGCAGCCCAACTGGTTGATAGTATTTGAAGAAATTTGCTTGTTTGTTCAGTACAGAAGAGAGGAATTTGGATGGGAAATAGCCTGCTAACCCCTTCCCAATAAGCAGGGTTGGGGTGAGAGAGATGAGCATTTCTATTACTTGAATAGTAATAAGCTGGTTTTTGGGGGGCCAGTCTGGTTCCTAGGTCTCACCTGCTCCCCTTTCTTCTTTCCTGCTGCCTACCTTGTTTGCATGGAGGCTTTTGCTTAAATTCTTCCTCACTTCCCTCTCCACATGGGGACCACAGGCAGAAGTTAGACTCATTTTTCCTTTTCCTTTCTCTGGTTCCAGTTTCTTATTGTCCCAATCACCAAGAAGATTATTTTAAGTTGATTTTGTGTTTTTACTTACTAGCCTTGTCCTCAAGTCTTACTCCCCACCCCCCCCCCAAACAGTGGGAAGATGCCAAAGGCCAGGTTGAACAGAGGTATGGCTTGGAAGCAACTAGATCTAGGCGATTTCCTGCCAGGCCAAGTGAGAAAATGACCCTTTTCCCTTTTCCTCTGGGAAGCTATGAGGTCTGCTCACTTCTACATTGTGCTTTAAGGGTGGAGGGTGGGTGGAGTGCAAAATTAAAAAAAAAAAGTCTTGGCTGAAGGATCTCAGTTTAGATTCATTTTATCCAATTTTGCTGTTACCGTATACAGCGTCCTCTCAGTTCTGTTTATTTCTCTAGTTATCTGTTGCCATTGCCATACATGGCCTTCTGGTTCTAAGGATTAGATGCCCTTTCCAAAGTTTGCTTTTGTCCAGTCAGTTTGTGAATGATTCCTTAATAAGATTCTGGGCACAGGAGCCTGGCTTATGGTGGCTACATGTAGTTTATTGTTTTTTCGTGTTTGTGTGTGTGACCCATAGCTACTAGAATGTGCAATAACCTGTGACACATTTTATAGATTTATAGAATTGGAAGAGACCCTAGGGCTCCTTTCTTCTAGCCCCTATCCTCCCTCTTAATTTTATAGGAAGAAAAATTGAGTTTCATGGAGGTCTATATTCATAGGATGATGAAATGAGATAATATATGTAAATTGCCTTGAAAATCTTAAAGGACTATATAAATGTTAATAATGATAATGATGATAATAATACTAACAATAATTTCAGCAGCGTATAAAATCATAGCTTTATAGAAAAAAGGAACCTCAGAAGCCAGGCAACTCAACTTACTCTTTGGTAGATGGGGAAACTGAGGTTCAGAGAGATTGACATGAAATTATCAAATGAGATCATCTGTGTAAATCATTTTGCAAGCTTTATAGCATCATCATAAAGTTAGTCGTTGAGACAACGATTATTATTTATGAGTTGCATCATAATATAGGATCACAGTTGAAGAACGGATGGGGATTTAAGAAGCAATTTAACTTTCTCTTTTGGTAGATGAGGTCCAGGTAGGGTAAAGGACTTGGTCAAGGTCATATAGGAGGGGAAGAGAATACATGCAATTTGCTATATAAATATGTACCTCCATTCTATTTACATACACACACATGGGAATATATATCCACACACAAGTATTCATACATACATGTATTCTTTTGAGTTTTGCATTTTATGGGTATATTCTATACTTTGCTATAAGAAGCTCTTGGTAAGAAAATTTCATTTGCCAATGCAGATTGTTGAGAGTTGCCTAGAGTCACTTAAAAGGTTAAATGGCCAACTTCTAGTCATATGACCAGTATGCATGGGGTGGGGGGACAGGACATCAAATCTTCCTGATTCTAAAGATGGCTTTCTGGTTATGAGGACACATTGCCTATCATACAATGCGTGCGTGAGTGCACACGTGCGTGCGCACACACACACACACACACACACACACACCACCTACCTAGTTCATAGCACATGTGTGCTCACAATCCATTTCATACTATTTAAAAATTTTTTTTTTAGG
Organism: Macrotis lagotis; assembly: GCF_037893015.1. Taxonomy (NCBI): domain Eukaryota; kingdom Metazoa; phylum Chordata; class Mammalia; order Peramelemorphia; family Peramelidae; genus Macrotis; species Macrotis lagotis. The sequence continues at coordinate 17,969,566 of NC_133664.1, forward strand.
TTTTTGCAAGGCAATGGGGTTAAGTGGCTTGCCCAAGGCCACACAGCTAGGTCATCATTAAGTGTCTGAGGCCAGATTTGAACTTAGGCACTCCTGACTCCAGGGCCAGTGCTCTATCCACTGCACCACCCAGCCGCCCCCATTTAATACTATTTATGTAGACAGGAACCCATTTCATACAACATATGTCTTATTTTACATATTTATACACATGCACATGAAAACATATTAACCAAATTTTATAAAAACCTAAGTTGCTATTAGCCATTTGCTTTAAACATGGGTCTTCCACTTGGATATGAAAACTTAAAAAAAAAAAGAACAATCCACAAACATGAAAAGCTCATCCTGATGGAATGTTTTTCCACATCTAGCACAGAACCCCCCCCTTCCCTCCCCCCACCCCCACCCTGAGGCTGGAGTCCCTCCTGCTCTCTCTTGTTAAAGCCTCTGGGGAGATACCAGGCCTGGATTACTTTCTAGTCCCTAAATCCATTTGGAAAAAACCCCAATCCCACTAATAGCAGAATTTCTAATGAAAATATTGACCAGGCCCTCAGAGCCGTTGTCATCCCCAATCAGTTGGTCTGGGGATAGATATGTGGAAACCATGGTGCCTGTATCAGAGAACAGAGGTTCCATCTGAATAACCCTGGGAGGAGGACAAGAAGAAGAAAAAAAGAGAGAAAGAAGAGGAGAAAGGGAGTGGAGGAGGCGGAAGGACAAAAATCTCCTTCTGTTGGGAAGGAAGATGTGAAGTTGATGCTAACTCGACATGACTTTGTCCTTGCTACATTCCTAAAGACTAACTTTTTGATGGTCCAAATAATTACTTAATGGTATAGGAAATAGATGGGCAAGAGCTGTGATAGGTGACTCATTGGATTTGTAGCATTCTGGGTTTGGGGGTATCCCAAAGTTGGTGATGGTCTCTTTAGGACTGTTCATTTCTTCCAAGTTTGATTGGGTTATTAAAAAATGTTAATAATGAGTGAAATCCAGAATGGTCAACCAATAGTCACTGGCCCTATTCATGCCAGCTCTGGGGTAAACATCCCCTGGGTGACCCAGAGAGATGCCCCCCCCACCAAGTTCTCATTCTTTCTCTCCCTCCCTCTCTCCCTCTCTCCCTCTCTCCCTCCCTCTCTCCCTCTCTCCCTCCCTCTCTCCCTCCCTCCCTCCCTCTCTCCCTCTCTCCCTCTCTCCCTCTCTCCCTCTCTCTCTCCCTCTCTCCCTCTCTCCCTCTCTCCCTCTCTCCCTCTCTCCCTCCCTCCCTCCCTCCCTCCCTCCCTCTCTCCCTCTCTCCCTCTCTCCCTCTCTCCCTCTCTCCCTCTCTCTCCCTCCCTCCCTCCCTCCCTCTCTCCCTCTCTCCCTCTCTCCCTCTCTCCCTCTCTCCCTCTCTCCCTCTCTCCCTCTCTCCCTCCCTCCCTCCCTCTCTCCCTCCCCTCCCTCTCTCCCTCCCTCCCTCCCTCCCTCTCTCCCTCTCTCCCTCTCTCCCTCTCTCCCTCTCTCCCTCTCTCCCTCTCTCCCTCCCTCCCTCTCTCCCTCTCTCCCTCTCTCCCTCTCTCCCTCCCTCTCTCCCTCTCTCCCTCTCTCCCTCTCTCCTTCTCTCCTTTCCCTGGGCTGGCTGATCTTGAGTTTGGAAATCTCTCAGTCCTCCAATGTTTGGAGCTGGAGGGCTGAAATGTCACTTTTAAAGCAGGGTTAAAAAGGTCACACAGCTGCAAATAATAATAGCCCAATGAAAATCAGATTCCGACTGCAGCCCACTTCAAGAATAACATTGAGACAGGAAACAAGCTAACTTGATGTTTTTACCAGCGAAGAAGTAAGACTCTGGCAGATAAAATGTGAAAGAGAGGAGGAGGGGAGGGGAAAGGAACTCATTTTCTTGGTGTGAAATACAGGCGAAGCAGGTTGGCCTTTATTTTTGTCTATGTGAAATTTGCCTGGCTCTGGGAGTCCCTTTCCCCTTCTTGGAAGTCTTCAAGTGGAGGCTGGAAGACCACTGGGAGGTTAATGTTTTATATGGGAATTGGACTAGTTGCCCATTGAAGACTCTTCTGACTTTGAATTTCTGTGATTCTGAGAACAAACTTAAAGCAAAGCATCAGGTCTCTCTAATATCATGATTAATAGCCATGAGTTACATTTTCAAATTTACTGCTCAGGAACATCCTAAAAACTCATTTCTAATGGATTAATGATCAAAACTTAGTTCTTTGGTCCTGTAAAGTAAGGCTTGAGTCTTATAACAATTCAGCAAAGTGATGGCTACTTTCACCCCCATTTTACAGATGAAGTGGTGCTTAGATAAAGTGATTTCCCTAGCAAGGTAGTATCCAAAGTGGGATTCAAATCCAGGGCACCATCCACTATGGCCACTTTGATGGCACTCTTATCTTCCTTTTGTGATGACCATCTGAATTATTCTCCAGATCTGGTCCAATCCTAAGGATAAATGATCCAACCTATTTCTTTCCCCTGTGTTCTAAGTCTGCATGTTGGAATGGTTGTTGGTCACTTCTCTGGCTGGCTCTCTTTGTAAAGTGATCTGCAGGAATTCAGTCAGAAATGGGGGTGGGAGGAAGGGGAGAGAGAGAGACAGAGACAGAGACAGAAAGACACAGAGATACAGGCAGAGAGAGACAGAGATACAGGCAGAGACACAAAGAGATGCAGACGACCTAAAAGTTTGTCTCTTGTTGAGTTTGGAAATTTCTGGTTTGGCCATAAGCATTCTCAAATGTGGAATGCATGGCCCCAGCTGACCTGATGTGATTCTGTCTCTGAAATTTTCTGATCATTTATTTCATTGAGGGGGAAAATACAGAAGACTTGCCCATCCCTCCCCAACCCCCCACTCACACACCCCAAACTGGAAGTAATTTCAATCTCTATCTATAATGATGTCTGACAAAAGGAAGGAGGAAGCTGAGGTGAGCACTGTGCCAAGGACTGATGAGTTCATGTGTATCCCTGCTGTCCTGGTCATTTTGCACACAAGTCATTCCTACATCTTAAAGAAACTTCATGGCTCTCTCAACTCTTCTAAGCCTCAATTTTCTAATTTACAAAATGGGGACAATCAGATATTCCTAGAATCACTTACCCACAGGGTTTGTTGTAAAACTCAAGTGAGATCATTTCTGTAAACCATTCTGCAAATTTGATAGCATTGTAGAAAGACCAGGTGTTGTTATTTTTGGCATTATGATTAAAATTCATGACTTCTAGGAGAAAATTTAAGATCCTCTGATAGAATGATGTTAACAACTGGCATCTATATAATGCTTTAAGTTTTGCAAAGGACTGTGAATATGTTATCTCATTTAATCCTCACAACAATCCTAGAAGGGAAGGGCTATTATTATCCCTATTTTACAGACAAGGAAACAGAGGCAGACAGAGATTATTAGGTCAAGTGACCCTGCCCAAAGTCACACAGCTAGGAAGCATCTGAAACCAGATTTGAAGTCAGGGCTTCCTGACTCCCAAATCCAGAACTTTCTGCCACCTAATGGAAACTCCTTAAGGTCAGGAACCATTTCATCTTGTCCA